>NW_026622763.1:76238990-76548605 GCF_023065955.2 Ursus arctos
AATTGTAACAAATGTACCATTTTGTGGGTGATACTGATAATGGGGAAGGCTACACATGTGTGTGGGGTGGGTATGTGGTATATCTTTGTACCTCTCAGTCAATTTTACTGTGAAACTAAAACTGCTCTAAAAAGAAAGTCTGATAAAAAGAAATTGCTTTTAATCCTCCATACAAAAGAGTATATTTTAAAAATCATTAGTTTCATTCCTCATTGAGCATCCAACTCCCTCCACACATTTTCAAAAAATATATGGGGAAAGGAATTTAAGGAAATAAACTGACAAATCTTAGTAGTAAGAAAAGTCTATATTAAGAATCAAGCACTATCAAGAGTCAAGGAATATGTCAATTATACCTCAATTTTAAAAAAAGAGTTAAGCCATTAATAACAAAAGTGATAAATTGAATTCTAATATTTTGGGGGGTTCAGTGTTTTACATAGAACAAAGTAACTATTTTGTGACCCACGCTTAGCCATTCAATAAATTGGTTTCAGTTACCATATTTTGACTTTTTTTTTAGCAGTTATATTTCAAACCTAGAAAGAACTCTAATTCTATAAATGATCAAAGTCATACCTCTTAATACATTACAGAATTGAGTTTTTAGATCTTTCTCCAAAATTAGTCTACTCATCTACTTTTTCTCATACCTGTCTCCATGGCAGAGACCCAAACAGAAAAGTCTAGACTTCATTAAAAATGGACCATGAATTTCTAAATAGGGCCCACGTCAAAGTCAACACATTCACAGTTTCAAGTTTCAACATATATTAACGTATATATGAGTGAACGCTTACACAAAAGATAAATGTATATCTTCAATGTATCATAGCAATATCCCAAAAAGAACTTTAATCAAGAAAACATCCAATTTTTATTTTCCAGTTCTATTTAATTCTAAAACTAGACAGATTTCAGAGACATTAAGAGAATAAGATATGACTAAACATCTGTGCAATTAGCACAGGTCTGAACTGTAAAAGAAATTAGTTTGGTTTATGGAAAGCAGCTAACTGCCAAGTAAAAACTAATCCAAACCAAAACATTGACAATTTTTATTTCTGGCAACTTTAGCTGCTGGTTAGAAAATCTAGCCCAGGGTCGCCTGGGTGGTGCAGTCGTTAAGTGTCTGCCTTCGGCTCAGGGCATGGTCCCGGCGTTCTGGGATAGAGCCCCACATCAGGCTCCTCCGCTAGGAGCCTACTTCTTCCTCTCCCACTCCCCCTGCTTGTGTTCCGTCTCTCGCTGGCTGTCTCTCTCTCTCTTATTAAATAAATAAATAAATAAATAAATAAATAAATAAATAAATAAAATCTTTAAAAAAAAAAAAAAAGGAGAGAAGAAAATCCAGCCCAGCTATGACATTAAATAGTGAAATTTTATTGAACTATAAAAATATTGGTAGATTTAGCAGCCCTTTCTTTCAAGTGAAAATTACTGTTGCTACTTCATACCACAAGTATGACAGCCATAAATTAGATCAATAATTCTAAAGTGAGGGGCGCCTGGGTGGCTCAGTCGTTAAGCGTCTGCCTTCGGCTCAGGGTTTGATCCCAGGTCCCTGGGATTGATCCCCGCATTGGGCTCCCTGCTCCGCTGGGAGCCTGCTTCTTCCTCTCCCACTCCCCCTGCTTGTGTTCCCTCTCTCGCTGGCTGTCTCTCTCTCTGTCAAATAAATAAATAAAATCTTAAAATAATAATAATAATAATTCTAAAGTGGAAGCCAGTGATGAACCATATTATCTAGGAGATCTTTTTTCCTTCAGAATATATCCACCTCCTTTCACATTCCCCCACCACTAAGATTCTGAAGGAAAGTGGAGGTGATATAATAGATACCTGTGTATGGTTGGTTGTTTGTTTGTTTTTTTTAAACTCCTAGATTATTCTGATACACATGTAACTCTCCACCTTCAGGAGAATTTCTGAATTAGGTCCAACTCTATTTTTTAACACTGTATCAACAGCAGGGAAAGGACCAGGGCTACAAAGAGACAAGAGCTTAGTACAAGAAGGCTCTGCAGGAAAGGGCTATATTCACACCAGTTGTAAGCCACCTTCAGAGATTTCTGTGTCAGCTCCCTCCAGAATTCATATTATATTTTAGACAATGACAAATATTCAGTTCATCATCCTGAGAAAGGCACATAGTCTACTAGCCAGATAAAAATATAAAAAGAAGCTATTTTGGACATCAAAAAAGCTAAGAAACCACAGAGAATTAAAGACAGAAATTCCTCTGTTGCTGCATTAAAAGAACAACAGCAAAGTACTTTTTTGGTGCAGCTGATAACTTGTCTAGAGACTTTCTGTCCATATTTTATCATTTTAGTTTTTTATTATGTAGCATTGGTTTTTCTATTATAAAGCTCAGTCAAGCTGAAAATCTTAATCATTATAGAATTTAATAAACCACCATTAAACACTAAACTGTGTATTAAAAACAATCAAACAAACCTAAATCCATATTACATGTCAAGATGGCTTAAGAGTTGGATTTAAAAAGCTTTGAAGGTCCATTTTAGGGCAAAAATTATACTTCTTTACAGCCAGTGTTTCAAATTCCTTACAAACAGCTCGGATACTGAAATGTGTCAGAAAAGTGGGCTTCTAATTATGTATAAATAATAAGCCAATTATTATTATATTCTAATTCTGACTAGTGTTTCTTAAATCACTTGGTAATTTCCTACTCAATGTTCAACTTCGTTGCATTCTATAATGACACCTACTGGCCATTCAAAATCAGCCATTAGTTCTCTAAGACAGCTCTAGTAGGCTGGTTACATAAGAAACACACATACACACAGAAATACACAGGCACACATTCACACCACCCTGCACAAAAGCAGAGATCTGTTCACAGGTACTCACACCACAGAACTCCACCTAAAATAGAAAGTATTCTTTGTGACTGAGATAGTATTACTCTTGCAAAAAGGTAAAAGACAAACAGTGAAACACCAATTATCAAAAATTTTAACTGAAGTCTGGATAAGTATCTCAGTACTCTAAACATTTCAGAACAAACTCTAATGATCCACCTCTCTTTGCCAAATGATATTTACAGAAAAAACAAATCTTTTAATTTAGGTTCTGGGATATACTAATATAAATTATCATTAATACAAAAAGGAAAATTGTACACTTGCTCATACAACATTAGTCCTTATCTTCTAAGCTAAAGTCTACATTTCAATCAGTTACATTTTAGCAATTTATAATACTTATTTTGAAGTTTTCCAGTGTGCTATAAAACCTAATTTTTAATGTAGTTCGTCCTTCTGTAACACATACTGAATGAAATTCCTATTTTATTCTACATCCATTGGGCAAACAATTATAAGAACTCAGAAAAAAAAAGATAATTTACAGTTCATTTTGTCTGTAAATACATTTTACCTCAGCTGGAGAGGTTCAAAGAGGAGTCTTCCTAAAACTAAGAAATAATTCATAACTAGTTTATCGGACGTAAAAAGCAAATTACTTAAAAGATGACTTCTTCTTCCCCATCCTATCCCCCTTCAAACCACCACTTTATTTTCACAGTCCCTAACATCCACAATATGTAGAGGGGGGAATCTAACAACTAATTTTCTAGTCATTTTCCAACTCGCACTTACCTCCTACTATAGATTTTTGAGGCTCTCCACTTTCCTGAAGATTAAAAAAAAAAAAGTATTTATAATCAGCCTTGACCCTCAAAACAAATTCATGAACTACAAAACATAAACCTGGCTGCTCGCCTCAAACTAACGTATCTCTCAACCCAAGTCCGTATTTGGGATAAGCTCTTCCTGACTATCCTTCATGCTTCTTCACCGATACAGAGCCTGCCGAGGTAGAAAGCACTCAAACCAACGAAAAAACTACTCTGACACGTCAATAGGTTGCAAGACCTCCTCTTCCAAGGGCGACAACCTAGTTGTTTGGGTAAATAATAGCCAAGGATTACATAATGTATAGCTATAAAGAGTTTGAAGGATCTGACCGCCAGTATAAATATGTTTCTTCTCCACACACTCTTCCCACCCCGAGAAATGGCCATAAGAAGCAATTCCTAGGATCTCTCTCCGGTGCCTGCAACGCCGCGTCCTTTTCTCTCTTGGAGCTTCGTGCAAGGAACTCCTCCAGCCCTCACGATATCGTCTTGCTCTCGCCTTTTTCCTGTCTCTGTCATTGCCACCGCAGCCCCCCACACCCTAGGCCCCCCACGTCGCCCCGCAAGGTTCAGCCTCCACCCGCCTCAGCTGCCTTCTCCCCACGACCCTCCCAAGCTGCTACCTGGTCTACGCGAGGTTCCGGAACCACCAACACTCCAGCTACCGCCTTCCCAGACCACCCTCGTCACATCCCCTCTATAGTTCCCGCAGCCCAAGAAGAATATCCCTCCTGATCTAGCACTCTGCGTCCCCCGCCTACCTGTCACCCCGCTGCCTCCGGCTTCTTACCGCCACCGCCTCCCGCAGCAGCCTGCCAACTGCAGCGCAACAACCAGCCTTTCCATTGGGTACTTCCACGCCCTAACAACTGCCTCGCTTATTGGCTGGACCATGTTCGCGGCCCTCCCCTCTGTGCAGGGTCTAAAGATTCCGGTCTCCGAGCAAGGAAAACCGCCTCTTCCCTGCCATTCTGTCCTCTACGATTATTCTTACCTCAGTCAGACCACCGATGCACAGATGCGCGGAAAAAATGTCGACTTCCTGCACCCTTCATGTCCTCTCCCCTCCGTCCAGGAATCCGTGACCTAGAGCGGAACGTTAAATGGCTTCTCTGCTTTCCTGCCGTAAGGCACTCCAGGAGACAACTTCCGTTTCCTCTTGGCTCCGGCTGGAGGATTGACTATTGAGTGTCGTGAGAGGTCAGATTGCTGTCAGGTAAATTAGAGTTGGTGGGACGCCTCTTAATCAAGGGTAAGAGTGAGACTCTGTTCGGGGATTGTAGAAAAGGGAGAGACTAAATGGAGAACGGTCTTGGGAGTATGTACCTCGAGGGAAGGGGATCAGAGAACTAGCAATAGAGAACAATGAAGTCCTGGGATAGTGAGGGGTAGTTAGTAAAAGGATGCGGTGAGAATTACTGTGGTTAAGTCCATATGCTTTTTTCCTCCTTTCCCACCCGCAAACCCCCGCCCTGTGTTTTCTGGTTTATCTCTGAGTTGAATAAAGGCAGAATAGCTCCAAATCGAAAAATTATAAAATAAGAGTAATTGCAATGCCTGTCTCACAACAATCATGTATGGTTTTAAGTAAGGCTTTTCTAGTGTGAATGTTTATGACAATGTTAAAGTGAAAAAAGCAGGGTACAAAATCACATCCATTTTTTAAGTGATTGCTATGTTTAAATTCCATATAAGTAGGTGCAGGGTACTGGAGGGGACACTAAAAGTTCACTTGTGTTTATTTTTTAATGTTTTTATTCACAATTTTAAAAATGAGGGGTAGTTGGGATATGCTTGAAAGTCGTTGGTAAACCGTAAGATTACATGTACTGTAAGTGGCATTATCCTCTTATTTTCTAGTTAGGGAAAGTATGCCAGGCCCCAATAGTGGAGGTGGAATTGATCTCCACCAAAATAGAGATTCACTCCTAGCTTTTTAAAAGTTTCATGATCGTATGTTTTTTTCTTTGTTGAGCTAATAAACTTAACTTTTTTGTCTGAACAGTTCTGAAACTGAAATAATTATCCAATATTGAGTCCTTGGCATAATTTGTCATTTATCTAATTTTAGTTTTTATTGTGAAATATACATAGCAGAAGGGTGTATAAAATATAAATACATTTAAAGAATTATAATTAAGCAAACCCTCAGGTTAGAAAATAAAACATTGCCAATAACTTAGAACTTGCAGTCTCAGCAGACGCAATGACCCTTCAAAGAGGTGAAAATTGGTTCTTGGAGGAGAGGTGAAAAAAATTGAAGACTACAGTGGTTTGTGGCCCTCCAAAGAGCCATGGTACATTAGCAGATAAATACAGTATATCTGTGATATTAAAATTTCATTGGGGCGGGATCTGAGAATGTGATAAGGAAAAAAATATCCGAAAAAGCTCCTTTGGGGTGCAAGAATTAAAAATAGATTGAAAAACACTGCCTTAGAAGCTCCCTGTATGAACTTCTGTGATTCTATCTCTTCCAACAAGAGGTAACCACTATCCTGACTTGTGACAAACATTCACTTTTTTGGCTTTAATTTGTCCATGTATGGTGCATTTCTTTAAAAAATGAATTATTTGGTTTTTCAGTTTATATAAATGGGATCAAAGTGTATGTAATTTTTAAACTCACCCCTTGTTCATTATTTGTGAGATTTGTTCATACTTTCACATGTAGTTTTTCATTGTGTATTCTGTAGTGTGGCTTCCATGAATAATCCATTATTATTGTTGGATATTTGGGTTGTTTACAGTTTGGGGCTATACATGTAAACAGTCTGGCTAAAAAGATTCTTATATATCTATTGTTAAAATATATATAGTTACACGTAAGAGTTTTTTAATTATAGTGCTGTCCAATGGAAATATAATGCAAGGCTGATATGTAATTTACAGTTTTCTAGTAGCCATATTCAAAAGGTAAAAGAAACAAAGTTAATTATATATTTTGTCTAATCCAGTATATTCAAAGTATTATTTCAAGATGTAATCAGTATTAAAAGTTATTAATGAAATATTCTACATTTTCTTCATACTGTCTCAAAATCGATGTATTTTACACTTAAGTACGTTGGTAAGTTTTCATAAATATAAACACTTGATCTGTGTTTATATTTTGCAAAATTTACAGTTGAAAATGTAGATCCATATGCCTAAATTGTTCCAAACACACTTGGAAATTTTCCAATAACTGATTTGATAATCCGACTTGAAATTTAAATTGTTTAAAATTAAATAAAAATTCTAGTTCCCCAGTTGCACTGGTCACACTTCAAGGTGAGCAAATATTGGTGCTAGTGGAGACCATATTGAATGTTGCAGATCTAGACCATAAGGTATTCAAATGTTTGACATTTCTAGGTCAGACAGTTTTTCACAATGTGTTAAGTCACATTCTCACCACCTGGGTGTGAATGTGGAAAACACATCAGTGGAAAACACATTGTGATCTGTTTTCCACAAATCTCACAATCTTACAAGGTAGGTTTTATCCTCATACTATATGAGGACACAAGTTCAGAGAGACTAAATTATTTGCCCGGAAGTTTATAGCTATTAATGGTGCATCCAGGATTAGATCTATATAGCACCAAAGTCTGCACTGAAGTAGAATTCCAAACTTCCTTCAAGTGATCAGGATATATTTTGATTTATGGCTATTCTGAAGTAGAAATAATTTTAAAAAGAAAATGAAAAGTTCCCTAGAAATCGTGTTGTTCAGCTTTTTGTAAAGTCATTGAAATATTCTATTTAGTAAATGTCTGTAAAGGGATGCTTTCTGAAATATTTTAATGAGGTAGAAGAGAAAATGCTTTGAATTTATTAAAGGAAATTAGGAGAAAAGAATATGTATACTTTCATGTTTTCTTTCAAAGATTTATCTCCCGAATTACTTAATATTTTGAACATAGTAATATTGTAATTTTGAAATAGCCTTCATATATGGTAATGCTTCCATTTTTCTTCTCTTTTTTTTTTTAGGTGGGGGCAGGGAGGGGAGGGGTATGTGCAGAGAGAGAATCTTAAGCAGGCTTCATGCCCAGCATAGAGCCCAAGATAGGGCTTGATTTCACAACCCTGAGATCATGACCTGAGCTGAAATCAAGAGTTAGACGCTTAACCATCCAGCAGCCCCTCCATTTTTATTTTCAAAATCAAATGATTTCATCAAAAGATTTTGACATTTGTTTTGTATTTCTTTTCCAAGTATGCTGATACTCATTTAGAGTTAGTATTCTAGAATTGATATTTGCCACAATAAGGGTTTATCTTGTAATCTCTTTAAAGATTTTTGGAATGAACCATTAAAAAAATTTTTTTCTGAAAACATGGTTTGAAGAAACCAAGGTATCCTTCTAATTAAACACTTCTAAAAGTATTTCTTCTATAATAATGTATTGAATTTCAAAATCAGCCTGAAATCTGAAACCATATTTTTTTCCTTTATATTATTGAATCTACCAAATAATAAGGAAATAATAGATCATATGTTTCATTTGAAATTGTGAATGTTGTTTTAATTTATGTTTGGTGGGTGTTGGTTTTCATTCTTTTTTTAAATGTAAAAAGCATCGGGGTACCTGGGTGGCTCAGTTGGTTAAGTGTCTGCCTTTGGCTCAGGTCAGAAGGATCGAGTCCCGCGTCGGGCTCCTTGCTCAGTGGGGAGCGTGCCTCTCCCTGTGCCTGCTGCTCCACCTGCTTGTGAGCTCGCTCTTTCTCACACACAAATAAATAAATTAATTAAATATTTTTAAAAAATAAATGTAGAAAATATCAGAATAATGTTTTGTGATTGTCTTAACATGTCTAAATATAAAGTGTTGGTTAATTTGTCAGAATTACTATGTATACCCCCCCCAATATTCTGGAAACTATTGTTTAATGGAATGAACATTTCACATAATGTATCTTTGGTATACACTATCTAATAATTACCTCTGTCTTCTAAAATGCAGTGTAAGAGCCCTGCCTTATTATTGGGCCTGTTCACAGTTGTAAATGCAGACATAATGGTAGTAATTATTTGGTTTGGTTTTATTTCTGGAGAGCAGTGATTATAGAATTGCTACTGCTAACCTTATACAAAGGGGGTATTAATTCATACCTCCTTAATTTGAAATTCATAGCAGTTTAACTCGGGACTGAACTCAAGTTTATTTTTACATTATCTATAAAAATAACACTAGTGGGGTGCCTGGCTGGCTCAGTCGGTAGAGTATGTGACTTTCTTTTTTTTAAGAGTTTTTTTTTATTTATTTGAGAGAGAGGGAGCAGGAGTGGGGAGGAGGAAGAAAGGGAGAAGCAGGCTATCCCCTGAGCAGGGAGCCCAATGCTGGGCTTGATCCCAGGACTCGGGACTCGGGGATCATGACTTGAGCCGAAGGCAGATGTGTAACCGAATGCACCACCCTGGCACCCCAAGCATGTGACTCTTGATCCTGGATTGTGAGTTCGAGCCCCATGTTGGATGTAGAGATTATAAATAAATAAACTTACAGACAGTAACACTAGTAAAACTGAAGTCTTTATTATAACCATTACAGGCATGTTTTATTTAAAGGGTAGGTGTCCTAAGGTCTCTGTTGCTCAAGTTCAGGAGTCAGCAAACCATAGCCAGCTGTCCAAATCCAGCATATTGCCTGTTTTTGTACTGCCCATGAGCTAAGAATGGTTTTTACAGACAAACTTTTAGAATGAATTTGCTAACTTAAGGAACCCTAACCTTGAGCCCCAGTTAAGCAAAATGTTATTCCCAAAAAAGGGAATTTCATTTTTTTCATCAGACCTGTATTATAAAAATTGTACTCAGTTATTATTATATTTTGAATTTTATCAATAAATTTTTTTTTCTCTTGTTATATAACTACCTACAAGATATCTTGGTCTGCAGAGCTTAAGATACTATCTGGCTCTTTACAGAAAAAGTTCATGTGATCATAGATATTTAAACACAATAACACTGCATTTTAAAATAATCATCTGAACAACACAGATAACAAAACAATATGTATATCTTTATTATGCGTATTTACACATTGTGAAAGGACTAAAAAGAAGGAAACAGTATTGCTTAGAAGTGAGGAGCAAGGACTCAAACCAAACTGCAAGGTTCAAAACCAATTGTACCATTTACTGTTTTTGTTACCTTCAGAAAGTTTCTTTTTTTTTTTTTAAAGATTTTATTTATTTATTCAATAGAGATAGAGACAGCCAGCGAGAGAGGGAACACAAGCAGGGGGAGTGGGAGAGGAAGAAGCAGGCTCATAGCAGAAGAGCCTGATGTGGGGCTCGATCCCATAACGCCGGGATCACGCCCTGAGCAGAAGGCAGACGCTTAACCGCTGTGCCACCCAGGCGCTCCATCTTCAGAAAGTTTCTTACCTTGTTGGAGCTTCATTGTCTTCATGTGTAAAATGGTGATAATAACCATAATTCAAGTTCAAAGAGTTGTTTTAGGAGTAATGGAATTAATACATGTTAAAGCACTTTGATGCACCTGGCACATAGAGCACAATAAATGTTAGCTGTTCTTAAAATGAAGAAAGGAACAAAATAGTAAATGGTTATCTCTGAGTGGTGGGATTATTGATTTTTTTAAATATATTTTGTATATGTGTATTTCCTAACTGTGAATATACACTAGTTATATAATAGGATGCTGTTTTATAAAACCTGTTTACTCAGAATTTTCAGGTATATATATTGGCTCTCCTTTTAAAACATTAACAAATGTTTGGGTATTTGATATCTACAGTCGGTATAGTTCTCTTTTATGTTAATCTTATCCTTTAGACATGGCCCACGGACATGGGCATGAACATGGCCATAGTAAACTGGAACTTCCAGATTATAAACAATGGAAGATAGAAGGGACACCATTAGAAACTGTCCAGGAGAAGCTGGCTGCACGAGGGCTAAGGGATCCATGGGGCCGGTAAGAATTCTTGAATAATTTAGATAGAATTTATTCTAGAGGATCAGTATCTATGTTCCTTTTCTTTTCTTTTTTTTAATTTGTTTTAGCTATTCTAGGTTCTTTGTATTTACATTTAAATGTTAAAACAAGCTTTTCAGTTTCTACAAAAAAGCTGCTCAAATTTTAATTGGGATTACATTAACTCAGAGCTCAACTGAGGATAATTGATGTCTTAACAAGTTTAATCACTATATTGTACACCTGAAACTAATATTACACTGTATCAACTAACTGGAATTTAAATAAAAACTTTAAAAAATTGATGGCTTAACAATATTGAGTCTTCCAGTCTATGGACAGTTTAGATTCTGTTTAATTTTCTCAGTAGTGTTTTATTGCTTTAAAAACCTATCTTGTGTATATTTTGTTAAATTTATCCTGAATTACTCCTTATTTTATGTTATTGTAAATGGTAAATGGTTAAATTTAAATTTTTAATTTTCTTTGCTAATATGTGAAAATACAATGGAGTTTTATATATCGACTTTTTATCTTGTTACTTGGCTAAATTCACGTTTTCTAGCAGGTTTTTTTATACAGATTTCTTAGAATTTACTTAATAGATGATCATTTTGTCTAAAATCAGTGTTACTTCTTCCTTTTCAGTTTGTAAACTTTTTATTTCTTTCTTGCATTATTACACTGGCTAACACTAGTATAATAATGGACAGAGTGGTGTTAGCTGACACTCCATGCCCCGTTCCTTTTTTTTTTTTTTAATTTATCCTTAAGTAATCTCTGCACCCAATACGGTACTCAAACTCGAACAGTGTGGGACCCTTAGATCAAGAGTCACATGCTGTACCAACTGATCCAGCCAGGAGCCCCTGTCTTGTTCCTAATTGGGGGAAAGCATTCTGTCTTTCACCACTGAGTATATTAGTTGTAGGGTGGTCATAGATGCCCTTCATCAGTAGAGTTTCTCTTGAGTGTTGAATTTTTTTAGAGGCTTTTTCTGCATCTATTGAGATGCTTACATAGTTTTTTCATTCTGTTAATATGATGAATTACTCTTATTGATTTTAAAATATCAAACCAATCTTGCGTTCCTGAGGTAAACCCTTCTTCATAATATATTATCCTTTCATAAATTGCTAGATTTAATTTTCTAAAATTCTGTTGAGAATATTTGCATCTGTGTTCTTGAAGGATATTACCCTATAGTTTTCTTCTAATGTCTTTGTCTGGTTTTGGTATCTGAATTAGATTTGATTAACTCTCATATTTTCTAGTAAGTCAGATTTTTAGAGTTAAGTGGGGTTTTTTTATATAACATGATTTTTTTCCACTCATTTATCCCTACCTATGAGAGAAGACTTTTTTTCACTAGCGCTCTCTGCATTCTGGTTACTTGTCTGTTCAGGATACTCAGAAGAATAATTGCCAGAGCAGAAAGTCAGTCTTTTTTTTTTTTTTTTTTTTTTAGAAGTTAGTCTTGTAAAGCTCAGGCAGCTGTGACAGGGAAAAACTCTGATTCTCTGGAAGAATAATAATAATATTAAGTGTTATACTGTCTGTGCCAGAATATATCATATATTATCCTGTTTAATCTTTTTAATAACACTATAAGGTAGATAGTAATCACCATTGAGTAAAAGAGGAAGCAAGCCCTGACAGGTTAAGTAACTTGTCTAGCCTGAAAGGTTGTGAATCTAAGTGACAGAACAAAGTTTAATACCCAAATTTCTAACTTCCTTTTTAAATGATACTATAATGACTGCTATGGGCAAAGCCACACAGCTGACCTGTAATGAATAGACTGAAGTGAGTCTTGCATTTGGGAATTCTGTAAAATCCTAAGTATTAATGACTGTGAAATCATCAAGTCTTTTTCTTCTATTTTATATATGAAATGTGGGACCTAATTATCTTATGTCGCAGAAAGATTCCTACTATGATCCACTTAGATTATCTTATATAAGGGCATTTAAGTCTGTTAGAAAGATGAAAATTAAATGTTTCACCTAGTGAATGTACTAAGTTGTGTGTGATTATAATTTTTCCCTTTTTTTCTTCTAGCAATGAAGCTTGGAGATACATGGGTGGCTTTGCAAACAATGTTTCCTTTGTTGGTGCATTATTAAAAGGATTCAAATGGGGATTTGCTGCATTTGTGGTAGCTGTAGGGGCTGAATATTACCTGGAATCCAAGAATAAAGATAAGCATCACTGAAGATAATACCTGGAAGTATCTTAAAGGCTTCTTAACTCTCTTATAAAGATAAGATTTCTTCAATGTAGCTTACTCGTCTGTGTGTTTTTCCCTTAAATAATACTAGTAAGATTTAATAAAGTAAGAATACAAGTGCTAGTCTGTTTTTATCATTCTTAAAAAAAAAAAATGTCTCGGGGCACATGGCTGGCTCAGTTGGGAGAGCATGTGACTCTTGATCGTGGGTCATGGGTTTGAGCCCCATGTTAGCTGTAGGGATTACTTTTAAAGAATGTCTCAAGCCATATCAGCTTTGGTTTGAAATATGTGGGGGGACTGAGTCCTGGCAGTAGTGCATTCTGCATATGGCAGAAAGCCAGCATATATTTGAACAAATGCATATGTTCCAAAAGGCTTTCTTTTTCGTTTTTTCAAGTTTTTTCAGTGTGGTAAAGTTTGCCATCTGAACTATTTTTAAGTGTGCAGTCTGTGGTACTAAATACATTCAAAATGTGCAACCATCACCACCATCCATCCCCATAACTCTTTTTATCTTTTAAAACTGAAAGTCTATGCCATTAAACAATCAGTCCTCATTCCCCCTTCTCCCAGCTCTTGGCAACCACCATTCTATTTTCTGTCTCTATGATTTTGGCTACTCAAAAGTACCTCATATAAATGGAATGATAGAATATTTGTCTGTGACTGGCTTATTTCACTTATCACAATGTCTTCAAGTTTCATCTGTACTGTAGCATGGACCAGAATTTCCTTTCTTATTAAGTCTGAATAGTGTTCCATTGTATGTATATACTACATTTTGCCTTTCCATTCATCCATTGATGGACACTTGTTTGCTTCCACATTTTAGGTATTGTGAATTATACTACTGTGAACATGGGTGTACTCTAACAGGGTTTTAAATGGGAATTAGCCTTGCTGTTTTTACCATACTCTTCAAGTGCTTTAGCTTATACTGTAAAACACTTGCTGCCCAGTTCTGATTCACCTATTCATGTATCATGTTCATTTTTCTTTGTTGTGATATTATCTACTCTTGCCTTAGTCCTCATTATCCCAATGATTTGAAAAGATTGACATTTTTTTCTGTTTTTCTAACAACAAACTATGCATTTTTCCCACATTGAATTTTTACATTAAAAAAAAGATTTTATTTATTTATTTTTATTTGAGAGAGAGAGTGTGCGAGGACAAGCAGGGGGGAAGAGCAGAGGGGGAGGGAGAAGCAGGCTCCCTACTGAGCAGAGAGCCCAACGTGGGACTCTATCCCAGGACCCTGAGATTATGACCTGAGCTGAAGTCTTAACTGACTGAGCCACCAAGTTGCCCCAATTTTTTTAATTTTGATTAATTAAATTTCTAAGTTGAGACTTAAATGCAACTTCTTGAAGAGGTAATACTATTTCTTGAATAACAAAGTTAATATAAAACTCCAGGGTGATTTTTTTCTTTATAAATTTCTTCTTTATAAACATAAACTTGAGAAATCACTAAATACATGAGACAAGAATTCCTAATAGTGGTAAATAGAATGTGGTAAAATGGAATAATAAAAAAGACTGCAAATGGTAAGGAAAGTGTTTAACAAGCAACAGAGAACAGTAGGAAAAATACAAATAGCAAGATGGTAGATTTAAATTTGATCATATGAATAATTAAATGTAAATGGTCTAAAATTGAAACTCTAGAATCTTTCAATTAAAACACAGATTGTCAGCTTAGGCAAAAAAATAAGACCCAATATAAGCTGTTTACATGAAAACTCCTGTAAAACAGGGTAAAAGTAGAAAAAATATACTGTGCAAACAGTAATGAAAAGAATATTGACAAATTTCAGAATAAAGACTATTCTCACTCCATAATAATGGAGGATTCAGTTCATTAAGACATAAAAATCTGAGGCGCCTGGGTGGCTCAGTTGTTAAGCGTCTGACTTTGGCTCAGGGCATGATCCCGGAGTCCTGGGATCGAGCCCCACATCAGGCTCCTCTGCTGGGAGCCTGCTTCTTCCTCTCCCATTCCCCCTGCTTGTGTTCCCTCTCTCGCTGGCTGTCTCTCTGTCTGTCAAATAAATAAAATCTTAAAAAAAAAAAAAAAAAAGACATGGGGCGCCTGGGTGGCATAGCGGTTGAGCGTCTGCCTTCGGCTCAGGGCGTGATCCCGGCGATCTGGGATCGAGCCCCACATCAGGCTCTTCTGCTATGAGTCTGCTTCTTCCTCTCCCACTCCCCCTGCTTGTGTTCCCTCTCTCGCTGGCTGTCTCTATCTCTGTCGAATAAATAAATAAAATCTTAAAAAAAAAAAAAAAAAAGACATGGGGCGCCTGGGTGGCACAGCGGTTGAGCGTCTGCCTTCGGCTCAGGGCGTGATCCCGGCATTATGGGATCGAGCCCCACATCAGGCTCCTCTGCTATGAGTCTGCTTCTTCCTCTCCCACTCCCCCTGCTTGTGTTCCCTCTCTCGCTGGCTGTCTCTATCTCTATTGAATAAATAAATAAAATCTTTAAAAAAAAAAAAAAAGACATAAAAATCTGAAATGTATATGCACAGAGCTTTATTTTTTTTTAATATGTCCAGACTTGTTTATTGGTAATCTGAAACCAGGCCATTACAATAAAGAGAGGTACGACAGCCTACAGGAATTTTGAAGTAAAAGATAAAAGGGGTTCCTGAAGTCGCACAGAGCTTTAAATTATATGAAACAAATAGAACTAAAGGGAGAAATAGGCAAATCCACAATCACAGCTAAAGATTTCAATACTCTCAGTAATTGATAGAAAAAGTAGAAAATCATCTCGCCTATAGAAAACGTGAACACTATAGCTTGATGTAATATTTATAGACCACTCTGCTCCAAAACAGTAGAGCATTCATTCTTTTCAAGTGCACATGGACCATTTATTGCAACAGACTATATTCTGGGCCATGAAACAATATATTTAAGAAGACTGAAATTACACAAAACATTCTCAGATCACAAAGAAATTAGACAAAAAGTAACATACCTGAAAAATCCACCCCATTTGGAAATTGGTTGGCACACTTGTAATACCCTCTGATCAAAAAAGAGGTCTAGAGAAATTAGAAATTCTTTTTTTTTCCTTTTTTTTTAAGATTTCATTTTCTTTTTATTGATTTGACGGAGAGAGCACAAGAGTGGAGGGGGAGGGGCAGAGGGAGAAGCAGTCTCCCCTTGGAGCAGGAAGGCCAGTGTGGGACTTGATCACAGGACCCTAAGATTATGACCTGAGCCAAAGGTAGATGCTTAACCAATTGAGCCACCCTGGTGCCCCAGGAAATTAGAAATTCTTAACTGTATAAAATGAAACACAAATACCAAAATTGTGGGATACAACTAATAAGAATGACCTCTAGCCAAACTGATAAAAGACACAAATTAATAATAGTAATGAAAACAGAGACATCACTACAGATCCTGGAGACATTAAAACAGAAAAGCATTTTGCAAACAACTTTATGCTAATACATTTTGATTAAAATGGCAATGGCCTTAAAAAGACAAAATGACCAAAGCTCACTAAAGAAGTAAATAACATGGGGTGCCTGGCTGGCTCAGTCAGTAGAGTATGTGACTCTTGATCGCAGGGTCATGAGTTTAAGCCCTATATTGGGTATAGAACTTACTTTAAAAATTAAACAAATAAAACAGTAGATACTCTGAATACCCATGAGTAAACTCATTTGCTGGGTTGGGTGCAGAAAAGATGGAAAGTGCAGTGCTTGACATGTTTATAACAGAGAATAACAATAATTTTTCTCTCCTATTTTAGAGTTTTTCTTATCCACCATAATTTTTTCTGGAAGCAAAGAGTAAAGTTTTCCTTATACTATGGCCTGAATTCCTAGGAACTCCAGAGAATACAAACCACTGTCATCTTAGCTGTTGCCATTACTTGGACTAGAACCAGTTAAATGTAATATTCATTCGTAAAATGTATGACCAAAGTACAATTGGAAATAATGTTAATTATGGGTTTGCTAGCCTCATAAATAAGCACTGTAGATGATTATATGTAAAAGTACTATTAGCTCCATTTTGTATGTAGGGCAAGTCCATGGTAAAGTAACAAAGCTTAAGATAGCACAGCTAGTAATATCCAGAATTAGATTTTCAATCCAGGTCTCACTCCTAACCACCATATTACTTTACCTATCATGTTGTATTTGTGATAAGTACTATAAGATGCATTAAAATTATTTTTTTGGATCTTATCTCAAAACGAATTATGCTTGAAGTAAACTCTAGGGATTCTTAAAAATCTAAACTATGGCATGTAATATATAATGAAAAACAGCAAATAATGAATACAGTAATGTTATTGTCTTCCTTTACTTTGAATAAAACTATTTTGATACACCTACTGAAACAGATTCACACATTTTTTTAAAAAGTAACATGAGAGGGAAAAAAAGTAACATAGAGGACGTCAGGGGACAAGGTGGGGTAGAAAATGTACATAAATACAAAAACATGGAAACATTAAGTATTTATACATGTGAGTAGTCAATATGATAGAAGAAACAGATTAGAAGAAAATGAAGAAGGAAAGGAAGGGGTTGCAGGATATCGGCATGATGGAAACAGTAGAGACAAGCAGAACTTAGTATTCAGTGTATATTTACAGCCTTAGGGTGTTATTTACAGTCATCCACTTGCTTCAATCAAATGTAGATTTTAATGATACTGTGGAAAGAAAGATGCTTTCATTTTTTGGTTTTTGGGTTTTGGGTTTTTTTAATTTTAGAGAGAATGCATGTGAGCAGGGGGAGGGGCAGGAGGAAAGGGAGAGAATCTCTAGCAGACTCTGGCACTAGTGCAGAGCCTGCCGCCGGGCTCAATCTCATGACCTGAGATCATGATCAGAGCAGAAATCAAGAATTGGACACTTAACCAACTGAGCCACCTAGGCACCCCAGAAGGAAGATGCTTTATATTGGGTTTTAAAGGAGATGCACAGTCTGCATATTAAAGTAAATTTGTTTAGCTTCATAGAGACACAGGACATTGGCAAGGCCCACTTAATTAGGGGCTAGAAAGAAGTATTCCAGGAAAAATAATTTGAGTCCTACCCTTCATTCTTCTCTTTCTCTTCCCTATTCTTTTTAAAGATTTTATTTATTTATTTATTTATTTGACAGAGATAGAAACAGCCAGCAAGAGAGGGAACACAAGCAGAGGGAGTGGGAGAGGAAGAAGCAGGCTTCCAGTGGAGGAGCCTGATGTGGGGCTCGATCCCAGATCCCAGATCACCGGGATCATGCCCTGAGCTGAAGGCAGACGCCTAATGACTGAGCCACCCAGGTGCCCCATCTCTTCCCTATTTCTGATCATATTTACCATTTTTCTTTTAAAAATTTGGTTATCAGAGCATAGATTTGTTTTCTAACATGATGGTCCCCCAAATGGGATACATGCAACTCAGGGAAGGTGCAAGACTATCCATTGGAGAGAAGAGAAAATATTTAAACATACATATATATTTTTTTCATGTTTAATAAAAATGAATTCAATTTTGCTGAAGTTTATTGTATAGATTGGCAGTGGGATTTTCCCTCATTTGGTGGATTCCAAGTGGTCACATAGAATTTATAGTAAATAGGGGATCTTGTAGGGAAAATGGGAATTCTACCCTCCAAAGAAGAGAATAAAGAAACTTTTCAGCAAATTGCTACAGACTGTATTTTGTATGTGCTTGGTTTGTGGAATTTATTATCTACTAGTTTAAACTAATCTTCATGAAGTAGATAAGTAGCTTAGATTTTTACAAAGAAACTGCTGATTGAAGCTAATACTGATAATGCAAAAACAAGAAACAAGAAGAAAGTAACAAAGCTATGAACTTTTGTCAGCAACATTACTAGGTAAATACAATGATCTAATCATGATAACAGCCAACCCCCCCCCCAAAAAAAGAAAAAAAATCAAGAAGACCGAAATATGGACTTGGACCCACTATCAGTACAATGAATCTTGCCCTAAGAGTACATTGATCTGAAAGAAAAAAGAGAGAGAGGGAGCGAGGGAAGGAGACAAACTATAAGAGACTCTTAACTATAGAGAACAAAATGAGGGTTGTGGAGGGGAGGTTGGGGGGGATGAGCTAAATGGGTGATGGGTATTCTGGGGGGCACTTGTCATGATGAGCGCTAGATGTTGTACGTAAGTGATGAATCACTAAATTCTACTCCTGAAACTAATATTACACTATATGTTAACTAACTAGAATTTAAATAAAAACTTTAAACATGAAGAATACACTGATCTGATACATTAACTAATGATAACATGTAGTCATCATGATAAACAAATATTTTAAAATGTTTAATCTTTGTCTTAAGTTTAATCTCTATGTTTGTGTATTTTTAATGTACATAGATGATAATATTTACATATTACATATAAAATGTTAAGACAAAGATTGGAGTTTAATGTGATTTCTCCTCATAATATTCTGTTGTCATTAAAAAATAGCATTCAAAAAACTCATCAAAGTTTTAAAGTATTTTTTCAATGTATAGCTTATTACATAAAACCCAGGTAGTTTACAACAAAAATTCAATGTTACTTCATGATGGCCTCTCATTCAGTTGGCAATATGAGCCTCAAAATTTTATATAATCCTTGTGATCCTCAAAATCCCTAGAGTTGCAAGGTATTCAAGTTCAAATAAATATGCTAATGGAAGTGGAATCCTCCTAGTGAGTTTTGGCTTACCTCCAATACCAGTTTGGGAAGTGGGGGAAGAGGGTTTTGGTGCTGGGGGGTTTTCTTGTTTTTAAAAAATTTTTGTTTTGGGTTGGAAAATCAGCTTCAGAAACTAAGAAACTAGAACACTTGATGGAAATTGCATTTACTTGCCAATGATTCTATCAGAAAGGACCTACTGCAAAGGAAGTTTTACCTTAATTTTATATATTGCATTATATATAAAAGTAGATAATATTTTTATGTTGTATTACATTATTATATATTATAAATATTATATATAATAAAATATTCAAAATGCTAGCTCGGATAAAGATTAAATTATTAAATGCCACATATTGTCTTAGATTGAATTACCTTTGATACATACAAACAATTCAAAACATAGCTTCAGCTATTAAAAAAAAAAGACAAAATCAGGGCACCTGGGTGGTTCAGTCCGTAAAGTGTCTGACTCTTGATTTTGGCTCGGGTCGTGATCTCGGGGTCCTGGGGTCGAGCCCCACATCAGGGTCTCTACTCGGTGGAGAGCCTGCTTCTCCCTCTCCCACTCCTCCTGCTTGTGCTCTCTGTCTGTCTGTCTGTCTCTCTCTCTCTCTCTGTCAAATCAATCAATCTTAAAAAAGAAAAAAGATAAAGTAAATAAATAAATCTTAAAAAAATGATTGTCTTAATTAATTAATTAATAAAAAATCTCTTGTCTCAAGGTCTGTGTGTTTTTCTGTTTAATCTCACATGCAGAAAGAAAGGGAGAAAGAAAGAAAGAAAGAAAGAAAGAAAGAAAGAAAGAAAGAAAGAAAGAAAGAAAGAAAGAAAGAAAGAAAAAGAAAGAAAGAAAGAAAAAAAGAAACAAAGAAACTATTGAAATGTGGCCCCAAATTACAAAACTAACTGAAAAG
This sequence comes from Ursus arctos, assembly GCF_023065955.2. Classification (NCBI taxonomy): domain Eukaryota; kingdom Metazoa; phylum Chordata; class Mammalia; order Carnivora; family Ursidae; genus Ursus; species Ursus arctos. The sequence continues at coordinate 76,259,427 of NW_026622763.1, forward strand.
AATTTTGGTCTTTGCAAAAGACTTATATTTCTGGGAATGTATTACAAAATAAGAAAACTACATACACTTAAAATGTAATGTAAATCAGGTTTTCTGCCATTTGGAAAAGTCATACATTTTCATTCTGTGGTGTTTTTTTTTTTTTTAAAGATTTTATTTATTTATTTGACAGAGATAGCCAGCGAGAGAGGGAACACAAGCAGGGGGAGTGGGAGAGGAAAAAGCAGGTTCCTAGTGGAGGAGCCTGATGTGGGGCTCAATCCCAGAACACCGGGATCACGCCCTGAGCTGAAGGCAGATGCTTAACGACTGCGCCACTCAGGCACCCCTTTATTCTGTGTTTTAAAGCTGAAAGAATATATATATATATATATATATTTTTTTTTTTTTTAAGTAAACTCTACCCCTAATGTGAGGCTCTAACATCATAACCCCAAGATCAATAGTTCAGACTCTACTGACTAAGCCAGCCAAGCACCCTAAGAGTAATTTTTAATAATATTTCAAACAGTGCTCTTCAAAGCAAATTATGGCTAAGAAGAAATATTTTGCTTTTAGATTTTTACCAATTACACTATTTGTAAATTAATAAAATCTCATTATCAATAAAGCATTTATACCCCTACAGATGTCCCACCTACTCTAATTTTAATTACTCAAGTCCCAAACTGAATTTGGAAATAATAAGGGCATTAAACCTACATTTTCCTGTTGATCTGGTAATTAACCCAACATCTTTCTAAATTTAGTTTTTTAAATATATTAATCAGACATTTTTACCTTATTTTAAAAGAGCAAAGAGATTGGAAAAAAATGTTTTCATCATACATTTATTTTTTTAAGTTTTATATAATTAATCTCTACACCCAACATGGGGCTGGAACTCACAACCCCGAGATCAAGTCATAGGCTCCTCCAACTGAGCCAGCCATGTGCCCCTGCATTATACATTTAAATGAATTACACAGGTAAGTGAATGTTGTGTGATTATAGCTCCTCTTGTGCTGTATGTATGGTATATCTTATTTCATTTATTGCTACCAAATTTCTGTGGGAAATACTTACTCTTCAGGGTCATAGTATCAGAGGCCAACTTTGTGGTTCACAGTAATCATAAGTGTCCTAAAACTAAAGAACGCCTGTCATAGCACAGAGGGGATCATTTTACTGAGGAAGCACCAGGTTCATAGACAGTGGTAGCACCTAGACCTGGGAATCCCACGTCATAGTAACATAAAAACATGAGGGTTTAACACAGATATAAAGTCTTAAAATTAGATCTTTATATGGAGACCGGACTTTCTAGTGAAACAAAATTCAAACTAAAGCTACATCTGTAGATGCTGATTAAATTCTAACAAGGAAACATGTCACAATTTATGGGAATTCATAATGCCTGGCTAAAAAAGAATTAATAAACACATGCCTCCCTGGGTGAGACTAATTGAAAAGCAAAGAAGGAGTTTCCAGAAAACTGGGCCTCCTTTGTAGTTTCTGGGCTGAAAACCGCCAGATCCTCATAGCAGTTCAATGCACTCATCCAGGGAGTAAATGCTTGACTTAGGAGAAACATCTATCCTTGGCGGTCCTGTGCTCCATGTACTCCCTGCCTGCACACGCTTCACGAGCACAGCTCGTACTGTTCACACGATACTCCCTATGTCACTGTCCTGATTATTAAAGCTTCTCATTCCTTTTTGTTTTTCTTACTCTCTTGTTGTATTGATAACATTCACAATAAAAGTGGAGGCAAAGTTGGGCTCGGTACCTTTTGCCACTAGAGCATCTGGTCCCCCCTTGCCTTCTTTCTCCCATTTAGATGTCTGGAGTAATCTTTTCATTTGCCACCTCAGGGTTTGCTGGCCAAATCCGACAACAATTCATATAGTTAACAATACAGGGATTAAACTCAAGGTATTAATTCCTTAATTTATGACCTGTAAATGCTTCCTTATATTTGATCTGGGTTTATCAGTAACTGTAAGTCTAATCTATCAATTTCTACACTTGTAAGAAAATGAAATAAATCTTTTATAGCCTAAACCCTATACATACTTTTATTATAGCACTTATAATGCATCATAATTATTCATTTACTTGCCTGACTCCCTCATTAAACCATGGCCTCCTTGAAAACAAGGCCTATACTTGTGTGACAGGTGTTTAGGAAGTGTCTGTTGAATGAATGAATGAATGAGAGATCTAAAAATACAAGTGAGGAGATAGGGATGATTTGTCACAGATTAACACCTCATTTATGGAACTATAAAGGTTGAGGGAATGAAGAATGGGGAGATTCACATATTTTCCAATGTCTAAGAGGCTTCCAGGATTCCAGCTGCCTATCAGAAAACTGACATTATTTACAAAAAGCTGTGATGGTGACCGAGCATGTGTTCTGGGAATGGAAGGCCCTTCCCCAAACCCATGGCAAGGACATTAGTACTGAGCTAGGGCTAAGCTTTTTGACACATACTCTCTAATCTTTTCTTATTTGTTGAGTTGGTGATACAAACACCAAGACCAATTTCTGTGGCATGTAACCAATTATTCTCTGGTCATTGCATGCAATAAACATTTCTCCTTTAACACATTGGTCGTTGGTTTTGTTTTGTCAAAATTACAAGAAGCAGAACTCCTGAGTGCAAATAACGGGGCCTTCATGTCCAACCTTCCTTCGAAGATCCAAGTCAAGGAGATCCATGGAGTTGCAACAAGAAAAGAGGCAGACGTCTCAGTTTCTTTTCTTTGAATTCTATTCATTCACTTAAATATTCAGTGAATTATTTAAATATTTGAATATGTATATGTGTGTGTGTGTGTGTGTGTGTATACACATATACTCTCACACACACACACACACATACATATATACCACATCTTCTGTATCCATTCATCCTCTGATGAACACAGGTTGTTTGTACATCTTGGTTATTGTAAATAAGGCTTCCATGAACACGGAGGTGCAGCTATCTTTTCAAGTTGTGTTTTCATGTTCTTTGGGTAAATACCCAGAAGGGGAATTGCTGGATCATATGGTAGTTCTACTTGTAGTTTTTTGAGAAACCTCCATACTGTTTTCCATAGAGACTGGACCAATTTATATTCACACCAACAGTGTCAATGGTTCCCTTTTTTCCACATCCTCATCAACACTTGTTACCTTTGGTCTTTTTGATAATAGCCATTCTAACAGATATGAGGTGATTTCTCATTACGGTTTTGATTTGCATTTCCCTGATGATTAGTGATGTTGGGCATGTACCTGTTGGCCATCTGTATGTCCTCTTTAAAAAATATCTATGCATCAATTTTGCTTTTTAAATGAATAGTATAAATTTTCATATAAACTTCTTATATGCAATTACATCCATTCACTAACCCACAAATCACATAGGTTTAGCTGCAGTGCCATAAGAATTCCAAAGCTCACCATCTAGCAACTTATTGAAGCTCCAGGCTATATTTTCTGAATTCCCACATTCCTTTCACTCCTTGTCTTACTGGAACAAAATGTCTACCAAAATAAAAATAAGGTTGTGTTCCAGAACCTTTTTTGTCTTAGCTTCCTTTGGGACTACAAGGCTGCACCACCCATTCTGGTTTATTTTAGGATTGTGCACATAAGTCACATATGACTCTACAATAATACTTGAACATTGTTTATACAGCAGAAGAGTATCCAAGTGTTTTTAACAAAGCAATATGATCAGATAGCCATGTGTGTAGGTTGATTTTTTAATGATAACTATAGAAGCAAATAATCCCCCCAAATTAATTTTTTGCAGTGATACAAAAGATGTCCAAAAATACTTTATTCAACTTTATTTATATAAAAGCACCTTGTTATAGAGTTAGTATTTGTGTCAATAGCATTAGTAGTTATCACTCAATTTTGATTGAGGCAGTAAGAATATAGCTATTTCTCTTAAAGCATAATTGATGTGAAGGCATATTCCAATTCAGGCTCCATATTTATATAGCAAATATGATTGAAATTCTCAATTTTCAACTTGATAAAACTTTCATAGCACCCAGGTAGATCCCAACATTACCTAGAGTTTGGCTATATGGTCAGAAAGTTTATGTTATTTTTAGAAAAATTTTTGTTGTGATATAATTGATATGCAACGTGGTATTGTTTTAGGTATATGAAATAATGATTTAAAATATGCATATGTTGCAAAATGATCACCCACCAGAATCAGTTTAGTTATCATTCATCGCCTCACATAGCTAAATATTTTTTTTCTGGTGATGAGAATTTTAAGATCTACTCTTTCAGATTTCCCGGAAAATTTTCACAGGAAAACTGGTAGGATGGTGTTTGGCCTATCTGGTCCTAAGGGCTGGGGCAGAGGGCATTTACCAAATCAGGTCTGGAAAGAATACTGAAGGCCAAAGCCAAAAAATCCTGTCCAAATGAATTGTGCAGGTAAAAAGAATGTGAGGATAGATTAAAACTCAAGGGGACCACCAATCCAGGCAAGAAATAAATGAAACAATTCTGGGCAGCAAATGGCAGCTATCTGGATGAACGCTGGTGACAGCTGGTATTGCATGGGGCTGAATCTCACATTTTAGGGCTGTTCTGATTCATTCAAAGATTCTGGAATGGAGCAGATACTAGACTTCATATTCTGGTGATGTTCTAGAGATATTGTGTCTTTAGCTCAGTCAGTTCCTGTCCAAAGGAAAGTTATGGGACAGAATGACAGGTCAGGCATATCCAGGGGCATCAGTTTTAAGCAACTTATCATGGTATTTTGTGTAGTTTTATCATGTTTCTTGTACTTGGGGTTCACTAGCTTCTTTGATTTATGGATTTGTAGTTTTTAACTAGTTTGGAGTTTTCAGCCATTATTTCTTCAAGTATTTTCTTCTGTCCCTCACATATTTCTTCAGGGATTCTAGTGTCATATATATTGGGCTGATTAAAATTATATTACAGGGGCGCCTGGGTGGCACAGCGGTTAAGCGTCTGCCTTCGGCTCAGGGCGTGATCCCAGCGTTGTGGGATCAAGCCCCACATCAGGCTCCTCCGCTATGAGCCTGCTTCTTCCTCTCCCACTTCCCCTGCTTGTGTTCCCTCTCTCGCTGGCTGTTTCTATCTCTGTGTAATAAATAAATAAAATCTTTTAAAAAAAAATAATAAATAAATAAATAAATAAATAAATAAAATTATATTACAGATTTCCTGATATTGTTTATTTTTTTTCTTTCAGTGTTTTTTCTGTTTCATTTTGCATATTTTCTATTCCTCCATCTTCAAATTCACCAATCTTTTCTTCTTCAGTATCTAATCTACTGCTGCCCTCATACAGTACATTTTTCACCTCAGACCTTGTAGTTTTCATCTAGAATTTATTGTGGATCTTTTTATATCTTTAATGTTTTGACTTACTATGCTCAATCTTTCCTCTGTCTTTTTGAACATATGAAATATAGTTTCATCTTAATATACTTGTCTACTGATTCTTTTATCTGTGACATTTCTGGAGCTGATTCTATTGATTGATTGCTATCCTCATTATGGGTTGTATTTTCCTGGTACTTAACATTTTTGTAATTTTTAAATCAAATGCCAGGCATTGTGAACTTTACCTTGTCAGGTGCTAGATATTTTGTATTTATAAATATTTTTGAGCTTTGTCCTGAGATGCAGTTAAAGTATTTGCAAACAGTTCAATCTTTTTGAGGCTTGCTCTTAACTTATGTGAGTCTAGAGTAGCTTTGAGTGTAGGGCTAATGTTCCTCCACTACTCAGTGATCTGTCTGGTGTAAACTTGATTCATTCTTGCCCATGGATAAGCTTTGAGAATTGTTTCCTCTGCTTCTTTCAGGTAGTTCTTCCTCACACTTGGATGGTTTCTCCCCTCATGTGCACTGCTTAGTATTAGCTGAAAACTTCAGGGGAAAAAATAACTTCAGGGGAACTCTTGGAAGATCACTAGAGCTGTCTTCCTGTGCATTGGTCTCATCTCTGGTACTATACACTGCAAACTCTAGCCACTTTAACCTCCCAAGATTCCCAAGACTGTGTCTCCACAGTTTAAGGAGATGACTAGGCTTTGCCTGAGTTCTCTCTTCCTGAGCCACAACCTGGAAACTCTTTTCAGGCAGCAAGCTAGGATAATCTTAGGGCTCGGCTCTCTCAAGGATCACTGTCCTACACTGTTTGATGTCCAATGTCTGTGAACTGTTGTTTCATACATTTTGTTGATCTGGTTTTTAAGTTGTTTCAGACAGGAGGATACTCTAAGCCCTCTTACTACCTCTTGCCGGAGAAGAACTATAAAATCAACAGAACCAGCAATGGTTGCATGAACTGCATCTGAGCTTCTCCACATTCTGAGATTTACACGGTAATACATTTGCAAAGGGTAACACAGTCCCAGAAGCATTATACATTCACTCAAACAAACATTTAAACACTATGGCAGAGATGGTTAGCTGTCTACTAAAATCCACTTTCCTTCCATATAATAGAATTGTCCTTGGGAAGTGGCTGACAGCTCAGGCACTGTGGTTTTCCAGACACCCCCCCCCCCACTCATACACACACACATCTTGCTTCTCAGTATGGCCATATGTTTAGTATTCACCAATGGAATGTGAGTGAAAATGAGATGTATGATTTCTAGGACAAGGATTTTAAGAAGCAGGTAAGCCTTCTTCACACTCTTTCCCTGTCTGCTGACTGACTGCTGAGGATAACAAATCCTTGGGAATGATGAAGCCAAAATATGAAAGGAGTCTCAGTCTCTGAAATCACTGCATGGCAGGAAGTTGCCTGCCAGAAATACCTGCATTGTTTAGCAAGGTAATGACGAAGTACATTTCTATTGTACTAAACTAAACCACTACTGTTTTGAGACTACTTTGTTAAAGCAGTGAGTGTTACCTAGCTTATACAGGGAACCACTATATGCCAAGCACTGTGGTAAGTGCTGGATGAACAGCGAGAAGCAAAGGAGCCATGGTCCCTGGTTCATGAGTCTTAAGAATTACTCATGAAGGATAAAAATAAACAAGAAAAAAGCCAAATATATACAGTCACATCCTGCAAAGCACCTCCCTGATTCCTGTCTTCTCTGTAGAAAGTGTCTTGCTTTTTAACAACCAAACTTCAGAGAACATATTTTTCCCTTGATACAGTGTTTTTTAACTAATATTTGTATAGGAAATGTTTAAATTTATATCCTCCCCCAAACTCAATACATTTTAAAACAAAATGATGTGTATGAAACATCTTGCATTGCATTTCAAATACAATTTGTAGAATATCAGAATCACATATAGATATTTTTTCAACTTTTAATTTTCAAACATTTCAAGTCTAAAAACCAGAAAAGTTTAAAGAATACACACATACCCTTCATCCAGAGTGACCAATTGGTAACAATCAGCCATATTTGTTATATCTCTCTTTCTAAACATGCAGGCATGCGCGCGCACACACACACTTTGCTGAAACATTTGAAAGTAATTTGCTGGCATGATGCTACTTTATCCGTAAATTCTTCAGTATTTATCTCCTATGAACAAGAACATTTACCTACATGATCATAATACCACTATCACACCCAAGAAATTTCATGTAAATACACAATATTATCTAATATACAGTATATGCTAAAATCCCGCCATTTGTTTATAGCCGATTTTTACTAACTTATTTATTATCCCTTTATTTCCAAAATAATACTTCTCCTGCTCCCCAATAATTATAAGTCTTCTCCAAAACTAAACCAATCCTAACTTGATCCATAAATTCTGTGCAATTTCAAACAAAATCCCAGCAAATTACTTTACGGATCTTGACAAGTTGATTCTAAAGTTCACATGAGGAGGGAAAAGACAAAGAATAGCCAACATAATACTGAAGAAGAACAAAGTTGGGGGACTGATGTTCAAGACTTACTATAAAGCCACAGCAATAAACACAGTGTGGTATTGACAATAGATCAGTGGAACAGAATAGAGAGCCCAGGAACAAACCCCCATAACTACAGTCAACTGATTGTTGACAAAGGAGCAAAGATAATGCAATGGGGCAAAGGTCTTTTCAACAAATGATGCTGAGATAACTGGATCATATACATGCAAAAAAATTGAGTCTAGACATAGATCTTACACTGTTCACAAAAATTAACTCAATACGGATCATGGACTTAAATGTAAAATGCAAAACTATGAAACTCCTAGAAAATAACATCAGAGAAAACTTGAGTGACCCTGGGTTTGGCAATCGCTTTTTAGATACAAGATCAAAGGCACAATTTGTGAAATAAATAAATGATAAGATGTACTTCATTAAAATTAAAAATTTCTTCTCCGTGAAAGCCAATATCAAGAAAATGAGAAGAGAATTCACAGACTGAGAGAAAATATTTGCAAAAAAGACACATCTGATAAAGGACTTTTATTCAAAATATAAAAAAGAAATCTTAAAACTCAACAGGAAAACAATCTCATTTAAAAATTGGCCAAAGACCTTCATGGACATTTTACCAAAGATGGCACACAGGCGGAAATAAGTATATGAAAAGATGCTCTACAAAGTATGTCATCAGGGAAATGCAAATTAAAACAACAATGAGATACCACTACATTTTTATTAGAATGGCCAAAATCGGGAACACTGTCAACAACACCAAATGTTGGCAAGGACGTGGAGCAACAGAAACTGACATATATTGCTGGTGGGAATGCAAGATACCAGCACTTTGGAAGACAGTTTGGTGTTTTCTTATAAAACTAAACATACTCTTGCCATACAATCCAGGAATCCTGCTTCTTGGTATTTACTCGAAAGAGTTGAAATCTTATGCCCCCACAAAAAGCTGCACAGAGATGTCTATAACAGAGCAACAACATGTTCTTCAGCAGATGAAAAATAAACTGTGGTACATCCAGACAATGGATATTTTTCTGTGCTAAAAAGAGCTATCAAGTCATGAAAAGACACACAGGAAACTTAAATGCATATTACTAAGTGAAGAAAGCCATCTGAAAAGGCTACATACTGTATGATTCCAACTATGTGACATTCTAGAAAAGGCAAAACTATGGAGACAGTAGATCCGTGGTAGCACTATTTCCATATGAAGTGGGAGTGGGGGGCATTCTATTCTCAACATAGCTACTTCTAGTTAGCAATAGTCAACAAGCCTGATAGCCTCAGCTCTAGAGTTAGACTCCTTGCCTTTGAACCGAAGCTCTGCCAATTATTTGAACTCTGGTTACTTACTTATTCCATCTGTCTAAGCCTCTGTTATTTTGATTAGTAAAATGAGGACAATGGTTCCGACCATACAAATTGATTTTTTTTTTAAGATTTTATGTAGTTATTTGACAGAGAGAGAGACAGCCAGCGAGAGAGGGAACACAAGCAGGGGGAGTGGGAGAGGAAGAAGCAGGCTTCCCACTGAGCAGGGAGCCCGATGCGGGGCTCGATCCCAGGACCCTGGGATCACACTCTGGGCCGAAGGCAGACACTTAATGACTGAGCCACCCAGGCGCCCCTACAAATTGATTTGTATAAAGAGCATATTAATGTGCTCATGATAAAATCATAGCTATCACATACTGCATGTTTATTTTCAAATGGTAGCTCCCTTTGTCAAAGTACCTCTGCAGGCCTCAGGAGGGGATATGTGCATGTCAGTTTCTCCACTGGAGTCTGCCCTGAGCCGTGCGGTTAGTCCTATTTTTAACTTCAGTGTTAGACCCTGAAGCAGTATGTACTCTTCGATGTCTGACTTCTTGCAGTTAGCATAATGTTTTCTTTCCTAACATTTTATTATAAAACATTCATTCATAAAGAAAGGAAAACCACAGTGTCTGAACATTTACTTTGTGTTAGGAAAGGGCTCCCCACTGTGGGACAACAGCATGAAAGTAGGTCATCACAAGTAAGGAACAGTAGCAGTATGACACGGAAATGCCACATCTATACCAAGATATGGCCTCCATCTGTGTCAGCATCTCCCTCCAGGCCCAGGACATCAGTGAACCAGCTGGTGGCCTTGGGCTCTGATAATTTCTCTTTCCTCTGACCTTGACTGTCTTACTCTTGCACACTCTGCACTCAACATATTCCTTTAGTGCTTCATGAAGGCAGATAACAGATAGAACTCCAACAGACAGTAGGAGAAATCAGGTGGACATGGAAACTAGAGAAACACAGTAGAGGGATGTGTGATCACTGCAACAAAAGATAATGAAATCCTGGTTGATGAAAAGAAGAGAGTCAAGGACAGAGCTGATATTTAAGGAGAAAACAAATGAAAGGAAGTCTATCTATGAGGAGACCAAGAAGGAATGACTAAAGAGAAGGGAGGTTAATCTGGAGAGAGTTGACTCCTAGAAGCAAAGGAAGAAAGGAAAGAAAGGGGGAAAAAAGGAAGGAAGGGAAAGAAAGGAAGGGTTTCAATAAGTGAGGAGGGGCGCAGGTCAAATGTGTCCAACTAAGATGAGGTATGCCTATTGGGTTAGGAAACTGCATCAATCTGTTTCCACTCCCCTTGGGGAGCTCTGGCAGCCAGGCCTTTCCTTTGCAGGTGGGAGATTAGAGGAAAACTTTGAACACACAGACAATGGAGGTTCCCCAAGGAAATAGCTCAACCAGATCCTCCTCTGAGATGTTCAGAATGGATTAGACCTATTTAGAAGCTCAGAGCTTCCAATTCACTTTTGTTTGCCTGTTTGTTTTAAAATCAATTTTATCAATGTATAATTTGCATAAATAAAGACATTCATTTAAAATGTATGGTTCAGTGAAGTTTGACAAATATATATTCCCAAGTAACGACAATCTAATCAGTGTACAGAATATTTCCATCACCCCAACATTTTTCTTATGCCCCTTTACAATCAACACTTTTCTCGCAGGCAAACACTGATTTACTTGCTGTCACTATAGATTTGTGCCACAGAGATGCGGCGATTGGAAGAAGGATGAGGCACAGACAGGTTAACTGTGAAAGAAACGAGGGAGCAGGGGAATACCGCAAAGAACACAATTGTCCCCACCAGCTACAGCCTCGCGTATTTATTGGCGATAAACAATCAATCAAGGGTAATCAAAGGGGGTCTTAAAGCCTATCGAACATCAAGGTTGGGTAAACAAAGCAAAGCATATTCTTATCTATGTTGTACAGACCGGGCGGGCTATCCTCAGGAATAACCAGGTTTGGGGGGAGGGAGGTGTTCCACCCTGAGCAGTCCAGGCGTTCCCAGTCCCTGGAGCTCTGCTGTCTACACTAAAGCCTGCGGGACTCACAAACATATTTTTCTACTATATCTTTAGCATAAGCTCTCGGCCGACAGCCACTGCAGATTTGCTTTGTCTTCTAGAATGTCATATAAATAAACTATACAGTACTTTGTGTAAAAATAAACCATATTTGTACTTTTTGTGTGTCTGGATTCTTTCACTCAGCACAATGTCTTCTTCCCAAACCTTTTGATATAAAAATGTTCAATCATAGAGCAAAACTGAAAGAATTTTACAGTAAAAACCCATATACCTATCACTAGACTATACTACAGTTGACCCTTGAACAATGCGGGAATTAGGGGTGCCAATCACCCGTACAGTCAAAAATCCATGTATAACTTTTTTTTTAAAGATTTTATTTTTTTAAAGTAATCTCTACACGCAACGTGGGGCTCAAACCCACAACCCTGACATCAAGAGTCACATGCTCTATTGGCTTAGGTGGAGCCTGGTACCCCCATGTGCAGCGGTCCCCCCAGAGAGCTTATGCTAAAAATATAATAGGAAAACATGTTTCTGAGCGCCCCCCCCCCCCCCGCGCTTTAGCGTGGACCTCAGAGCTGGAGCGGCTGGGAATGCCTGGACTGCTCAGGGCCAAACGCCGCCCTCCCCCGAAACCTGATTATTCCTGACATAGCCCGCGGGGTCTGTACAACATAGATAAGAATATGCTTTGCTTTGTTTGCTTGACCTTGATGTACTATAGGCTTTAAGACGCCCTTTGATTACCCTTGATTGTCTTTGTTTATCGCCAATAAATTCGGGAGGCTGTAGCCACTGGGGACGATTGCATTCTTTGCGGTGGTCCCCTGCTCCCTCGCTTCTTTCACAGCTAACCTGTCTGTGCCTCATCCTTCTTCCAATCGCCGGGGCTCCGTGGCACCCATGTATAACTTTCGACTCCCCAAAAGCTTAATTACTAATAGTCTACTGCTGCCCAGAAGCCTTACTAATAATATAAACAGTTGATTAACAAAGATTTTGTATGTTATATGTATTATAGGGTATATTCTTTCAATAACGTAAGCTAGAAAAAAGAAAATGTTATTAAGAAAATCATAAGGAAAAGAAAATTCATTTACAGTACCATAAAAAAATCTGCATTAAAGTGAACCTGCACAGTTCAAAGGTGTTGTTCAAGGGTCAACTGTATTTATTCTACTATTCTTGCTTTAATACATCTTTGTGTCCATTTATCAACCCATCTTATTTTTTGATGTATTTTAAAGACATCAGTACATTTCCCTTAAGTACTTTAGTATGCATATCAGACATAATTATCCATGTTGTTGCATGAATCTGTTGCTGGTTCCTTTTTACTGCTGAGTAGTATTCCATTGCATGGGTATACCACCGTGGTTTACCGTTTGCCTATTGATGGATATTTAAGTTATTCCAGGTTTGAAGTTATTATGAGTAAAGCTGCTATGAACATTCATATACAAGCCTTGTACAGACATATGCTTCTATTTATCTTGAATAAGTACTGAAGAGTACTTTTGTTGGGTCATATGGTAAATATACTTTATAATAAATAGCCAAACTGTTTTCCTGGTAGTACCATTTTACATTTCTGCTAACACTGTATTAAAGTTGCAGTTGTTCCATATTTTCTCTGATACTTTATATTGTCAGTTCTTTTGATTCTAGCCATTCCAGTGGGCTTTTAATTTGCATTTCCCTAATAACTATTGATATCAAGTATCATTTCATGTACTTATTGGTCATTGTGTATCCTATTTTGTGAAGTGTCTGTCAAATCTTTGGCATATTTTTAAAATGGGTCATTTGCTTTATTATTATTGTTCATATATGTCCATTATGAGATATATATTGGAAATATTTTCCCCTGGTCTATGGTTTTCCATATTTTTATTTTCAATCTATTTGTATCTTTGAATCTAAAGTATGTCCCCTATAGACAGTTATAGTTGGAGTCTTAGTACAGTCTAACAAGGCTTCCTTTTGATTGGATTATTTAATCCATTTCCATTTAGTATTATTATTGATATAGCTGGATTTGTGTGTGCCATTTTACTTTTAGTTTTCTGTCTTGTGTCTTTTCTGTCCCTCTATTTCTCTTTTACTACCTCCTTTTGCATTAAGTAAGTAAATATTTTTTAATGCAGCATCTTAATTTCTTTAATGATTTTACAACATATATTTTTGAGTTTTTGTTTTAGTGATTTCTCTAGGATTTACCATATACATCTTAACTTACCAGAGCAGCTGGGATTTATACTAGCTAGTTCCAATGATATGTAGAAATGTTACTCCTACATAGCTCTATCTCTTCTTTCCACCCTTTGTGGTATTTTGTTATATGTATTACATCAGTTAATATTACACATTCCATAATACGTTGGTACAATTATTGCTTTACCACCTGTAGTAATTTCCTCATCCCAGTATAGCTTTGCTCCTCCCCACGTCCTTTGTGTTATTATTGGCAAATACATTTCATATACATTAATTTCTGTATGTTATAGGCACAACAATCCATTATATTACTTTATACAATTTCTTTTCAAATCAATTAGGAGGAAGAGAAAAATAATTTATACTGTCTATATTTTCCTTAATTTTATTTTTTGTTTTTAATTGAAATACAGTTTACGTATAATATATTTGTTTCAGGTATACGACATAGTGATTTGACAATTATATACATTATGAAATGCTCACCATGATAAGTATGTTTACCATCTGACTTATTTCCGCATAATACCCTCTAGGTCCATCTCTGTTGTCACAAATGGTAAGATTTCAGTCTTTTTTTAATGACTGAATAATATTTCATTTTGTGTATATATGTATATATATGTATGTATGCATATACGTGTATCACACCTTCTTTATTGATGGACACTTAAGTTGCTTCCATATCTTGACTATTGTAATTAATGCTGCAGTAAATATAGAGGTGCATATATCTCTTTGAATTAGTGTTTTCATTTTCTTTAAGTAAATACCCAGCAGTGGAATTACTGGATATTACAGTATTTCTATTTTTTTTCCCCACTGTTCAAAGTTTATTTGGTATTTTAGTTCGTGTGATACTTAGATAGTTGGCTGAACTGTCTTTTTACATTATATGGCAAAGTACACACTATATCCTGGCAAAGGGAGTACACAAAATAAGATCCTTTAGAACAATTATGTACAATGCATGCAATATTGAATTTATATGTTAGATGTTAGATCCCAGGATGTGACTGACTGGAGAAAAAATGATGGACTAGGCATGTTGGGTTTGGGTGAAGGAATCAGAAGTTACAGAACACACAGTAAATACACATCTGGTTTGAAGAGCAACTGCAGCATATGCGATATTGGCAGGGGTGCGTAGGAGGTGGAGCTATTTTACACTAACCAGCTGAGGACTCCACAAGACAGGTATCATCCAGCATCAGGATATAGCTGCAGGGTTTGGTGAGCCATTCCTATTCGTAGCTTTAGGAAACTGATGTTTTTCCTAGGTCATGTTATTTTATCTTATTTTATTTTACTTTTCCCCCACCCCCCTTATTTTATTTTTAAAGATTTTATTTATTTATGAGAGAGAGAGAGCATGATCAGGGAGAGGGGCAGAGGAAGAGGGAGAAGCAGACGTCCCGCGGAGCAGGGACCCCAAGCCAGGGCTCAATCCCAGGAGCTCAGAATCCTGACCTGAGCCAAAGGCAGACAACTCAACCCACTGAGCCACCCAGGAGCCCCTTAACTCAGGCCTGGCTGGCAGCTTACTAGCCAGTGGGATATTTAAACAAGGAGCTTGAGCTGGTGGCCTGCAGATGGCCGGCATGCCTTCGGGCAGTGGTAGCCATTGCCCTCTTGGTCCCCCAGGCCACTAAACACAGGCCTGGAAGGAGCTCTCTACCTTTTCTCACATGAATATCTACCTGATAAGTAGATGAGCATGTGGACAAAAACCTGATTGGGTGACAGGCGTGTGGGGGGCTTATCAGATTAAAACGGCCAACACGGAAGAGCTCTCAGGTCCCCTCCCTACTCGGGAGCTTCCTCTCTCAATGAACTTTGCTTTGCTGCCCACCACTCTTCCTCCGGTCTACCTCTTCATTCTTGGAATCGGCGTGACCAAGAACCTCAGGCACTAAAGGAAAAGAAATCCTGCAACAGAACCACCACTGTAGAAGCTAAGGCAGGGTGATCGGGACCGCAGTAGTCCAGCATTCCCGGCCAGGGCGGATCCTCTGTTCGTGAGTGGGCTGGATGGAAAGAGGATCTTCCATCTCTCATCCACTCTTACCCTGGACTTAGCCTTAGTATCGGGTAGCTAGGGGCAGGGTGAGCATTGCTGACGTCCTGTTCCTCCCACTGGGATTGTGGGGAGAGGAGGCCCTGTGTTCTTGATTGCAGCAGACTGGCCTCTGCTGAGTTGGGAGGATCAAGTGGTCTTGATCAAAATACCACAGATTCTCATTCATTTTTCTTATCAAATTTTCATGGATTTTCTTGAGTAGATGTCTCTTCATTTGCTATTTTCTCTTAGGACTATTTCCAAGGCTTTAAACGATTGTTGTTTGCTCGTTTTAAAATGATCTTCATCAGGAGTGCCTGGGTGGTTCAGTAGGACCCTTGATTTCGGCTCAGGTCGTGATCTCAGTCAGGTCATGAGACCAAGTCCCAAGATGGGCTCCACGCTGAGCGTGGAGCCTGCTTGGGATTCTCTCTCCCTCTCCCCCTCCCTCCTCCCACCTGACACATAGGCGACTTCTCACTCTAAAAAACAAAAAATAAATAATTTTCATCAGTTTCACTAGGGAGTGGGTCACCTGAGCTCCTCATGTTGTTATGCCAGCAGTTAATCTCTTGGCATTATTCTTGTAACTTTCCTTATAAGCTTAAATTGAATTGAAAAGTTAAGAAATTAAAAAAAACACACAAGAAAGTGGTTACTAGGAAAAAATAGATTAAAATATAAAGTGCTTTCACATTTGCTATTTATTATTATTCCCATGCATTGATAACAAACACTAGAGGTGCTTGCTCGCTCCTTATGACAAGTATAACTACTTTAAACAAACACCCTGGGTTCATAGCATATCCAGTTACTGAGAAATAGGACAAATTCACTTTACCCTTCAAGGTTCTTTTGTCTGGCCTAAGAATTAAATTGGTATATGACAGATTAACAAGAGAATATAAAATTTATTTGCCCACCTTTCAGGCAGTCAGGCAGTCGAGGCTTATCTGCTATCCGGAGGTAAGGAGAAGGTCGGAGGTCTGGGACTTCAAAGGGAAGGAAGACAATTCACAGGAAGATGAAAGAGTCAGTGTTTGGTAAACAAATGTTTGCTGGCGGTACAGAGACAATGGCACCTAGAGAGGAATTTTAACTTTGCTAAATTCTTCCCTATCTAAAACCCCTAGTTCATATTATACTGTACTTAACTATGGTCAGACAGCTCCCTTCCCAGAGCAGGTCCTCGATCTATATTCTTCTACACAGGTACAGGGAGGGTCCAAGTTTTTCCAGAGTCTTTTGTTTCCTAAAAATAATCACCTAAAGTAATCCACATGCCAAAGGGACATTTTGGGGTGACGATTTTCTCCCCTACACAGTAAGAGGGTATTAACTGCTGGTTGGCTGTGGCACAGGAGTGTTTTAATTCAAAGGGACTCATTGGGGGCTGAGCGAGAGTTTTGGAATGGGGTTTTGGCATATAGGTGAGGTTCCTTGGAGTGCGGTCTGGAGCCGAGGGCCAAGAAAGAACTCCTGAGACGTTTTTGGTGCACAATGGGGGTTTATTAAAGAACGGGGACAGAACAGAAAGAGCTGCCCTGGGTTCGTGAGGTGCGGCTGATTATATAAGAGAAGGGAGGTTTCCAAAGAGTTTTCATATGTTAAAGAAGACTCCTGGGATACCTGGAGGCCTTGCCATTGTCAAGCTAAGGTTTTTCCCTCTAGCAAGGCATTAACAGTAAGATAGTTGGGAACTTCCCAGAGGAGCACTACACCTTGCCGGCTTCAAGTATCTGTCAATGGGCGGCAGGTTGTAAGCACATTTAACTGTATATACATTTCCTTCTGGAAGCTAGGTTATTGATAGTAATGCTTTATTCTTACAAATTGCTAAGACCTTTGTAAACCGAGGGAGACTCCAGTCTTGCAGGATTGTGATCTCTATAAAGTAACGATTTGTTTTTCCTTTCCCTAGCTTTAGGACAGCCAGGAGTGCCTGAGGAATGTCACACATATCCCATCTGGGGGAGGGGGTTGTGGGGTGTCAGCTTCTGCTTTGTCCTTAGCTAGCTTTCTGCTCCCTCATGGGGTGTCGAGGCCTCTGGGCCTAACACAGTGAATGGTAGGCCATCAAACTTTCTCAGCATAAGAAGAAAGCCCAGAGAAGTCGAGTGAGAAAGGCAAATGGAGGCGGGACTGGGCTGGAAGGCACCACGTCCGCTAGTCGGCTTAGACTTTCAGTTTCCTTTTCCTCATCTTGCTGGCGAATTTCAGGCGTTGTCCGCGAAGCCTGATAGGTCGCTGCCCTAAGAAGAGCCCCCCGGTGAGCAGGACGGTACGTGCCGAGTGCTTGCTCCCCTGGCTCCCCACCCTCCCTAGGTCCCAGACCCTACGCTGGAGGGCGGGGTGGGGGGTGGGTGCCGCCTCTCCCGCCCCTCGCAGCTACTCCTGGACTAGCTCTACCCGGAACTCTCCTGGGGCGGGCTAAACCTGGCAGGGGTTAGGGGGAGTGGGCCTTCCGGCAGATGACTCAATCTGCGAGGGTCCTTATTTGCTGTTTGTGGGGCAGGGGCAGGCTCAGGGGGCGGGGAGGGGACGGCAGCCCCGGGACAAACCTCCAGACCGACCTGCTCCGCCACCCTGTTCTCCCGCACCACGGATCGCAGGTGGGCCCCGGGAGGCTGCAGGAGTCCGGGGTGCTGTTCGGAGCACCCCCGCCCACCGGGCCACAGAACCCTTGCCCAACACTGAAACTCCAGAGGACGAGTAAACGTTGCTTAAAATCACCCCGAGAGTTGCTCAATTCCTGGGGCAAACTGTTCAAACGGTTCGGCAGCGTCCTTTGGAAAAGATGATGAGCAAGAAGACTTGTCCTGCATGATTACGTGTCTCCGCGGTAGTAGCCGGCCTGGCTGGAATTTTTACCGTATTGCAATAGCCTGGTGAAATAGGTCAGGGTTGTTTTTCATAGCAGTGTAATACATATTTTGCAAACTGCAAGGAAACTTCTTTGCTGAAGTTTGGAAATAACTGGTAAGATTTTCGTAAAGCCTTAACATAGACTTGTTCCCTCCTCCCCGCCTTTCCTCTCCTTCACAAAAAAATCTGGGAAATGTTAAGTTAATTTCAAGATACTCTGCTTGATGATATCCAGATTGGGGCAGAAGGACATGGTGTTTTAAAACGTTAACAGTGGAATGCAATAGAACAAAGGCCTGTGAGGTTTGTTTTTGGTTCTAGGGAACAGGAAATGAGTAGGGCGTGGGTTAGTAAGCACTCTAAAGCCCTCTCGAATTATTTTCATTTGTTGACATTTGAAATTTATTTACGCAATGAGGCTTTAGTCCCAATAGAGAGAGTATGTCAAGCATTTTGGACACCGACGACCCTGATAATCTAAGGCTGGGCTCTGGTGGGCTTGACCTACTTTAGGTAAGAGATTTCAGATAAGAGGAACAGAATTTTTGGTATTTTCCCTCTAGTAGTTCCCCTAAATAATCTTACAAAAAAGTTTCACTGGGAGAAAATTCGGCTTGACTCCAAAATTACAAAGAAAACAAAAGAAAAGACTCGGGTTTGGAAGGGAATTTTGAATGCCGTACAGAAGTTTTCACTTCTCATGCTAACATTTGTACAGCTTCTGGGATGGATGTCCTGATTAAAATGGCTTTTTCTAACGACTAAACGTTTTCTATTTCTGTTTGTAACTGGCATTTGCACTTCTCTTTAACACTGTATTACTTACTAGCTTGCACCCGCTTTCGAAGGTGAATCCGCCTACACGTCTGCAGGAGTGGGGTGCACCTTGCCCCCTGGGAGTCTTGCATGACTGCGGGGTGGGGGGAGCAGGTGGGAGCGTACGCTTCAGGCAGTTTTCAGCGGTGGCAGGGGGCCTACTGGAAGCTGCAGCGGAAATAGGTTTTATCTCTGGGGCGCGCGGGAGTCACAACTTCGCCCTCAGCGCGTAGGTGGGGCGCAGCCGCAGCACCCACTCATTCTCCGCGAGCAGCACGTAATTCCCCTGAGTTCCACGTGGCCCTTTGCCTACCCAAGGGAGAGTTTCGGGACAGCCGCGGGTGTACCCTTGTGGAGTTCTTTTAGGTGCGGGGGCGGAGGGTTCTCGAGCCTTAAGTCTCTCGTGGGCTGCCTGGAAAAGACGCACAGGGACTTAGCTGGAAGAGGCTCCCGGAAGCCATCTGGAGAGTCCACCTGTTGATGGGTGCGACGCTCCCCTCCAGTTTCGGAGTACTCCCAACGCCGGTTTTCCGGAGCTGCAGGTCCCTCACGGTGGGTCTCGCTCCTGCCCGAGATCCAGCGGGAAGAGCCGGGGCTGCCCGGGCGTGAGTAGACTAAGAATCCTGTCCGTCTCTCCTCTCTCGACCTGCGCCCCCGTGCTGGAGTCGCCTGGGCTCTGGGGGTGTAAGGGCACTGCCCCTGATCCCTTCCAGAACTGGATTGAACCGCTTTTAGCCCTTCTGGCCTGTTTTGGAGCCTCCTGGGGACTCACCTACATCAGTTCCAAGTCACCAGGCATATCACTTAAATCTCAGGAATGGACTCCGTTTGGTTATTTCTTCCTTGTAGGGCCGCAGAGGCTAATTAAACTCGTGTTCATGGACTGAACTGCCTCCTTCCCTTTGATTAAATGTAATCCTACCAACATTTATTGAGCTCCTGTGGGCCAGGCTGAGTTCTGGGTGCTGGGGACATAGAGATGGATCTGAACTTGTTTCCTTCCCCAAGAAGCTCACAGAGTGGTTGGGGGAGACTGAGAAAAGTTACCTACACTGGTAACTTAGATGCAAGGCAGCCTAGACAGGGACCACTGACAGCCAAGACTGGGAGGAAGACGTTTGGGCCATGTTGGAGAAGTAATGACAGGTAACAGAGGGCAACGTGTACTCGGGCTCATTCTTGCTTTCCTTACTATAAGCCACCACCACATGTTCCCTTCCTCTCTACTTTCATACACTTGGTGGCTGTCTTTACACTTACCATAGAATTGCTCTTAACACTCCGTATTGTAATGCTTTTCTTAAAAAACTTTTCAGTGAAGTTGTATTATAATTATCTGTGTTAAAATATATGCAAAGTAAATAGAGCCCTTAGGAGTCTACTCCCTAAGATAATGGAAGGTTGAAGCTTAATGTTTTTTCCAGACATTTTATGCACTCAAATACAGACTTTTAAATATTATATATACATATAATATATATATTGTTATTTTGTATGATGCTGTTTCTTCAATTGCATTTCAGAACTGGTGTTTTTTTTTTTTCTTTTAACATCTCTTCTTTTTTCAGATGGAATTTCACTCCCCTCTGGGGTCAGTGTTTCTAATGAGAGATTTTCTTTTCCTAATGACCACTTTTCTTGTTTTTGAGAATGTGTGTATCCACAATTTCACACTTAATTCATTTGCTTGTTCATATGTCTCCAGTGTCTTTTTTCCTTCAGTTCTGGGTCTAGAGAAGTCATTCTTCTTTGACCCCATGTACATATGAATGAATATATATATATACACACACACACACACATATTTTTAATATTTTCTTTCCAGATAAAAGTGCTTCTTTTCTCTGATGGTTTCTGCTTTTAGCCACTTTGTCTTTATTTGGCCACTTAAGTGTTTGTGCAAAACAAACAAACAGCTTCTTCGTTGTTTTCCTCTTATTCTATTCATTGGGTTGTCATCTTTGGTAGTTCAGTACTTACGGTTAAGAACTAACCTTTACCCATGTGATTCCACATTCATTTATATATTCAAGATGCTCTGTGTTTTCTGCAGGGAACTCTTCAGCTGGAGAAATTAACCCATTTTATTTAGGTTAATGTCTGTATACTTAAGTTTTTCAGTGTAATTAAAAAATTCTCTTGTAGCTACTTGCCGCAAGGTTTAAAATGTTCCTCAGGCTAATTGCTTCAGTCTATCATCTGATTTTACAAGTGGGAACCAAAGCTTCCTTATCTGCTTGTCAAATTCTTGAGCTATTTTTTTTTTTTAATCTTCTTTTTGGATCTTCCCTTTAGCTTACCAGATCTTTTTTGTTTGGTTTTGGTTTTGGATTTTACTCGAAGCTTTCAAAAAGTATAGCTTTTTAAAATCAATGATTTTGTTTTAAAGAGTAGGCACACGACATCTTGCTTGGATACTATCTGGTGAATGAACCAGATTCCTTGCAAGAATGACCAAAGCTTGATTCAAAGTTGAATAAAATAAATCAATAATAAGTGAATCCCTTCATTCAGCATTTACTGAGCATCTGAATTTACTGAGTCTGTCTTTTTCAGCTGAATTGTCAAGGAATCTTTGAAGCTGGATTGTCAACAGGAATGTCAAAGAACCTAGAAAGAGGGAGCAGGAAGGAGATCAGGAGGTGGGAATAGTTAAATAGGTACCAGAGATAGTGATGGGATTGAAGCAAATGGGGAATTTTTATTTTCTTCTTTTCCAGATTTTCCTATAGCATGCAAGTAGTGCTTTTTATAGTTAGAAAAAAGAATGCTATACAGGAAGAATTGCAAGGCTTTATATCTGCAGTATTATGTGTAGCTTATGATTTTGATCAGGACTATCTCCTGATGGCCAGCCTCGGAGAATCCATTGTATGAACTGAGCAAGCTATACCTGCTAGGTTGAATGTTTAATTCAAGCTAGTCTTGTATAGATGGGCTTCAGAGCAGAGAAATGTCTGCTAAATGTTTTATTTTAGTGTGGCATAATTGATGCCTTGAACAGATAGGGTTGTTTCTTGAGACCTTTGTGATTCGTCTGATGAAAACCTTGAGAAGGGTTGTGTATTTTCCTGATTGGGGTTGCATGGTGGTAAAGATGACCTACAGAGAACTGAGGTCACAGCCCTCCCTTGCACTACTTGGAACTAAGATCTGGTCTCTGAACCCAGGCTTTGCTGAAACATTAAAATTTGGAATCTTGCTCAAACTCAGCTTTGCCTGTTGCCTTTTGTTGTTGTGGAGGAAATTGAAGCCTCAGAGTAAATTGATGAATGCAGTAAATGCTTCACACTGTCCTGTGACTGTTTCTTAATCACATGAGTGAACATAGTGATAGCTCATGGACAGTTAGTTGTGTCTGAAACTTACACCATCTCATACGAGGAATTAGTAATTTTGATGATATCCTATTTGAGGAAGTAGTTCTTTAAATTTACGCACTTTTGAGGCCAGCCTGAGAGAATTATACCACATGCAGAGGACTGGCCTAGAGGTTTGGTCAAATCGAAAATCTTGACACATTAATCTTAGAGTTTTAGAAATTATTTTAAGTGCAAAGGATAAAATTTTAGCTAAAGGCAGAGTGAGATAGACCTTTTGTTAAAAGGCCAGGGGATGTCCACTGAGTTTGACTAGAGAACTTGTATTCTGCCTGTTGAAGATGAGGTCCTGTCAGGTCCTAGGAAGCCCTTCATGAAGGCTCATCAGGCCTCTTACAATCACACTGTAAGCCACTCTTAAACAATAGTATTGTTATCTCTTATATTTGCAAAACCTTCCTTTCACAATCTGTTTCCTGGATCTAACAACCAGGTTCCAAATATGATATCTATGCCAACACCAGCTCCATCTTGCTTCATTGTAGATTACGAAAGGATGAGTAGGCATCACACATGTGTGGGCCTGCTGGAGCTGTGTAATGATGACCAGTCTGTTCTTGGGAGGGTGAACTTGTCAGGGCTGGCCAGGGTTCACCACAGCATAATAAAGATGAATGAGAACCTACCTATCCTCAAGGACCTTACCGCATATGGTAGATACCCAACTAGAATTAGATAAATGTCAGAAGAGAGTAAAAAAGAGTGTTACGAAGCAGCAGGAAATGACCTGACTTAGAAATCAACACAAGCTTATAGAAGAGAAGCCTTGAAAGATGGGACAGAATTTCAGTAGACAGAGACTGTGAAGAGGGGAAGGGCTTTCCAAAGGGAGGCAAATGCTTGAACAAGGAGGTGGGATAGAAAAAGCCCTGTCCAGAGAACATTGAAATATCTATTTGTCATGAGTTAAATTACGAGTTGGGCAGAACTCTTAGATCTTCTTGGGGAGATACTCTTGGGTACTGGGGCTATGTAGGAGAAGTTTGCTCCTCATGGAAATTTAACTTTGGTTAAGATGGAATGGGCCATGGGGCTCCTGGGTGGCTCAGTTGGTTGAGCGTCTGCTTTCGTCTCAGGTCATGATCCTGGGGTCCGGGATCAAGCCGTGCGTCAGGCTCCCTGCTCAGATGGGAGTCTGCTTCTTCCTCTCTCTCTACCACTTCCCTTGATTGTGCTCTCTCACTCTCTCTCTCAAGTAAATAAATAAATAAATAAATAAATAAATAAAGTCTTTTAAAAAAAAAAGATGGAGTGGGCCATTGCATTGAATGGATTTACTTCTATTGACCCTGGTGATTCTGCTTATGTTTTTGTATCTAATTAATTGATTCATACTCTCCTCTCCATCTAGATCCTTTCTCTCTCTGTAGTTCTTTCATTCTCTCATTTTCTGCAACCTCTATGCAACTGTTATGCAACAGAGAGGCGATTGGAGGTAATGTTATGTTTGCATTTGTGGGAGCTTCCCCGAGAGTCATGGGACTGAGCCCCATTAAAAAATTTTATAAAAACATCTTCTAATTTTATGTCATTTTATAATTAAGATTATCTATTTTTTTTGTGGGCAATTTGCTATAATTGAAATGCATGGCTTGTGAAGCCAAATAATGTTTTTGTGTGTATTTTTAGCTACCGATGCATAATAATGGTCAGTAACCTCTCAAGTTGGGAAGTGTTTATGGCTAAGCTCGGTATGTGGTCATCTAGGTAATCTGCAGCATTCCAGAAATCAGGAACCACGTGATGATCTATTATTTATAGATCTATTATTTATAAACCTCATTTTAAATATCTGTGTGTGTGGGGGGGGTTGTGCAAAATGCCCCTTCATGCACTTTCTTAGGTTTAAAATGCCTCAGGTGGGAGAGGAAAGATGGGTTCATTATATTAGCTGCTTGAATTGTTAAACACACAGCCCACGTCTACCGATTCTGTACGTGTGTGGAGGAGAAGATGGCTTCTCTTTGGTTCAGGATGACTTCACACAACTCCCGTGAGATAGCCACATCCTCTTTTGCCCAGGATCATGTAACCCCTTCTCCTTGATCTTCTTAGAGTCCCCTGGGTGACTCTCTGAGGGACTTGATGTTCATGTTTCAGTGGGGATTTCCAGACACCTGAAAGTTCCGGCTTTGCATGCTGCTTCCTGACCACCAACTCTGCAACACCTTCAGTATATGACTGGTCCGGTTTGGTGGTGTTGCTGGGAAGTTACATTTGCTTTTATACTGTGGCCATGCTTGATTTCCTGTTCATGCGGTGACTTCGCTTCAGGCAGAGAAGTTGTGCAAAGAATGGAGGATTCAGTATGTTTTTGGATAGATTAAGGTATGATGGGAACTAGTCATGCTGGTGGCTGTGTTACTGATAACAGAGAATGTCATGTGCTTCGGATACCAGATGGTTTGGCGGCAAATTTGACATTCTGTGAAAAAGGTTGAGAAACCTGACTTAGGTTAACCACATTTTACTGTTACCTGCTGGGGCCAATAGGTACTGGGAGTTATGTCCATCGTACTGTGATGATACAAAGAAGTTGCTGGCCAAGTCTGTGTGCGCTCTTCCCAGGAAAGCTTTACACAGTAGGAGATGCTTCAGCTGGCCCTAAAAGCTGAGAAGGGTTTTGCTGGACAGGTAAGTGGGAAAAGGTAGTGCAGGCAAAGGCATAGAGGCATGGGAAAGAACTCTGTATTGAGATTAGGTTGAAGCCAGATGTGCAAAGTGTCTGTTAATGAGAGATGAGGGCAGGTGCTGGACCACAAGAGTCCTTGAATGCAAAGAAAATTGGAACCTGCAATGGGAGATGAGGAGTCATTGGAAGGTTTGAATTAAGAAAATAACTTAGTTCAAGCATGAATTTCAGAAAGTTCATTCTGATAGGAGATTGATTTGGAGGGGTTGAGACCATAGGCAGGAAAAACAGAAAGGCCAGGAGAAAAGTCTGGGTAAGAGATAGATGCTAGGGTACACCCTCATTTAAGGAACAGGTGCAGAAGGAGGGTGCTGAGGAGTCAGAGAAGGTTAGGGGAAGACTGCGTGAATATAGTGGTGTGAGGTGAGCCAAAGGAGTTTCCAGTAGGGATTAATCAGCAGCATCAGATGGGATAGACTGCCCAGGTAAAAGAGAACTTCCAACTGACCTTGGATGTAACCACAAGGTCACCAAGTCCCCTATAAGAGCAATGTCGGCAGGACTGGCACACTAGGGTGAGCAGAGTGAGGCACTCACCTCAGGCACAACATTTAAGGGGGGGTGTTCAACTCAATAATTAAGATAAATAATATTTTAGCACAATATTTTGAAAAAATTGACATTCATGCAAAAAATTCACAATGAACAAAATATCAAAATTTAAAATAGACACAGCATCAGTTTACAGATTTTTCTTTGGCCTCAGTTCCAGTATGGCTCCGTAGGGAGTGTCATTTTGTAAAGGGTACTGTGAGAGGGAGGATGCAGGTAGCAGCATATTGAGTGAATTGAAGTTGTAGGAGTTGAGGCACTGAGTGCAGACTCTTCCTTTATGAGGTTCCAGCTTTACATGAAGGGAAATAAAGTGAAAGGGTGGTTGGCCTCGGGATCTCAGGCTTAAGGGTATTTTCATTTTATTTCTTTTTTTAAGAGGAGAGACTTGAACATGTTTATAAGCTGGAGGTAGAGAGAGGTTGATGAAAGAGTAGTTGTAGGGGCTCATGGAGACAGGAGGGCACAAGGGGAGTGGATGGTCCTGGCAAGGTGAGGAACAGCAGGTGCTGGCCCCACAGTGGGAAGGTGGAAGATCGTGGGAACTTACTCCTGATAAATGTCAAGTTCAACCGAGGAGAAATAGCACCAGTGGGTGGTGTTAAGGTACAAGAAAGCCATGAAGTTGGGAGCTGTCAGGCAGACGTGGGAAAGGAGCTGACCAAGGTCCTGTAAAAGCAATCGCTGAGCAGCAGTAAGGGGCCAGCTCAGCTTGAAAGCCACAAGGGGCCAGCTCCGCTTGAAAGCCACAAGTGTTTGGTGTGATCTTTGCCCCTCTCCTCAGCATGACTTGCTACTCTAAACGTATGAGTGGAGGAGGCTCACCATCCAAAGATGGGGTGCTGGGTTGGCCAACCATCCTGAGACTCCTGGGACTGAGGAGCGTCCTGAGAACACAGACAGGACTTCCACTGCTAAGACTGGAAAGTCCTGGCAAGCCAGGACCAGTCATATACCGAAAGTGTTGCGCAGCTGGTGGGCAGAAGGCAAAGGGCAAGATAATCGGAGGTGCTGGTCAGAGAGAGTTCCCCTGTGCTCTAGGTCTAGTCTGGGGAGAAAAGGAAGTGAGGTCATTATGTGGTAGCAACTTGTGAAACTCCTTTTATTCATTGATTCATTCAACAAATATTGACAACATGCTTACGATGAGACGGGCACTGGGGTCCTTGCACAGGATTGAACCACAAAGATGTGGGTGTCCTCCTAGATGATCCTTCTGTGGCAGCTAATGTCAGCTGGTGGTCAGGACCCATTCTCATCTCTGTCTAGAGGTTGGAAAGTTACAAACTTCATTTCCAAGACTCCTTTACAGCTGGGATGGGAACTAAATTCTGCCAACTCGGTGCACTGAGGTAAGATCTGTAAACAGAAGTGAGGTAGAGGCCAATAGCTGGCTTTTCTTAGTTTCTCCGTTGGCAAGCATGATGGTGGTGAGGTAGGGATTTGGGCAGCAGTGTTATGGTGTCCAGTTACCAAATTTGGAGGTGTTGGAAGCAGCTGGGTTGGTTGACTGCTTTCTGATCTCTGGGTCACTTCCACGCAGGTGAGCCCAGCGCTCCCAGTGACGGCCCCGATTCCCCACTGCCCTGGCTGAGACAAGATCTTCCAGGGTGCTATAGGAGCTTTTCTCAGAAGCCCAGGCAAGAACCCTTTCATCCAGCCCTTGCTACAGTTTTGTAAGCATCCATATTAAATGTATTTCTACTGAAAATACCTGGACTGCTTTCTGTTTCTAGAACCTGGCACCTCTCCTTCTATTAGACAGTCTTGTGGATATTAACAGTGATGACATCGCCTTTGTTTGGTGTTAAGTAGCAACCGTTCCATGACTCCTACTTGAGAAATGAAACTAGAACTGATCTCAGGTTTAGTTGCTTTGCTTGTGAAGATTGGGGACAATTTAAAGCAGAGAGAGTGGAGAGTTTGTGTGGGTGTGGAAAAGAAAGGGGAGACAATTACTAAACTAGAATTTGCCAGTGAGGGGAGGAAAGAAGAGGGGGATTTCTTACAAATTTTAGAAAACATACCCAGATGCCAGTTTTGTCTGACGAGGGAAGGTGAACTGCTTAAAACAGTAGAGCGAAACAAAACTGGCAGAATATTGATCAGCCAGGAGGACTGGAAAGAATAAGAGTTGGGCTTGGAATACCCCTTTGTCCTTCAGTAGAGGGAGGCGAAGCAAGTGACTTCTGAGGAGGTGAGTGGAGTGTGGAGCTAGGCAACCCGGGGAGGGGGTGCTGGGAAGTGCCATGCGCCATCCTTTCTCAGAACTTCTAAAGAACTCATTCTACATGCCACCCCCTCCTAACCCCTTCTCCCCCGTTTTTGTAGCATGTTAAATAAAATCTGACATGTTCTTTTGGAGGATAACTTTGGGGGTGCCTCTAGGCTTTCTTGTTCTAATATTTGTCTATATATACACCAAGGAAGCTCTAAAAGTATTTTGAATGCTGTGAGATGGTTTCCATGGGGCGTGCTCTGCCTCTCCTCCTCTTCTCCCACATACTTGTATTTTCTTTATACAGTACATGTTAACTGAACGGATAAAGGCTGGGTGTGAAAGACAAAGTAATTTCTTAGTTTGAAAATCTATAGGGTGGGGCACCTGGGTGGCTCAGTCAGTGGCTCAGGTCATGATCCTGGACTCCCGGGATCAAGCCCCATGTCCGGCTTCCTGCTCAATGGGGAGTCTGCTTCTCTCTCTCCCTCTGCCCCTCCCCGCTTGTGTCCTCTCACTCTCTCTCTCTCTCTCTCTCTTAAATAAATAAATAAAGTCTTAAGGAAAAAAAAAAGAAAGCCTACAGGGTTCCCCTTTGGTTTATTATTGTTTTCTAATTTTATTGTACTGTGGTCAGAGAATGTGGTATAAGGTTCATTTATTTTGATGTCTGTATAGCTATTTCTCAGCTTATAAAGTAAAATGTTACAAATTCAGTCATTCCCCCTGTGCATTTTTATCTAGTCACGTTCTATTCATCCTATAATGGAAACCACTTTTCTGAATTTAGCATTTATTGTTACTATGTGTGTTTTCATATTTTTACTACACACACACACACATTGCTGAATAGTATATGGTATTTTTTTTAACATTTAGGATTTTAATGTAAAATAATCATATGGTATATATGCTTTAGCAACTTGCTTTCCGCTTCAGCAAAAATATTTGCTTTGTTGTTTTTTTTGTGAGATTCATGTAGTTCTGGTTCATTCATTTTCAGGGCTGTATAGTGTTCCATTAAAGGACTATAACATTTTATTTTATTTTTATTATTTTTATTTTATTTTTAGTAAAGTGATAGAAGTTTATTAAGTGAAGATACAGAAAAAGCTCTCAAGAGAGGGGTCCTGACAGGGTTGCCCGGACTATAACATTTTATTCAGTCTCTTCTTGATAGCCTTTTAGAATGGTTGATGGTTTTGCTTTTCTTTTCTTTTCTTTCTTTCTTTCTTTCTTTCTTTCTTTCTTTCTTTCTTTCTTTCTTTCTTTCTTCCTTCCTTCCTTCCTTCCTTCCTTCCTTCCTTCCTTCCTTTCTTTCTTTCTTTCTTTCTTTCTTTCTTCTTTCTTTTTGCTATAATATCCACTGCTGCTAGAAACGTTGTGTATGTGCCTTGGTATACCTGTCTGAGAGGTTTTAAGGATATTTACTTAGGAATGAAATCTTCATGTCATAGAGTAATGTATGTTTTTATCTTTATCAGATATTGCCAAATTGTTCTTCAAAGTAGCTGTACTAATTTTTGATTCCTCCAGTAACGTTGGAGATTTTATATTTCTCTGACATTTGGTAACAGATACTAGCATTTAACTGATGTGAAATAATACCTCATTGTAGTTTAAATTTGCATTTCTCTGACTACTATTCTGGCTCAAACATCTTCTCATATGGTTAGTAGCTATTTGGGTTTTTTCTTCTGGGAAGTGCCTGTTGCCTCTTTTTCCTTTGGGTTGCTTGTCCTATACTTACTGATTTGCAGAAATGCTTTCTTTCAAGACTTTATTTTTATGTAATGTCTACACCCAATGTGGGGCTGGAACGCACAACCCTGGATCAAGAGCCACATGTTCTATTGACTGAGCCAGCCAGGCGCCCCAGTAGAAATGCTCTCTATATTCTGGATACAAATTCTTTGTTAATTAAATATGATGCATTTGTCTTCTCTGTCTGTGCTTAGTCTCTTTCATTTTTAAAAGGATGCCTGCTTTTTATCTTACAAAATCTTTTTGTAATTGGAGGTTATAGATTTTCATTTAGACTTTTATATCCAGGATTTTAGTACGAATGGAATTGACTTATAAACGATGTAAGGAAAGGATTCCAATATCCCCCTTTATGTATTGAATAACCAGTTGTCCCAGCACAATTTCTGGACATTAATGTCCTTTCTGTATCGATTGGCAGGACCCCCTCAGTCATCTGTGTGTGGATTGATTTCCGAGTTCTCACCTGTGTCTTGGTTGCTTGGTTATATATCCCGGTGCCAAATACATTTGTATAAAATCTTGATATCTGGTAAGGCAACTTCTTCCAACCGGTTGTTCTTAAAAACTTGTATTGGCTATTCTTGGGCCTTCTACTCCTTCACTTAGGTTTAAAATCAGCTTGCCACAGTCCATGGCAAATTATTTTTAATTTTTTGATTGGACTTCTAGTAAATTTATAAATTCATTTGGGCGTCTATTATAGCCAGTTTTTCAGATTATCTAGCGCAGCGTTTCTTAATCTTGGCACCACTGGTGTTTGCAGTTGGATAATTCTTTGTTGTGAAGGATGTACATCAAGGGATGTTTAGCGGCATCCCTGGCCCGATGACCAAAAATGTCCTCTGAGGGGCAAAACTGCCGCTGACTCAGAAGCATTGATCTGGCGTATTGCAGAAGTTTTCCTTATTTTCTTGAACGTTTTCATATTTATTTAAATTATTTCAGATGCAGTTTCCTCAGATGTGAATTTTAGTTGTGTTGTCTACTGTCATGGTGATTTTTATTTTTTTTGCATGGCAATTTTTGAGCGGGAACTTGCCTCCAGCGGAATGGATGTCTTTTATGCCCTGGGTTGTGAAGGTAGCCTTATGGGGTAGTTTTGAGTTTGCCTCTGAAGATCTCATAGGCTTCCCTAGTTTGAGAGTGATTTTTATGTTAATGTCTTGGTTTGGGATTAAAAGAAACCCCAACAAAGTAGTGATTACTTGGACCCTAACCCTACTTCTCCCTTCCATGCTTCCCTTTCTCAAGTGCCTGTCACCTTTAGCTACAATTAACTGCCTCAACACCACCCTAACATACACACTGGTATTTTGCTGTAGGTTGGACTGACTCAGCACGGGATCTGTAGTTTTCCTTTTGATATTTTTTTCTGAATATGCCAGATGCTACCACTGAGTAATTTGGATTTTGCTGCCAAACTATACCTCCATTAGTACAGAGGGAAGACAGCGTGCCAGTTCTCTTGCTGAGTGTGCGTGACTAGCAGAAAGTCCTGGTATAATGGTTGGAGGGAATGAACTGAGCAGATAATTTTTTTTTGAGCAGATATTTAAAAAAGTGATTATCTAATGTTAACTTCTTGATGGCGTTGTTGTATCATTGATGACTACAAATCACAAAAATTGGCTACTGTTTTTAAAAATAGGGAATTAGGGGCACCTGGGTGGCTCATTTGGTTAAGCATCTGCCTTCTGCTCAGGTCAAGATCCTGGCATCCTGGCATCCTGGGATCGAGCCCCACTGTGGAAAGTTGGGCTCTCTGCTCAGCAGGGAGTCTGCTTCTCCCTCTCTCTGCCCCTCCCCCCTGCTTGTGCACTCTCTCTCTCTCTCAAATAAATAAATAAAATCTTCAAAAAAATAAAAATAGGGAATTGAACATTTGATTTCTCTTTGGTTCTTTTTCAGATAAGTCTTGTGAACATGGATAACATCTCATTTATTCTTCTGTGTTTAATCACCTCTTTACTTATTTTATACCTTCTAGTGTATATGAATATTTTATGGGTTGATTGATAACAACTGCTAACAAAATTGTGACTTTTAGTCAATAGAATAAGTACTTCTCTTCCTTCCATGGAAACTAGTGGTAAGGTTAGGGTATTGTTAGCCTGTGAATAAAGTATAAGTTTAGGGTCCCTGAAATGCATAAAATTGTTACTTAGCTTTCAGATTAAAAAAAAAATAAAGTAGTCTGAGTGCCAGTTTTTCTACATTCATTGAGCAGCCATTTAGTAAATTCCATTTCTCCAGTTATTCATAATGGCTATCTTTAAGTGAAGTTTGGATGAGTGGGCACAGAATTGGCGTAGACACACCAATACTGATTAGCAAGTATACATAAGGTAAAATGTCTATTTTTATTAAGAACTCACCCACTTAGCCCTATTGTGGGAAGGCCAATGTGAAGGATGTAAATGAATGGTCTACTTTAAAATATTTTAAATTTTTGAAAAATAAAATAAAATTTAAAATTAATTTGATTTTGTTACTTTCAGACACTAAAATGGTTATTAATATTTTCATTGATGGGGAACTCTGGGTCTCTAGGAAATTGTGTTTACTCTAAGAATCTATTTTGTCTTTTTGTCTTTGACTGTTTAGTGTCCCTTATACCCCTTTTTGCTTTGACTGCCAGGAAACTTGGACAAATTCACAGTCTGCTAAAATCTGTTTAGACCTTTCTGGCCTGCATATTTGCTTTGTCTTCTTTATCCTTCCACCCCATTTCAACTTGCTAACGTAATGGTTTTTTAAACTAATTTTTCCCTCTCGTCTCATATAAAATTTTTCTTGTATTTAGTGTTGCTATTATAAGATGCCTCAAATCTATTGTGGACTGGAATTGTACATAAATAAATAAAATAGCTTCAGTGTTTCTTTCATTAAACATAGCTCAATAAATATATAAATACCCTTGTACACAAATAAGTAACGGTAACAGTAACTTACAGGGTGGTTCTGTTTCCTTTTTTTTTTTTGCTAAGATTAACTTTTAACCTTAAATGTTCTCTAATAGAAATAGACCGGGTACTCTCTCAGAATGCAAGAGTTTATTTAACATAAAATATAGTTGCATAAAATATGCAACTTTATTTATTTTTTGCTATGAAACTTTAGAATAGAATAGACAGGGGCTGCCATTTGCATCTTAAATTTTGAAGAATAGGTTGAGTTTCAGTGGAAGCAGTTAGGACTACACCTATGGCATTACCTCCCATTGCTCCCACTCAAGTCCAGCCCTGGGACCAAGAACTTTCCCCAGATTTTCTGTTCTGCTTCCTTCCTTCCACCGATACCATCAGCAACTCCTGTGATAATTGCTGACCTGAAGCAGTGTATTGAGACTTAAGGGGCCTCTGGCACTTTTACGGGCTCAGGGTCTGAAGCAGTGATCAAAACTTGACAAGGCCTTTGTTCAGCTAACGGGTCAGGTCCTATGAGCATTCATGATGACATTGTGAAAAGGACCTGGGACTTTGGGAGGATGGCAGCAGAGATTTCCGCTTATGAGGGGTTTTAGAGTAGGAGACAACTGGGAGAAAAGGGAGTAGTTCTGATACCTGCAGAAGGTCTCTTGTCAAGACCCATATTTGTTCAAACCTACCTGGTTGGTGTCACGCACGTAAAGTGGGAGTTAACCATGTGACACCAGTTTTTCTAGTCCATTTAGCAGCTTAGTCATTGGGCTTTTTCTTCTTCCTCCTCCCACCAAGGTTATTCATAATGCCCTTTAGTTATTAACTCTCTCGTTGTGATTTTCTTCTTACTGTATTTGACATTCTCATAAATTCTGGTAAAGCCTGTGGGATTTTTGGGAGATAATTTGTTTCTGGTTTCATTTCCTTTAAAATGTAGGTTTTCTTCTTTGTCTGTTTTGGGTTTTCGATCAGTTGCTTTGTCTGCCTTCTATAGACCTAACAATGTAAATTTAATCTGCTAGGCTAGAGAGACCAGCAAGAAAGAAAGAGCCTAAACCTTGAATCTGAGACATCAGTTACTTTGATAAGAGGATTTAAAAAATTCCCTTTTAACCACAGAACTCCATTGGAAAGGTTTTGGAAAGAAATGAAGAAAACCATCAGAAATGAAGTCAGCAACTTCACGGCCTTCTGTTGACTAGAGCGGCGTTTTATTACTGCAGTGTTTTGGAACGACACTGTGCAGGATGTCTACTGAGGTCATCCATCAGGTTGAAGAGGCCCTTGATGAAGACGAGAAGAAAATGCTTCTTTTTTTGTGCCGGGACATTGCTGCAGATGTTGCTCCGCTTAACGTCAGGGACCTTTTGGATATTTTAAGCGAGAGAGGAATGCTGTCGGCCATGGGCTTGGCGGAGCTGCTCTACAGGGTGAGGCGGTTTGACCTGCTCAAGCGCATCTTCAAGATGGACAGAAAAGCCGTGGAGACCCACCTGCTCAGGCACCCTCGCCTTATTTCAGACTATAGGTAATTCATGAGCAATTCCCAAGGCTGGACCTGGTGGGAGGGAGTGAGGTGGTCTAGGCTTATGAACAATAGAAATGAGGCCAGTAAGGAAAAGCAATGATGTTACCTTCTTTACCCATAGATTCACCTGCCTTATGATGTTACCTCATTCCTTTGAAGTCTTTGAACATTTTTGCTAAAAGTAATTGGGCAGAAGATCATAAAGAAAGTGGAAGGGCTGGGTAGCGTGTGCTTGTTTGCCTGATAGATAGAATGAGAGAGATGAGAATGACTAGGAGCTAGTAATTCTTGCCATCCTCTGAATGTGAGACCTGCCGTGGTCTTTCCTAGCTTATTTTCTGTGATGTCAGACTGGCAAATTCTGAGAAAGGAAATAACAAGTCTGACGGTGATCTTCCTGACCTTTGCAGAGCTCTGTGATCCCTCCTGAGTCCCCTTTGGTCTTTCCCATGCGAAGGAGGTTAGTGAGGTGGGCTGCCTTTCTGTGAGTTCGTATGAGGTCCTTGCCCCCAGAGGCTCGGTGGGCCAGGGATGCAGAATGAACATCCCATCGATTAGCCAGCTGTAGGCCCCCTTCAGTTCAGAGAGGAATGGTCCCTGGAGTCCCCTTTAGTTCAGACCGTCTTTGAGTTTTTCCTTCCTCCTGTTTACATACTACTCTCTTGGAGGTTCAGCGGAGCACAGAAGCCACAAGAAAGGCTGCATTTCTGGAGAAAGGATGATACCTTGTAACCTTAAATGAATGGCTCCTTTTTCTCCAAACCACCAGCCTTAAGTTATATCAGTGAGGCATTATTTGGAGAAGATGTACATTATCAAGAACTATAGTAAAGAGAGTTGGAAGCAGCATAGGCCTTGGAAAGTGTCTGAAACTTGAGGTCTAGAGGCCTATTTAAGTCCCAGAACAACCAGTTACAGGCCACATAGGCTGAGCCAGCCACTAACATTGGTTGGGGCTTCATTTTCCTACTTGTAAAGCTAAAAATAATGAAACCTGATTTCGGAAGTTTGTTGGTGAAGATCAATTGTAATAATTTAGTATGTGAAGTACTTCTAGAACTGTGGAGCCCTCTACAAATGCAGGGGTTCATTATTATTATTGTAGTTACTCTCGACCATCTGCCACCTCTTCAAGTATCATATAATGTCAGTAATGTTCTTAAAACTTTTTCAGAGGCACTGGGTTTCAGTGAATAAGTTAGGGCACTCTCCATTTCCTGTCTCTTTGCAATGGTGAGTAGAGACAGTTCCTCGGAGCCTGTGGGCAGAGAGGCTGGGCAGTGGGATTCTAGATTCATCAGTGCATCTGTTTAGTGGCCTTTCTTTTGGGTCAACATATGCCAAGTGTTTGGTAAGCGCTAGAGCAAAATGAACGAAGCATGTTCTGTCCTCAAGAATTTGAGAACCTCATTGAGAAAACAGCCTTCTAAGCAGTGATGACAGTGTCAAGGCAATAATGCCAACCACGGAGTGTCCTGGGAGCCCAGATACAGTGTGATGGTGGCTCCCATTGGAGCAGAGGTGACTGAATCAGGAGGAGCTTTCTAGACAAAGACATCTATGGTCACAGTCCCCAGGCTCTAGATGCCTTTTACTCTTCGAGTTCAAGAGTGGGCCAGGATATCACGGGTGTAACTTCGCTTTAGAAGCTTGCGACTCCAGGTATGGTCCCTGGGTCTGCAGCAGCATCAGCCCCTGGGAGTTCGTAAAACAGAGAAGACAAGACCACTTCGAGTTCTATTTCTGTCTTCCATCTTAGTCATATATGTTCTTCACCTACTTCATCGTAACATCTGGGGGAGTAGGGGATTCTTTAGGGAAGTTTTTATTCTCTGAGCTGTTTTTAGAGCAGTTAGTTGGAAAGAAAGGTACTGTTTCCTATTGAAAGTACGGGCAGGGTGAATTTTCTTTTTGAGTTCCTTTAAGATATCTTCCTGAGGTGGCCTAGGCTTTCTGTTTTATGGGGGTGCATATCAGATGGGGGCCTGAACTAGCCTTTTAACCGGTTGTTGGCATAGCGGAAGCATAGGCTCTTGGTGTTTTCACTAGGATGGTATCTGAATTTATTAAAAAAAACTTGTCTGGTTTACAGGGTGCTGATGACAGAGATTGGTGGTAATCTGGAAAAATCTGATCTGTCCTCATTATTTTTCCTCATGAGGGATTATATTGGTCGAAAAAAGTTAGCCAAGGATAAGGTGAGTGTTCTTTTTCTTGATTCATGTTCCCAAGAGCCTATCAGAAGGTGGGGGTACTCTCTAGGGTGTTGAGAGAGAGAAGTGGGCCCTTGAATAGGGAGGCCCAAGCTGGGGGTGAAGGTAGGAAGCGAGAAGAATAAGGTCTTTTCTTAACATTGATAGGAAGAGAATCGGTCTCTCCTTTGAGAGGAAATAGGGTGGCCCTGGGTGTATCTCTCATCCTTGTATTTTATCCTTATTTCTATAAAAGTCAGAGGCCTGATTTAGGCATCAGTTTCTCTCCCCCGTTTGGCAGACCATCTGGGAGGGTTAGGAAGTCCCATCTGCTCATGCTGAGTGCAAACAGGTGGGAAGTACGAGTCCACTCCCGTCTTGCCCTCCCACAGCATCTGTGTCCCCTCAGCTAGCTCGAGGCCAGTGTGAAGTCATTAGGCTCCATGTGGAGATGAGCTGGGGGAAGGTACTTGTGACTCACGTATTCAGGGAATGGCAAAAGTAGAGATTTGGTGTTGGAAGCTAGGTAGCAGTCAAGATCTCAGGGATGTGATTGCTGGAGTATTTAAATTCTGTCTGGCCCTATGTGATACTGCTGGCCTAAGGACAAGCCAGGAAAACCTCAGGTCACTAGATTATGACAATATGTTTTTGAAGGACTTGCCTTTGAGGACTATGGTAAGGGGTTGCCTGAGAATTTCCTCATGTTCTTTAATCACTGTAGTTTTGTTTCTGAAATCTAGGCAGGTAAGGTGACTGCATGACCCCACCATCAAATGCATCAAATGGGAAGGAAAATGAAAAAACAGAACTTCTCTGGTGTCCCCGGATCAGCTGATCTGCTGGTCATTTACATCAATGTCGTGAGGGTGATGATGTAAAAACATAAATTTATAGAGCCTCAGTAATCAAATGTTAAACAGAAGGGAAAGGAATGCCTGTTTCTGAAATACAGTTCTTTCATGATCTCTTCGGTCCAGGGCAAGTGACAGCAATATACCCTAACTTTTAAATTTTGCCCCCTCAGACCTCCTGAGTCAGAATGAGTTGGAATGTCCAGCATTGACTAAAATACTTTAGGAGCTTCAAAATTACATCATTGGGATTTTTCTAGTAGAGACTTGTCCCCAGCTATCTTCTCTCTTCCCTTTTTTAGGAAGGCCCTTAGAGTTTTTCGTTATAATATCAGCCGGAAATATCTTTCGGAAGAGAATGAACTCAGGAGGATTTTATTTTTAGGCCTGCCCTCTCGTGGTACTTCTTGATGTCATAAATGGCCCATGTGTCTATCCCCAACCTAGGGACGGGTTGTCCACCAAAAGACTTAACCACCTCTTTCTCAGTAAAATCCAGGAGTATAATTTGCTCTTGGCGTTGGAGGGACTATAAAACAGAGAGGTCTGGTTTAGGATCACTGAAGATCATGGAAGGGGCTCCTCTTGTCACATTTTCTTGCTGTTACAAATCACACAGCCTGAGATTTGCATTTAGGGCTTAAGAGCAGCCTTACTGACATTTGTTTTTTGTTGGTTGCTCTCTCAGAGTTTCCTAGATCTTGTGATCGAATTAGAGAAACTAAGTCTGATTGCTCCGGATCAATTGGATTTACTAGAAAAATGCCTGAAGAACATCCACCGAGTAGACCTGAAGACAAAAATCCAGAAATACAAGCAGTCGGGTAAGTAGAATTTTGGCCTCTCTGTGGCCTAAGGAAAGTACCCTATGCATCCGAGGTTTGGTTGGTAAAGATTCACTTGTCGGATGCGTGGAGGGAACAGAACCGAGTGTCGACAGCCCCCACTAGCCTGTGGCTAGAGATCACGTCCCTTTCTATCTTTCATATCCTACATCTGCTGACTTCGTCACCCTATACCCATGATCACAGAGTCTCAGCCCTCTGCAAAACGCTGCCGAGAAGTTCTTAACATTCCGGCCTTCAGGAAATAGTCTGCACCCCCATTTTCTGCACAGGCTGGCAGCATTGTGGACACATAGGGCTTTCGAGTGCATGTCGAACCCTGCTGTCTTGCTCCAGTGTTGGGCCTGACCTCCATCCAACTCCAGGTGGCATCCTGTCACTGGGATCCCCTAGCTGCCCTGTGTGTGTCCTGAGTTTCACCAAACCTCCTCACGGAAAAGGGTAACTTTGCTTCCTCCATAAGGGGGACCAGACTCACAGTGGCCTTCTTTCTCGTGCCACCCCTCCCCCATTGTCTTTTAGATTCAGCCTCAGCCTGGGCTCTGTTAGCAGTCCACTGCCACCATAGAGGCACAGCCTAGAGGGCATAGCTGAGACCCAGGGATCTACATCCCCCTCCCCACAGATGACCGATAAAAGATCGAGGGTCGGTGTAGCATTTTAGTCCTTTCTTAACGGCAGTGGGAGAATCATCTGATCCAATATTTTGAATTTAGTCAGGTAGTTAGATAGAGTTTAGGGTATTTTGAAAGATGGATGATTGACTGAACTGAGCCATTGTTGAATATTCATTTGACAAGAACTTAAATCCTAAGTCAATACCTCTCTTCTGCTTACAGCTCAAGGAGCTGGAACAAGTTATACAAATGCACTTCAGGCATCATTCCCAAATCTGAGTCTTAAGGATCCTTCATGTAACTTAAGGGTGAGTCTGGAGCAAATGTACAGAATTCCAGAAACAGTTGCAGGACTTTGATAAAAATATATATATTCTCACAGCGTGTACTTCATTTAATGTCTGAAAAAAATGTGATAGAAATGTGCATTTAAAAAAATATGTGTAGCTTCTTATGATTACAAAGCTAACTTGTGTTCATTGAGAGAATTTGGAAAATACAGAGAAAGTTCAAGATGTATTAAAAGAATTTTTGAAGTATGTTTTCTCTTACCCCAGTTCCTTTCCCCAGAGGCAGCTTTGTTAACCCTTGTCTTCTGTAAACATCCAGAGATAATCTATGCACATACCATATTTCACTTTTGTTTTTTTCTTTTTGTGCAAATGGTGGAACACTGTGCCCCTTGTCTGAGCTGGGAATTCTTGGAAATTTTTCCAAATGAATCATAGGGGCCCTGCCTCTATTCAGTCATTGTTTTTAATGGATGTATATAGTTCTACTTCCTGGATGTCTCACAACGTGTATCGTAGCCCTTTCTTGTGTGTGTATATTACAGATCATTTCCAATCTTTTGTTACTGCAATGATTGAAAATAAATATCCTTATATTTACCTCTCTGTGCATTTGCTTGTTATTGGGCTTATTTTAACAATTTCAGCAGAAGTGTTTTTGTTATTGGGCTATATTACTGAGTGAGTGATTCGTGACCATAAATGTCACATAGTCACTTCTGGTTGTTGTGTTATTATATGGTGCAAAGTATTATCATAATTGTTCTTGGTTAGTTTTTTATCTTGAGAAGTTAATCCTAGTATAATATCTTCATCCGCCTAGAAAGATATGTGGAATTTGTAGTTAGGCCTTAGGTCACAGTGCAATTTCATGGTTAGATTATAAAAGCTTTCATAAACGTGTGAGGAAAACATTAACTACCCCAGTAATAGAAATAGTTTCATGAAGAATGTGAGCTGTGCGAGATAACCTTGAGCAATAGAATTTCAGAGCTAAAATGGGTATTGAGGATTATACTGTCCAACCCCCTCATCAAACAAATAAGGACATTTAGGCCTAAAGTACATTAGGTGATTGCCCAGCTCTATGGGCCGCGTCAATGTTCCTTCCTCTATACCATGGTATATTTAATAAACTACCACAGTCATGCCACAGCTTAAGTGTATCTGTCATTTTTTTTTAAAGAATCAAATACACTTCCGTTTGTCCTTCTGAATCTCTGTGATACCAAGTCATGAAACAAAATTGATTCAGGATTCAGATCCAGATTTTCTGAGCTTTTTCTACTACTGTATATCTAATATAAATTATACTGTCACTATTGGTTAAAAGCTTGCCATATTTTTACTATCATCTTTCTATTTTGATGAAAGTAATTATATTCACTGTGTAGCCTATTGGGAATCCACATGCTCTGTATTTAAATTTCTCCTTTAATTTGCTGTATTGATCTATGACCCTGATCGTTAATTCGTTTAGTAAGCAGACACTGTGGCACATGGATTCAGCGAGGAGGTAAATACCTGGATGTTAACTCATACAAGAGTGCAAAGTGTTTTAAAAATTACAGTGACATTAAATGACACATGACACAACATATTATAGAATAAAAATGTTGTGTCACTCTGCAATACAATGCTTTTTAAATCTAGCTTTGATTTGATGTTATATTTCTTTAATAGCTACGTAAACGTGATTGCACATCCATGTAGGGTTCCAAATTCTATATAGTATTATCAGCCTCTGGCTAAGTCACGTATGATTAGTGATAAAAGCAACTTACATGTTTTTCTTTAGACACACAGACTTAGCTGCAGACACAGCTTAATGAATAGTGTACTTCTCTCTTTTGGCTAGGATAGCTTCAGAGGAGAACTGTCATTTGAAAGCTGAACCTATCAGATGGTTTGCAGTATGTGGTATATGTGCCTTACAAAGGACCTGTCATCTGAGAAGAGCAAGGGTCGGTTCAATCTTTCATTTTCTGATTAATTTCATTCTAGCCCACAGAATTGGTAGCTATTTATTATTTATTTATTTATTTATTTATTTATTTATTTTGGTAGCTGATTTTTGAGAACCAACCCCACACGTGGCTTATGTGCAGCTAGGCACTGTAGAAACACAATAATAGAAAAACAGTAATATGCTAGCACATCAGAAAGTGCTTTGTGTACATTTAATCTTCACAAAAAATTTATAGGATGGCTACTATTATTATCCTCATTTTGAAGATAAACAAACATGGAGGTTAAATAACTTGCTCAAGCTTACACAGTTAGTGGCAGAATCAGGATTCATAGCCAGGTTTGTCTGGGCGAGAACTCCCCACTGTCTTTGTTTTTGAGTATTGTTGCCACAAAAATTATACCGTAGTTGCAGGTGTACAACATAGTAATTGGACAAGCTTATACATGATGCTACGTTTACCACAGTATAGCTACAACCATCTGTCCCCGTACAAGCTAATGTCATTGATGATAGTCCTTATGCTGTGCCTTTTATTCCTGTGACTTGGAAGCCTTCAGAATTGGAAGCCTTCACGCATTTTGCTGACCTCCCATCCCCCTCCCCTCGGGCAACCATCAGTTTGTTTTGTGTATTTAATAGTCTGATTCTGCTTTTTGTTTGTTTATTCATTTTTTTAAGATGCCACATATGAGTGGTATTTGTCTTTCTCAGACTTATTTCACTTAGCATAATACTTTCTAGGTCCATCCATGTTGTCACAAATGGCACAGTATCATCCTTTTTTGTGGCTGTGTAATATTCCATTATATATAGAATATTCCGTATATGTAATACTCCTATTTATGATATATTATGTATATATACGTATATCATCCATATCTCTTCTTTACTGACAGACACTTAGGTTGCTTCTGTATCTTGGCTTTTGTAAATAATGCTACAATAAACATGGGGTACATATATCTTTTTGAATTAGTGTTTTGTATTCTTTGGATAAATACCCAGGAGTGGAATTACTAGATTAAATAGTATTTCTATTTTTAACTTTTTGAGGAACCTCCTCCATACTGCTTTCCACAGTGGCCGAACAAATTTCCATTCCCACCAGTAGTGCCTAAGGGTTCCTTTTTCTCTCCGTCCTCGCCAACACTTTAGAACTCTCATTCTTAATCATCGTACGTACATTGCCTCTGTGTTAAAGGACCAGGTAGAAGGTCAACCTGATGTTCCAACAGCTTGTTCTGACTTGGAGCAATTATAGCAACTCGACAATGCCGTGACATCTGACTTTATTGAGCTGTTTTAAAACATTCTAATAAGCTAATTTAGCATATTGCATGTTCATTGTATTTTCGCTTTTTAAAAAGAAAAGTTGCCTTGTGCTTTGGCTGTAGAATATGGGATTTATGCGGTTCGCTGCTCTGGCTATTCTTCTTTAGATTATTTAACTGTGAATGTGATACTTTTATTTTTTTCCTGGGTAAGAA
Organism: Ursus arctos; assembly: GCF_023065955.2. Taxonomy (NCBI): domain Eukaryota; kingdom Metazoa; phylum Chordata; class Mammalia; order Carnivora; family Ursidae; genus Ursus; species Ursus arctos. The sequence goes on from NW_026622763.1 coordinate 76,301,965, forward strand.
TTCTATTGAGATATTTAAAGAGGTGTGACATAAAGTGCCTCTGAAAAAAAACTAACAGGGTATGTGACTTATTCTTTATATTTGAAGCTCCAGAATGGGAGAAGTAAAGAACACAGACTCAATGTGGGACAACTTGACCTGCAAAGTAAGGCCAATTTTTCTTTATATTCGTTCTTTATAAATGCTTGATAACTCGAGTACAAATTGTTGCGTGTTTGGAGTTGGCCATTTTCTTTATCTACATATTCTGATTAAGCTTTCAAAATAAATAGCAGTTACATTCTTAAAATGTAGCCATTGGCATTTCTAATTGTTTATTGAATTAGCTTATTTGAATGTAAATACCTCCTCCATCAGCTTCATCACCTTGGCTATATTTCTTTTTTTTTTGTTTTTTTTTTTTAATTTTTTTTTTTTAAGATTTTATTTATTTATGTGACAGAGAGACAGCCAGCGAGAGAGGGAACACAAGCAGGGGGAGTGGGAGAGGAAGAAGCAGGCTCATAGCGGAGGAGCCTGATGTGGGACTCGATCCCGGTACACCGGGATCACGCCCTGAGCCGAAGGCAGACGCTTTAACGACTGCGCTACCCAGGTGCCCCACCTTGGCTATATTTGTAAGAGATGTGCTATTTATTCCTGAAGTGGAACTCTAGCCAGGCTATGTTAAACATTAATCTAGCCATGATAACGAACCATGCTAAACCAGATATCTGGCAGCAGGAAGAAGAAAGGTCACTAGGATATTGTTTTATAGCTCACTTTTAAAAAAGATTTCATTTATTTAATTTTCAGAGAGAGAGAGAGCACACAGCAGGGGGAGTGCCAGGCAGAGGGAGAAGAAGACTCCCTGCTGAGCAGGGAGCCCAATGTGGGGCTCGATGTGGGGCTCGATCCCATGACCCTGGGATCATGACCCTGGGATCATGACCTGAGCCGAAGGCAGATGCTTAACTGATTGAGCCACCCAGGCACCCCTATTTTATACCTCATTTAATAAATCTAGATACTCTACAGATGACATTCCCCTACTCCTAAAAAGAAAGAAAAAATACAATAAAAAACTAGTCATTTCGACCCATACGACTCTTTCTTAAAACATCAACACTTGATTTCATAACGTCATTTTTTTAAAAACTGTGCTTCTTTTGCTTCACTTCCTTGAAGTGAAGGCTGAGACTTGGTCTCACGCTGTATTGTAGCTGATTGTGCCTCAGAACCCCAGGAGGCAGGGATCAATAGGCAGGGGAAGAGGGCTCAGTCTTCCCCGAGGGGCTTGGAATTTGTCCCATGTGCGGTGGGAATCACGAATGTTCCCAGTAGAGCAGTGGCCCGAAGGAAGCCTTCTTTGTGTGGCAGGCCCCTTGCCAAAATCTTCTGAGTCAGCCTCCATGCTGTCTGTCTGCATCTAGAAACTGAGAAGCATTTTGCCCAGATTCGCCAGATGGTACTGTTCATGCCTGTCATTCCCTACCTAGTATTTTGCTCTCCAGCAAAAGCTACCGAGAAGTGAATTTATTCCTGAAGTGACAACGTGTTTCTCAAAACACTGGTGAGGTGGTGAAATTAGCATTCTGAAAGCTGTTTAAAAGGAAAACAGGAGAACTGGTAGATTCGGATAGGAATGAAAACCAAATTGGTGTTCTTTCCATAGCTCCCTGATGGCAGGCTTCTCCTTAATTGTAATGATACTGGCTGTTATGTGCAAGTGACGATTTACTGAACTCTGCATCTGAAACTCATGATGTACTCTATGTTGGCTAATTGAATTTAAATTGAAAAAAAAAAACACAACGTAATGACACAGGTGAGATGGGTGAGGCTCCCAACACCCATAGTGATCCTTCAGAGAGCTAGGGACCTGCTTTTGCCTGGACCTGGTTTATTTGCTGGTAAAGAAAAAAGCTTTCATATTAATTTGGACTTCCAAAGCTTTTGATTGGATGATGATGATGATAATCACTACAATTTATTAAGCTCTTATTGAGTGCCTTAACCCAAGATAGGTATAGTACATAGATTATTTTCTGGGTTTTTTTATTCTGTTAATCCATGATTGCTTAAATACTAAATGAAAAAGAGAAATTTCCTTTTAATCCCAAGTATCAGATGACCACTGTTAACATTTGTATACCTCTAGACTCTTACTTTTAAGCATATATATGTGTAAGCATATGCATACAAATACATATTTTTAAGTACCTGGGATTAATATTACCCATGTTATTCAATAATCCATTATCAGTTAATATATCCTGCATATCTTTTCATGTCGAATACATAAAGATCTTTCTTATCCTTTTTAACATGTATAGTATCCATTATATGTACCATGATTTATTTAGCCAGTTTCATGTTGGTGGATTTTTAAGTATTTTTCTAGTTTGAGGCCCGTTATAAACAATTATTCGGTAGATATTTTTGCATACTTGCTCTGTTATTTCCTTAGGATAAATTTCTGGAGCAGAATGTTGGTTTAAAAGGTAATGTCAGTTGTCCTTTAAAAAGACTGTTTCTTTTTTGTTTTTTTAAGATTTTATTTTTTTGAAGTCATCTCTACACCTGGTGTGGGGCTTGAATTTACAACCCCAAGATCGAAGAGTCACATGCTTTACTGACTGAGCCAGCTGGGTGCTCCTAAAAAGACTATTTTAACTTACACACTTGAAAGTACTCATTTCCCCCAAACCTTACAAATACTGGCATTTTCTTTGCTTGTCTTCAGACATTCTCATTTTTGTAACAATCTTAAAAGGTAGATGTTGGTATGCTCATCTTAGGCACCTAAAAACCAAACAAAGCAAAACACCCTGAGACTTTTGGAGGAACCTTCCCTAAGATCACAGCTCCTCAGTGATGGTGCTAGGGTTTGAGCCAGCCATTTATGGCTTCAAAACTGGTGGTTTCTCCACCTCTCTGAGCTAATAAAGTGATTTTTACCTAATGTTACTGGTTTTAGGTTCGTCTACATTTGCTAGGCTCACTGTCCTCTTATCTTGCCACTGCCATTTTATTTTATGACCTCTCAGTATCCCTGGACTAGGAAAACATGGCCATCTGTTGCACACGTGGCAGATACAAGGAAATGTTCCCTTTTCTGCAGTCTCTAAGGCTGTCCCCTCCAGGCATTGCCCATGGTTTCAGCACATGGAAGAAAGCTATCAATATAGTTGGGTGGTGAGGTTATTGGATTCTCCCTATCTGTTTAAAAATTCATCAAGTCACCTGGTCCTCACCTGGAGAAGGGCAAGGGAAAGCCTTTTTTCCCTTGCTATTTAAGCAATTTTTCTACCTACCCCCTGCATAGCATGGGGGCATGTATTTTCTTATCAGTTAGATTCTTCAGTGTGAGGTTGGAAGAGATAGTAAGGGGAAGGAACTAAGGGAAGAGAACAGCTGAGAGATAAAGAAACCCAGACGGCCTGGGAGCGGGCTCAGTTCTCCTTCAGCTTTGTAAATGATTTCTCTCTCATCCGCCAGGAGAATCAGTGAAGGCGTCCATCCAGGAATCAGGAGCATTCCTACCGCGGGTACAGAACAATGATCTGATCTGGTATTGTACTGTATGCACAGTGTCTGTGGAGAGCACTGACTGCTTTAAAAGATCTGTCCGTTAACAGTTCTCTGTGACAAGAATAGGACGCTGCCAGTGCCATTCTCCTGGGAGCTCTCCCAAGGGGGAACATTGGATAGAGCAAAGGGAAAATGTTGATGTGGATTGCATTCGTGAACTTTGGAGTGTGGGAAAATTCCAGAGTGGCAGTTCTCTTCTCAGCTGAGTGATTGCTGACTATATAAGTAAGCAGTGACACCGAACCTTGACTTGCTCTGGCTTCTTTTTTAAAGGCCAAAACCCCTTCTCCATAAGGAGGCATTAGAAGGCCTCCTTTTGTACTGGTTTGGAAAGATACTACTTGTATAACCTCAGGTTACTGTGGAAACATGTGACCCATCCTTTCTCTCAGCTTTAAATTGTCTTCATCCTGCAGAGCTAAGTCATGTGTAAAGAGACTGTGATTTTCATTAAAATTAAATACCGAGACAGCTTGTCTTCAGCACATTACCTAAACAGAGAAAAAAATGTGAAATTAATGGGAAATGTCAGCTGTGGTGACTTCAGGCTGTGTCTACTGAATGACTCACCTGGCAACAGGACGTTTGAGGAAATCCAAAAGAAAAGATGATGTATGTGTGGTACCTTCTGGAAACAGAGCTGTGTCCGGAGTTTTTAACAATCCCTGCCTTCCTTTCCAGCACATACCAGAAGACAGCTACAGGATGCGGAGCAAGCCCCTAGGAATCTGCCTGATAATTGACTGCATTGGCAATGACACAGGTGGGTATGGACGCTGCAGATTAACGGATGCTCCGCAGTGAGGTCACGGCCCAGACAAGCTGTGTTCATCAGTGATCAGCACCAGCTGTTTTAATAAACTGCGGCGGCAGCCTGTGGCTTCCATAGTGAGCGGTCTCTCTCATGTCACAGCCTAGTGTGGATTAGGCTGGAGTGAGCTTCGTTCCACGTGATCATTCAGTGACTTCATCATCTGAAGCCTTGGGGTTTTCCCCAGGATCCTCTGTATCTGGCTGGTGGATGAAGGAAGTGCGCCGAGGATCTCACAAGGGATTTTAGGGACCAGTCCTAAAAGTGAGGGGCATCATTTCCACCCACATTCCATTGGTCGAACTCACTCGTGGGGCCCCACCTAACTGCCGTAGACAAGGAACTCAGCCTGGCTGTGTGCCAGGAAGAAAAGGGAAGGGGATTTGGGGAGCACATAGCATTGTCTCGGGCACAAAGGTGTGACTGGTTGAAAGTTGGGGAGCTTCAATCTTGCTTTTTCATGCGGGGTGCTGCGGCAGGGAGGTGTCCTGGGATCCAGAGTGGGGTTGAAAATGGAAGGCTTTCTGGCTTCGGTGTTATCAGATGTCCCATCATTTCCCATAGATAGACTGTGGAAGCTCTTCTGGGGAAAAATTAAAACTGTTATAAATGTGTGTTCGCTTAGAGGCAGCGTGTTCCTTAGTTCTGCCGTCCTGTCCTTGGGCTGGCGGCCTCGGTCTGTACTTTGTGTGTTACTCTTCTTTGGATCTGAACTGATTCTCTTGCTCAATTGTCGCTGGATGTCCTGTTCAGTCTGAATCAATCACTGGTGATGAGTGAGAGAGAATAAGAATCTTATTGTGAAAGAACATGGTTAATTATTTATCTCTTCCTCAGAAGGGTTGGTCATCCCATTTCCACAGTTTTCTTGCTTTTCAGAATTCTTGGAATGAGTCAGATCTGTCTTTTAGGCTCGCTTAAAATGTTACCATGGCGAGTTCCATGGGAAGAGAATCTAAGAAAAGGTCAAATTAGCAAATATTAGGTTGAATTTCCCAGGATTTCAGATATGATCTCATTTTTCTCATGTCCTATTTCTGGTTAGAGGTGAGATGTGCTGACTCCTCAGCTATAGATAAGTGTCCTTTCTCTCTTAGCCATTAGTACCGATATAAGAATGAGAAAATATTTCCTCAATGAGTAACTTCCTGCTTTAAAAGAGAGTATTCGTCTTCCACTTTCTATTATAGTCAGTTTTGTTTCATTCATTGGCAGAAAGTTTCCAACTGCAGGATGTATATCTGTTGTGTGAAGAGAATCATAAAGCCATGACCTGCTGTGAATTTGTGACTAAAACCCGGGGTCTGTGTTTGCCTCTTGTGCGCTGGGATTGAATGTGTGTTTGTGTTTTCCTGCATTATAGGAGCATGGTCAGAGTTGGTCCTGGAATAGGACTGTGTGCATTTGAATCATGGCTCTGCCATGTCCTAGCTTGTGACCTTGGAGTATTTTCCTAGCCCCTGTAAGCCTCAGTCTCCTTTTTTTTTTTCTTTTTAAAGATTTATTTGAGAGATAGAGTGTGCGTGCACACACACATTGGGGGAGGGGCAGAGGGAGCGAATCTTCAAGCAGACTCCCTCCTGAGCATGGAGGCTGACCTGTGGGCTCGATCCCACGACCCATGAGATCATTACCCATGAGATCAGGACTTGAGCGGAAATCAAGAGTGGGACACTTCACTGACAGCACCACCCAGCTGCCCCTCAGTTTCTCTTCTATAAATGGGTAGATAATAGGACCTACCTCTTGGGGAGGCTGGGAGATGTGAATGAGTTCACACTTGTGAAGGGCTTAAGCCCATACATTACCATTTCTACATCAAAATGAATGGATGTTCACTCTAAGTGGAATAAAGACCATCAATAGCCTCTCATCGGTTTAGGAAAGGTTTTGCCACAGAATGAATCGGGGAAAAGAACAAGGTTTTCAGAGCTTCTGGGGTTTCTGAATTGTGGACGAGGAGTTGTGGATACATGATAGAGTACTTTGAGGCTGCCTGAGGTACCCAAAAGCCTCTTTGACATGCAATAGGCAGGCTTATTATTGATACTGTTTTCTCCTAAGAAAAGCTAGTCCAGAAGGAATTACTAGTAACCATTTGTACTTAAAAGGAAGGTATATTAAAAGTAGTTTAATTTTGAGTGAATGTAGGTTGTCCATTCAAACCCCTTAATTGGTCTATGGAAACAAACGAAAAGTCAGACTTAGACAAAGCTGACTCTGCCACCCGCTTCCTAAGTCACTCATTCCTCTGTCCTTGTTCACGATCATCTCCCCTACTTGGGGGGCCTTCCCTTTCTTCTGTTTGGTCAAGTCCCTGCTTAAATTATGCCTTTACCACAATCTCATCTCCAGGTGTCTCAGCACAGATGGTCCCTCCTCCGACCGTTTATTTTACCTAAAATCCCACTGTACTGTGTGACATGTCAGTCATTATTTGTGCGTATTTATAAGCTCCCCAACTAGACAGTAGGCTCCTTGAAGGGCAGGTACTTCGTCTGTATTTCCCAACATGAAATATAGTGTTTCTGCAACATAGGAAGAGGAACTTTTTAAAACATGAGTTTTGGGGTCAAGCGATTTTGAGAAATGATGAATAGTTTGTTCCTCCTTTGGAGATTTGCATTGGTCTTAAAGACTGAGCAGTTCTCCCATAAAGAAACTTATTTAAGTCTTAACGTTGCATTTCACATTTATGTTTGACATCAGAACTCCCCTTCTCACTAAGAATATCCTGCCCAACTTGTGTTCCATTTGTATACCTATTTTTTTTTAAGATTTTATTTTTTTATTTGACAGAGAGTGAGAGAGCACAAGCAGGGGGAGCGGCCCGTGGAGGGAGAGGGTGAATCAGGCTTCCTGCTGAGCAGGGAGCCCAACCCAGGGCCCAGGACCCTGGGATCATGACCTGACCCAAAGGCGGAAGCTTAACCAACTGAGCCACCCAGGTGCCCCTTTGTCTGCTTTATTGTAATTAGAACTGGGCTCATTCAAGGTGCTCATTAAGTAGTGGTAAATAGACTAATGAAGCACTCCCTCTTTCTTAGTTATTCTATACATTTATTTAATGGACTTCTTTTTATAGATTGTGTCAAGATTAATGCAGACTCATTTTATTTTGTTTTATGATTTTATTTTTAAGTAATCTCCACACCCCAGGTGGGCCTTGAACTCTTGATCACATGCTCTACTGACTAAGCCAACCAGGCACAGGAATGTGAACTCATTTTAGATGAAAACAAATTCTAAATGAATGGCTTCACGACTTTTTACTGTATTTAGTTTTTTGGATTTCATCTCAGTTGCCCCAAAGCTGTGGGTGGTGCTGACCCTAGTCCTTGTCCTAACTGCAAAGCCACATAAAAACTCATCATTTTGGGAAGTTGAGGTTTATAGAAGTAGGGCTGGGTCAGGAGTGGGGTTTCCAGGGCGGGCGGAAGGAGAAGTGTGACTTCTGCAGTTGTTGAGGTTTTATTTTCCAAACTCAGCATCCAAGTTTTTCTTCCCCTATTTGAGGGAAATGGCAAGGCAGCTCCTGTGATAAATGTGACACAATCTGACTGCCCCCAGCCCATTTTAATGCAGGCTAGAGAGACTTCCCTGTGGAGTCCCTTCTAAGGAGAAGCTTCCATGAGAGAGATGTGCTGCAGGCTCCTTTCTTTTCTTTTTCAAAAAGATTTTATTTATTTGTCAGAGAGAGAGCGAGAGAGCATCAGCAGGGGGAGGGGCAGAGGCAGAGGGACAAGCAGACTCCCCACTGAGCAGGGAGCCCGGATGCGGGACTCAATCCCAGGAACCTGGGATCATGACCTGAGCCGAAGGCAGACGCTTAACCGCTTAACCAACTGAGCCGCCCAGGCATCCCTGCCTTTATTTTCTTTAAAATTAATATCTTACATTTGAGTAAGCACTCATAGTTTGCTAAGTGTCTTTACAGACATCTCACCGGATCCTCACAGGCACCTTTTGAAGAACATGGTATAGGCATTAGTATTAATAACATTAATTACAGATGAATAAACTAAGACAGTTAATTTGTTCAAACCCACCCCATCATTACTCCCTTGATCTTATAAATCAGACCGGGCTATATCCATGCTCTTGTTGGCCCAAGAAAGTTGTAAATGCCAGCTAGCATCAGTCCTCCCTCTCTGATAGAGGAAAGATGTGACATTATGGGAAATCTCGACTACAGTGACTTCAGGCTGTGTCTACTGGGGTGACAGTGCAGCCAGAGGGATATTTAACGGAGGCTCCATCTTGGTCTGAGGCCCCTCCAGATTTGCTGTTCTTACTGGCTTTTGGGAACCTGTTATGTTTTTGGCTTTACCTCCCCTTTATTCTTGTTCTACTAGGTAAGCACTTCCTGCCCCAGACGTCGGATTCCCATCCCCTTCCTAGCCCCTCTGTTGGCGTAAGTTAGTTTTCCCAGGTCCAGGCAAGGTTCAGACCCAGTGGATAGGTAGAGGAGCCAGGATTTAAACTTAGATCTTGTGATTCCAAGACTGGTTCCTCTTTTGCTGGTCCCATGCAGCTGCCTGCTCACTGCTGTGTGACAGTCTCCACTCTAGCCAGAACCCACAGGGAAGCCAGAAAAAAACAAAGAGATGGAAGGCACGGGACAGCCCTTGTTCTGTCCCTGACCCCTGCACACCAGCATGGAAAGACAGACTATGGCTTTGTTTCGAGGATTTCGATAAGGGAGGAAAAATCTTATCAGTGCAGGGAGGGTTTTGAGGGAAGTGAGTCAGTCTGAGAGAAGTAAACAATAGCTTTGAGTCTGGTGTTTTCCTGTTTGCCTCTGCCCCCTGGAGGAAAGAATACGCCATGACATATGAGTCTTCAAAGGAAGACGGGAATAAAACACTAGTGATGGAACTGGGGTCCTTGTCTGGATGCTCTTTGTCCAGTCCTGTGTTCCAACCTGAGCGCAGTACCGGGTATGGAAGGCTTTCCTACGCCTGCTGAGGTGAAGTCCAGGGGGCTGTGCTGGTGGGCTTTTTCTACCACCGTGAGATCCTGTGGGGACAAGTGAGCTGTTATTAGGTTCTCCAGCAACCCGTGTATCATGTCCTTCATGTCCCTCATAATATTTATCATGGGGTTTTAAGGAGATTGGCACCTTCTTTATATCTCTCCGTTATTACATGATATATAATTCTTTTTTTTTTCACCCTTACCTGTGGGCCAGATGAAAAGTAGGTAGCCTAACTACATCCTTAAGTAATGGTAATTATCATTCCCTTATCCTGATTTACCTGTTGAATTATTAATCTAATAATGTGTGCAAATCACTCCAAAATTTAGTGGCTTAAAACAACAATATTAATTTATATCTCTCACAGTTTCTATGGAGCAGGAATTTAGGAATAGCTTAGCTGGGCTCTTCTGGCCCAGAGTGTCTTGGCAGATTGTGGTCAGATTTTAGCTGGGGTCATCCAAAGGCTTGACTGGGATTGAAGGGTCCTCTCAGGTGGCTCACTCATGTGGCTGTGCAGTTGGTGCACGTTCTTCACGCGAGCTTCTCCGCAGGACTGCTTGAGTGTTCTCGTGACATGGTAGCTGGCTCCCCCCAGAGGGAGCTGTTCAAAAGAGAGAAAGAGCCAGGTAGAGACTGTATCCTTTTTATGATCTAGCTTCGAAAGTCACATCGTATCCCTTTTGCCATGTTCATTAGAAATAAGTTACCAAGCATGGTCCACATTCAAGGGGCAGAGAATTACCCTTTTTAAGGAACAAGCGTCAGAGAATTTGTGGACATATTTATAACTGCCATATCTGGTAGATGTGGGGTCACAAATAATCCCAGCTCTCCTGAGTGGGAAGTTCTGCTAGACCCGATGTGAACATATCCAGGTACTGCCCAGGGGCTCGGTGAATTAACTCAGAACACTCAGGAGAGCTCTTATTTGTCCAGTGGCTGGTTTTTCCAGCTTTTTGTTTACCCAAGTTTGTGTACCTTTTTCTGTCTTTCTCTTCCTATTTCCTGTTGAGAAGCCAGAAGAGAAATTGCAATAGCTGACTTTGACTTTTATAGTTTATTAGTGGTTGGTGAAGTTTTCAGGGCAAGAAGGCTCAAACTATTGGCTGAAGCTATGAGTCTTTGAATTATTTGTGACTATTCAGACCTCATGTTGTTTCCATTTAATGCAGAGAGTTGACAATTTGTGGCAAACAGTTACATGGTAATTTCAGGGGAGTTATTTACCTCTCCTTTCTGTGATGCCTGCACTGGTATGAGATGGGGCCCTTGTGTTCCTTGGTAGAAGTTGTATCTGTTCTAATTACTAGTGTGTTGTTTGATTTGGGGTGGAAGCAGTGGTAGACTTCTGGAAGACCATACCCCGGGGGATGAAGAGTCATGAGACATGGAGAGAAATCCAGAAAAGTTGGCTAAGAGTTTGGATAACAATCTGAATTCAGAGATGCCTGTTTAGCTTAGGGAAGAATAGTTTCTAATTCTACAAATGAATTAGGAAGTGGAGGCATGCCTCAGACAAGGAACAGAAACTTAATGGGTGGCTCAAAGGGATGTGAAATTTTTAATGAGGAAGAGAAAGATGTCTGTCTCTGCTATTAGAAAGATATAACAAAGCAGGAGGCTGTATTTACTCAGGAGACTGTATTTACTTCTCTAATGAAGGCAAACTGAGCAGATGGGAAAGAAATGGACTGGGTAGACTATAGAAATTTCTAAAAGATGGAAACGAGATTTTTTAAAAGAGGGAATAGGGCCCCAGGAACTTTATTTGTATTACCTCATTTAATCCTCACAGCACGTTCACAGGGTGGGTATCATCACTTCCATTTAAAGCTGGGGAGACCCACTTCTTTGAGGTCATGCAGCCCACAGGTGTAGTAAGGTCATTGCTAGAAGGCAGGCTTGTCTGGCATAAAGTCGGCCTTTTCCTCTGCCTTCCACTGTTCTGCAGGCAAAGTCAATCCAGGATTCCTGGAAACGCGGAGAAGAATCTTGGGGGCACTGCAGGGAGTCTTAGCTAAGGGCTCCCACTGCTCAGTCAGAGGTAACACTGGGAAGCAGGCCGTGAGAGGAACTGGAGAGTCTGGAAATGGTCACGACTTCAATGTGGGGCCTCTGTATCAGCCCACAGCCTGTGGGGATGAGGGAACTCGTGACCCGGGCCATCCTCTCTGCAGCCATTTGGATCTACGCTCTGCAAACGCATCCATCTCCTACATTCTTGTGTGTTAGTTTAAGAAAGAGCCTTTTGAAAAATCCCCAACTTTGTTTTGGTTGAAGAGAAGAAGTTTTGTTCTCTCTTTGGTTGCCTTGGACTAGAAGTGGACTCAGTCCATGCCTGTGGCCAGATGTGCCTGAGGTCGCCTCAGGCAGGGACAGATGGTAACCGAGAACCTGGGACATGAATGTCGTGTGTTTCACGTTGATTCCTTCCAACCCGGTGCTCAGGTCCTTCAAAACCTCAAAAGATGCAGGGACAAAAGCAGAAATGGATAAGTAATGGAGATCAGACTATGCTTAGAATTGCTAGCCGGTGTCTCTTAAGGTTTTCTCACGCTAGTGTTGTTTTCTGTGTGTGTTTGTTTATTTTATCCAGCGTTTCTTCGGGACACCTTTACTTCCCTGGGCTATGAAGTCCAGTATTTCTTGTATCTGAGTGTGGACAGTATAATCCAGATACTTCGCCAAGTTGCCTGCATGCCCCAACACCAAGACTACGACAGCTTTGTGTGTGTCCTGGTGAGCCGAGGTGGCTCCCAGAGTGTGTTTGGCGTGGATCAGACACACTCAGGGTTCCCTTTGGATCAGATCAGGAGGATGTTCATGGGAGACGCATGCCCTTCTCTCTTAGGGAAGCCAAAGCTCTTTTTTATTCAGAACTATGTGGCATCAGAGAGCCCACTGGACAACAGCAGCTTGCTGGAGGTGGACGGGCCAGAGCTCAACAACTTGGAATCCAAAGCCAAGCAGCCTGGGCCATGTACCATCCACCGAGAAGCTGACTTCCTCTGGAGCCTGTGCAAGGCGGACGTGTCCCTGTTGGAACGGTCTTCCAGCTGTCCGTCGTTGTACCTGCAGTGCCTTTCCCAGAAACTGGGGAAAGAAAGGTGAGCCACCTGGGTAGGCTGTGGCCCATCCCTGGACCACTTGTCTCTTCTCTTGCTACCAAGATGGAGATGACCACTGTGCCACGCTGGATGCTCTTCTCTTCAGGGAGAAGAGGATTTTTTATTCCCTGTTGGGGTTGCCTTAGGAGGAGGACATTTCATTAGGGCTTTGTGCTTCAGGAGGTCACTTGATAGTCAGCTTGTAGTTTGGATGTTGTTCAACAAAATAAAGACATTTTTAATTATCTTTTTTTTAATGACAAAAGCAGTACATCCTCCTTATTAAAAATAAAACCCATGAAATATAAATGCCAAAGCAGAATATAACAAGCAGTTACAGGCCTACTTATTAGATCAGTCTCTGTGAGCCACATCTTGGCGTATTGCCTTCCAGATCTTTGTTGGATACCTGCACAATCATATCTGAATGTTTTTAAAACCAAAGTGGAATCATCATCTACTCTTACTTTATAACCTGCCTTTCGTTGGTGTAACAGTGTATCATTTTACAGCGCCATTTTAATGTCTGCGGAGCAGTCCAGAATATGTCTGTGGCGTACTTCACTTGACCCATTTTCAGTCATTGGAAGGTGTCTTGCTTTCATAAAAGGAAAGCGTTCAGTATCTTTGGAGCTCAGTATTTGTGCTTATCCGTACTGTTATCTCGAGGAAAATTCCCAGAAGAATTGCTGTGTCAAACGACATGCATTTTTAAAGGCATGGATACAACTTACCAGATTGTCCTCTAGGACAGTTACACGCGCTGTGCACGGGAGCGCTTGTGTCCCTGAATTCTGCCCGACACCGCGTGTTCTTTGTTTCCCTGTCTCGACAGTTTGGTAGGTGGAAAATGGTACCTGACTCCCCACATCGGCAAGTCTTTGTTCTACAGACATTTCTGATGTTTATTGGCAAGAATACTTTTCAAAGGGAAAACCAAACCTTGGTGATCTGGTTTTCAAAATTTAAGAAGGTTATTTCCATGTAAGATTAGCAGTCTTTTTCAGTTGTCCCCTCATAACAATTTAGAATGACATTTCGGAGCCATGTGTGAAATGTATTCTGTGGTAGCTCTGGGGACCCCAGGAATATATCACATGGCCTGTGACACCCCCTCCCGACCCCCTCAGTAGTGGCTCAGCAGCGAGGAGTGGGCTGTAGTAGAAATGACTCAGCTTTCCATGGGCCAGCAGTGTTCTTGGCATGCCTCCTGCATTTGCATAGCTGATCCAGGTGCATTATCATCCCGCTGGCGTGTCTCCAGGATAAGACTCAGTTGCCCCTTGGGTGAGGGGACTGTGGTTATTGGGCCGGGGTGCTGCAAGCTGGTTTGGATCACTCAGTAAGCAGCTTGTAGAGCGTTTAAAAAGGAACAGTTTCAATGCACTGTCACATCTGCTGGCTCATTTCACCCTAATGACAATCTGTCTCCTCTCTGATATTTGCATGGCATTAATTTTTGCCTTTCTCTTTCCAGAAGACGCCCACTCCTGGAACTCCACATTGAACTCAACAGCAGTGTGTATGATTGGAACAGCAGAGTGTCTGCTAAGGAGAGGTACTACGTCTGGCTGCAGCACACTCTGAGAAAGAAACTTATCCTCTCTTGCAAATGAACAGCGAAAAGCCTTTCCTGGCCCTGCCGTCTCCACCACTAGCCAGAAGTAGTTTTCAAGTGAGTGTATGTGTCATGTGGGTAAGGTGAGGTCCCAGTATGTGCCGAAGTGAGCTTCTGTGAGGAATGTTGTCAGGAAGGTGTGTTTGAACTAAAGCCTCTGGGTCGAAGGCTTTGGCCTCTGTTGCTGAAAGCTTGTCAAGCCAGTGTTAGGAAGGAAATGGCTGTGAAACTTGAAAAACCGAGTACTGGTGGAGTTGGGTGCCTCAGGATTATGTTGCTTTCCTTTGTGCAATCAAGTAAACCGGAGCCATGGAGGTAGGGTTGTAGTCACAGTCTGTTACCTGTGGGTATCCGTGCTCCAACAGAAAAGTAAAAAAAACCACAACACAACAAAACAAGGAAACATAACACACACTTATAATCTTACCTACCACGAACCACCACAGTTAACGAGCAATTCTTTTTCTGTACCCAAGAAAAAATGCCTGAATGAGAAGACAGGGTGGCTGTCATCCTCTGTTCAGGCTACTATGACAAAGTACCAGAGATGGGAGGACTTAGGGAAACACCTACTTCTCCCAGTTCTAGACACTGGGAAGTCCAAGATCAAGGAGCTGGCAGGTCTGATGTCTGAGGAGGACCCGCTTCGGGGTCTGCTGATGGCCATCTTCTCACTGTGCCCTCTCATGGCAGAGGGCAGAGAGAGGAACCAAGCTGTCTTGTTATAGCTCCACGTTCATGACCTGATTACCCCAAATGCTCTGCCTCCTAATATCATCGCATTGAGAGTTAGGGTTTCAAACTATGAATTTGGTGAGGGGCACGAACATTCAGTGCATCGCCGTGGCTTTGTGATTTGAGATTGCTAGTCTGTCTAGGACTCAAGTGCTATCTTACAGCTAATCATGTAACCTTTCTTTCTAAGATTTGATGAGATGACCTAAAGCAGATCATTATTTAAAATATTTAAAGTTTTTTAAAAAAATTATTTATTTTTATATGTTTTGACTTGATGTTAAATAGTGTGTATCTCTATGTGCTAATGCAGTAAAATATTTCAAATATTATAATAGCCCCAAATTGAAAATTTGCCAAGTGTTCAGTAATAAGGGTATGGTTATGATGATATGTTCAGTGGTTGGTGTTTTATGTGACCATTAAAATTATGTTTATAAATAATAAGAGCTTACATTGAGCTCTTATTAGCTCATTACAAAATTACATGGATTGTCTCATTTAATCCCCCCCAAAAACAGCTCTGCGAGGTGGTATTATTGTTCTCATTATTTTTCTTCCATTTTATAGATAAGGAAAATGAGTGATGTTAAGTAGCTTACCCATGGTCACCCCATACTAGGGTATAAACTCAAGCCTTAAAGAGAGCCACTTTGGGGCCCAAATCCTTAACCAGTTCATAATATGGCCTTGACAGGACATCATAATGAGAAAAATGCTCATATTTTTGTGTTACCTGGAAAGGAGTACAAAATAGTATGTTTATTGGAGCTATGCTTAAAATAAAACAAAAAAACTCCTCTCATAGGAAAACGAAAGACCAGAAAGAAGTGATTACAATGTGGCATATGGATGACAGAACTATGGCTGATATTTTCTCCTTCTGTTTTCCAAATTCTCATCTATATTTGTCTACATGTTTGAGAATATTGGCTTCTGCCCTAAAGCCTAGGTAATTCCTTTTAACTTTCAAGTAGTTGGTTCCTCATCACTAACAAAACTACCCTTCTCTTCTTATTTTTGTCCTCACTTCTCTCTAGTCCCTCTTTTCCAGAAGCAGGACCCCTGGTCTCAGGGCTGTTTTTCTGAGCTGCTGGTTAGGATGACTGATTAATCAACCCTTGGTTGACCCTCATCCCTACCCCTGTTCTATCCTATCTGCTGTTCTCTCCCATTCCCCAATTCCTTCAACCTTTTCCCATGAATAGGCCATCGTAGGCGTCACTTGAAACCTTCTTATCTCTGAAGTGTTTGATATCAGAATCTCTTTTTGCCCTCTGAGATTTTAGGAGCAAGTTTTCAGGATTAAGGTTGTTATTTATGCTGCCAAGAGGTCAGAATTTGAGGTCAGTCTTGTCATTTTGACTGTGTTCATATCCCACTTGCTGATCCCACAGACTCATTTTCTTCTTCCCTAGTAATAGAAAACTGATTTGTAACTGGGCACAAATCTTCACAGAATGTAGTCTACATACAATGGAATATTACTTAGCCATCAAAAACAATGAAATCTTGCCATTTGCAACAACGTGGATGGAACTAGAAGGTATTCTGCTAAGTGAAATAAGTCAGTCAGAGAAAGATAAATACCATATGATTTCACTCCTGTATGGAATTTAAGAAACAAAACAGATGAACATAGGGGAAGGGAAGGAAAAATAAGATGAAAACAGAGAGGGAGACAAACCATAAAAGACACTGAACTCTAGGAAAAAAACTGAGGATTGCTGGAGGGGAGGTGGGTGAGGGGATGGGATAATTGGGTGATAGGCATTAAGGGGGGCACGTGATGTAATGAGGACTAGGTGTTACATATGACTGAAGAATCACTAAATTCTACTTCTGATAATACACTATATGTTAATTAAATTGAATTTAAGTTAAAAAAAAAAGAACTAACAGGTGCTGGCAAGGATGTGGAGAAAAAGGAACCCTCATGCACTGTTGGTAGGAATGCAAACTGGTGTAGCTGCTGTGGAGAATGATATGGAAGTTCCTCAAAAAATTAAAAATAGAATTATCATATGATCCAGTAATTCCACTATTTACCCAAAGAACACTAATTCAAAAGGATATATGAACCCTTATGTTTATTGCAGCATTTTATTTACAATAACCAAGATAACACAACCCAAGTGTCCATCCGTAGATGAATGGGTAAAGAAGATGTGATCTATATCCATATCCATATCTATATCTATATCTATATCTATATCTATATATAATGGAATATTACTTTGATCTAGAGAGTGTAACGCTAAGTGAAATAAGTCAGTCAGAGAAAGACAAATACCATATGATTTCACGCATACATGGAATTTAAGAAACAAAACAAATGAACAAAGAAAAAATGAGGCAAACAGTCTCTTAAATACAGAAAACAAACTGATGGCTACCAGAGGGGACATGGGGGGGATAGGTGAAATAGGTGAAGGGAATTAAGAGCACACTTATCACGATGAGCACTGAGTAATGTATAGAATTGTTGAATCACTATATTGTACACCTGAAACTAATAGGACACTGTATGTTAACTATATTAGAATTAAAATTTTAAAAGGTAGTTGTTTATTGCCCTTCACCTTTTTATCCCTTTCTCTATCTTGCTGACTAGAATATAGTTGTGATGGCTGGAGCCTTAGCTTCCATCTTGAACTGTAAGGATAAGGGCTACACTGTAGGGATATGTAAGTGGTGAGCAGGAAAGAAAAATTTGTCTAGATGATTTTAATTTTCTAATTATTGTTTAAAAATGTATGCACACTGAAAATCTGAGCTACCTATATGTTTTACATGCATCTTGGTTGCTTCCAGGTTTTGGCATTGTGAAAAAGGGTGTGATAAACATTTGTGTGTTGATTTTTGTGTGTGGATACAAGTGTTTAGCTCATTTGGGGAAATACCTAGGAGCACAATTGTTGAATTGTATGGTAAGCCTATGTTTAACTCTGGAACTAACACAAGACTGTATTCCCAAGTGGCTATACCATTTTGCAGAGTTCTTGTTGCTTCACATCCTTGCCAGTATTTGATGGTGTTAGTGTTTTGGATTTTAGCCATTTTAATGGATGTAGAGTGATAACACGTTTTAATTTGCGATTACCTAATGGCACGGTAGTGAGTACCTAATGGCATGGTAGTGAGCATTTCTGTGTATCCTTATTTGAAATCTGTATATCTTCTTTGTTGAGATGTCTGTTCAAATCTTTTGCCCATTTTTATTTTATTTTTTTTATTTTTTATTTTTTTTAAGATTTTGTTTATTTATTTGACAGAGATAGAGACAGCCAGCGAGAGAGGGAACACAAGCAGGGGGAGTGGGAGAGGAAGAAGCAGGCTCATAGCAGAGGAGCCTGATGTGGGGCTCGATCCCGGAACGCCGGGATCACGCCCTGAGCCGAAGGCAGACGCTTAACCGCTGTGCCACCCAGGCGCCCCTCTTTTGCCCATTTTTAAACTGGGCTATTTGTTTTCTTACTGGTGAGGTGTTTTGTTTTTTTTTTTAAGATTTGTTTATTTGAGAGAGGCAGAGGGAGAGAGAAGGGGGAGGGGCAGAGGGAGAGGGAGAGGGAGAGAATCTTTAAGCAGACTCCCTGCTGAGCGCAGAGACCAACTTGGGGCTTGATCTCATGATCCTGAGATCATGACCTGAACCAAAAGGTTGCTTAACCAACTGAGCCACCCAGGCACCCCTCTTATTGGGTGGCTCAGTTGGTTAAGTGTCCTCCTTTGGCTCTGATCCTGATCCCAGCCTGGAGTCTGAGCCCCTTGCTCAGCCCGGAGTCTGCTTCTCCCTGTCCCCCTGCTGTACTGCTGTGCGCCCTCTCTGTCAAATAAATGAATAAAATCTTTTTTTAGAAAAAGAGTTCTTTGGTGTTTTGGATATATGTCCTTTATTAGATATGTTTTACAAATATTTTCTTCCAGTCTATGGTAGAAGTTTGTTATTTTAATGATATTCAACTTAGAGTTGTTTGGGTTTTTTTTTTTCCTGGATTGTGCTTTTAGTGTGTATCTCAGAAATCATCAGCAAACCCAAGGTCACCTAAACTTTCTCCTATGTTATTTTTTTTTAAAGATTTTATTTATTTATTTGAGAGAGAGATCATGCGTGCTTGCACGCAAGCAGGGGGAGGGGCAGAGGGACAATCAAACTCCTTGCTGAGTGTGAAGGCCAAGGCGGGGTCAGATCCCAGGACCCTGACATCATGATCTGAGTCAAAGTCAGACACCTAACCACTGAACACCCCGGCACCCCTTTCCTTTGTTTGTTTGTTTTTTTAGATTTTATTTTTTATTTATTTGACAGAGAGAAACAGCCAGTGAGAGAAGGAACACAAGCAGGGGGAGGGGCAGAGGGACAAGCAAACTCCTTGCTGAGTGTGAAGGCCAAGGCGGGGTCAGATCCCAGGACCCTGACATCATGATCTGAGTCAAAGTCAGACACCTAACCACTGAACACCCCCGGCACCCCTTTCCTTTGTTCTTTTTTTTTTTTTTTTTTAGATTTTATTTTTTATTTATTTGACAGAGAAAGAGAAAGCCAGTGAGAGAAGGAACACAAGCATGGGGAGTGGGAGAGGAAGAAGCAGGCTCCTAGAGGAGCAGGGAGCCCGATGCGGGGCTCGATCCCACGACCCTGGGATCATGCCCTGAGCTGAAGGCAGATGCTTAATGACAGAGCCACCCAGGTGCCCCCCTTTCGTTTGTTCTTAACCAGAAATTGTAGAGGTTTGCATTTTGCATTTAAGTGTATCATCGTTTTGAGTTACTTTTTGTGCAAAGGGTAAGGTTCATGTCTGTGTTCATTTTTTTGTTTTGATCTTCATATGTAGAGCTTTATATTGAATATACCAATAGACCCAATATAGGTAGCATGTTGGGAGTTTTAAATAAATGCAATTGTATTATTTGTTTCTTTGTATACAAAGCGCATATTGTGACTTAAAAAATAAAATAAAAATTACATATTGTAAAAGGGTCCAGTTTGTTTAATATATAAACACACTTAATGTATTTATTTTAAACATAAAGGGGATAATATTTAACACTTTTTCTTTTCATTCAAGTGGTCATGTCTGTATCCATGCTTTGTATCATATTTAGGCTATTCACAATTTTTCACTGTTTAAATGATACGAGTAACATCTTTTCTTCCTTATTTGGTAAGGACTTCCTGCTGCAAACCCAGGATTCCCATCCCTTTCTTAGTGCCTCTTCTGGCATAACTCAGTCTTCTGTCAAGACTGAGCATTATTTCAACTGTCTTTCATCTTTAATCTCTCTCTCTCTCTCTTTTTATCCTTCAGTCCAAAAACAAGCTCTGACTCCCCATTAAATAAAGTCCCTCTCTTTCAAGCCACTGTCTTATGTCTGTTTTAGACTACTCTCCTCTCTCTTCTTTCACCCATTTACTCCATACTTCCTTGCTATCTGGATTTCACCGTACTCATTCTGCCAAATCTACAAGATCCAAGGGTAACTTGCACCACAGTTACCAGACTAGTAGTCCATAGATTCTATGGGGTCATTGTCCCCTTCCTACTTCTCTAGGGTATTCCGCCCTAGAGTTCTACCAAGGACTTTTCTGACCAAGTCTTCCCAGTATCTCTCTCCTCCAGATCCATAGATGTGGATATGCACAAGGATCATTCCTTTGTTTTCTCTCTTTATATGTTCTCTTATTCTAACAACCTTGTAGCTTCAACTACTACTCCTGTGCTGCTAACTTGTTGAATATTTCTAGCCCAGACTCTTCAAATTCAAATCTCACCCTGCAACTTCCTGGCAAATGTTTCCACTACATTTCCTTTGGGGACCTCAAACTCAGTGTACTCCAGATACAAACAAAACCTCCATTCCAAATCTGCTTTTCTGCCTGTGTCTCCACTTTCAGTTAACAGAGCCTCCAGAACACCATTTTCGCCTTGATCCACCCTCTCCTATGTTTCTTCATCCTCCTGTTTTCCGGATGGGTTGGTTCTGTACCTATAATGTCTTTTCCATCTATCTCCATCATTACAGCCGCCTCCTCTACCCCCCGGCTTTCATGATCTCTCCATTGAACTATAAGAATAGCTTTCTCACTGATCCTGTCTCCAGCCTCTTAAATCTATGATTACTTCGTACATGGCAACCTGGAGAGTCTCTGTAACTGCAGCTTTGTCACCTCCCTCTTTTGAAACCTTCAAGATTCTCCAGCGCATACACAGTAAGAGTGTGGCTGGGGGTGGGGTGAGGGATGGAGTGGGGAGCAGGGGCTGCTGGTGTAAGTCCTGGAGTCCAAAGGCCCAGAGAACCAGGAGCTTTAATGTCCTAAGGTAGAAGAAGATGACCAACCCAGTTCAAAAAGAGAATTGCCTTTCCCCCTCCTCTTTACTAGACCAATAATGGGTTAGATGTTGCCCACCCACATTGCTGAGGGCAGATTTTCTTTACTCAGTCTACTGATTTAAATGCTAATCCCTTCCAGAAACATCCTTACAGACATAACCAGAAGTAAGTTACTGGTTCTCTGGGTATCCCTTAGCCAACAAGTTGATACACACAGTTAACAATCACAAGGTTGTCTGTGACATCTGATAGTGACATATTCCAGATCTCCCTTTCTTGTTTCACTGAGATATAATTCACCTTTTATAAAATCAATCCTTTTAAAGTGTACAAGTCACTGAATATATATTCACAATTGTGCATATCACCACAATCTAATTTCAGAACAGTTTCATCTACCTAAAAAGATCCTCCATACATATTAGCCATCATTCCCTATTCTCTCCTTCTCCCCAGCCCCTGAGCAAACACTCATCCACTTTCTATCTTTACACATTGATCTAGTCTGGATATTTCATATCATACAATAGGTTTCCTTTTGTATCTGACTTCTTCCATTAAGCATAATGTTTTCAAGATTCATCCATGTTGAAGAATACATAAGCACTTGGTTTTATTTTATGCCTGAATAATATTCCATTGTAGAGGATATAGCACATTTTGTTTATCTGTTCATCAACTGATGGAAATTAGGATTGTTTCCACTTTTTTGGCCTTTATGAATTATGCTGCTCTGAGTATTCATGTGTAAATTTTTGTGTGAATACATGTCTTCAGTTCGCTTGGGTATTTACATTTCCATCAGCAGTGTATAAAGGTTCCAATTTCTCCACATCCCTGTTTTTGTTTGTCTTTTTTTTTAAATTATTATAACCACCCTACTGGGAATGAAGTGGTATCTCATTGTGGTTTTGATTTATTTGCCTTAATGACTAATGTTGTTGAACATCTTTTCATGTACGTATTGGCCATTTGTATATCTTCACTGTAGAAACATCTATTCAAATCCTTTCCCATTTTAACTGTCTTTCTATTGTTCTGGTGTAATTATTATTTTTTTTTAAGTTTTTTTTAATTTATTCATTTGACAGAGAGAGAAAGAGCACAGGCAAGGGGAGTAGCAGGCAGAGGGAAGGGGAGAAGCAGGTTCCCCACTGAGCAGGGAGCCCAGTGTGGGGAAGGGGTAGCTTGATGCGGGGCTTGATCCCAGGACCCCTGGGATCATGACCTGAGTTGAAGGCAATCACTCAGCTCATGGACTGAACCACCCAGGTGCCCCATAATTATTCTTTATATATTCTGGGTACTAGTCTATTATCAGATATAAGATTTGCAAATAGTTGTTTCCATTCTAGGTGTTGTCTTCCCACTCTCTGGATAGGGTCTTTTCTAGCACAAAATGTGTATATTTTGTTGATGTCCAAAACTGATCCGTTTTTCTTTTGTTGCTTAAAAGTTTCGGCATCATATGTAAGAAACTATTGCGTAATGCATGGTCATGAAGAGTTACACATATTTTCTTGTAGGAGTTTTATGATTTTAGCTCTTACATTTAGGTCTCTGACACATTTTTGGTTATTTTTAAATTTTCTTAGAACAGCATTAAAAATATTTTACTCTTGGGGAACTTGGGTGGCTCAGTCGTTAAGTGTCTGCCTTTGGCTCAGGTCAGGACCTCAGGGTTCTGGGATTGGGTCCTGCATTGGGCTACCTGCTCGGTGAGTCTGCTTTCCCCTCTCCCTCTGCCCACTGCTCCCCCTGCTGTGCTCTCTCTCTCTCTGTCAAATAAATAAATAAAATCTTAAAAAATTTTTTTTTACTCTTAACCACATCCGCCTAGTTTCCTAGACAATCTATTGTTAGTTTATTGAGTTCTTTTAGGAAATATCATCATGGAACTTTGACGTTTTGTCACTTCAGATTTACCTAGCTACTTGTCCCAAACTCATTTAAGTAAGAAAGTAAGATGAAAGACATTCAGGGTTCACAGACTGGGAAATGGTGAATTTATAGATCAGCTTCCTAGTTCTACATTTAGGTTCTTCCAACAAAAATAATTATAAATATGTGCCAAGATTTATCTATAACTATCTTCTATGCTGCATTGTTCACGATAGCAAAAGATAGGAAACATATTAAATGTCTGATAATTAGAAATTGGTTAAATAAGTATGGTACGTCCATGGAAGGGAATATCATTTAGCCGTTACACATCATGTTTTCAGACTATTTAATGATATGGAGAAAAATATGTGTGTGCTATTAAGTGAAAAAAGAAAATTGTACAGCACAATTCAATTTTTGGAAAATAATATACACATAGAAAAGTGAAAGGATATATACTAAAATTTTCTTTTTTTAAAAGATTTTATTTATGTATTTTAGAGAGAGAGAGAGAGCGCACATGAGTTGGGGGATGGGCAGAAGGAGAGGGAGAAAGAATCTCAAGCAAGCTCTGCACTGAGCGCAGAGCCCAACATGATCTCACGACCCTGAGATCATGACCTGAGCGAAATCAAGAGTCGGAAGCTTACTGACTGAGCCACCCAGGTGCCCACAAAATTTTCTTTTTAGAAGATTTATTTGTTTATTTTAAAGGGAGAGTGCGTTGGGGGGGATGGGCATGGGGGGAGAGAGTTTTAGGCAGATTCCATGCTTAGTGTGGAGCCTGATGCGGGGTGTGGGGCCTGATGCAGGGCTCGAGATCACCACCTGCGCTGAAACCAAGAGTCGGACCCTTAACTGATTCTGCCACCCAGGCACCCTATATACAAAAATTTTAAGGTAGTTATAGACTACCAGTGACTGTGGGTTTCTCCATTTTTCAGCTTTTCTACTTTAAATATTGGGAGCTCACCCCCCTCTTTTTTTTTTTTTTTAATTATCTCTTTTGTAGTAAGAAAAGAGCATGCTAAAACAGATAGCTTTCTAGGATAGTGAATCCAAAATGGGTCACTCTTTACTTGTCTAGCTACAATCTCCTGCCAGTTCACTATTTGGACATCTCTGCTGGGATCCTTACCTGGGAGAGTCTTCCCCTTTAGTACATGGCTTCACCATGCTTTCATATACTAAGAATAAAACTGGTTCTGGTAAGGTCTGGAGTGTGTGGATAAAGTGTGGAATGAGTGGGGGAGGAGGGCCTGGAAGTTGGGGATGGGATGGCTAATCAGAAGAGGCTGCTACCTCAGGACCAGGGGTTGGACTGAAAATTTCAAGGCACAGAGCCCTTCTCCAGCTGGCATACCCATCAGACCCCATCACTTGTGTCCATTTTTTTAGTTCACAAGTATATACCTATAAAGTTCCCCTATATAAACCTGGAGGATGGAGAACTTGGACCAAAGCCTGGATGTAAAGGAAAGCCTACCACTGCCACCACCAGCCACTCGGAAGGCGGAACTAAAGAAACAATCCAGTATTTCCCTTTTGTCACTAGGGCAGTGGCAGTCCCCCATCACTGTAAAAGGCTATATAGGTTTTGACTGGCTCTTCATGTAGACTCAGTTGACTGCAACGAATCAGGAAAGATGCTGTAAGAAATGTTTATTCTTTCCATTACTCTCAACTTGCCATCAGCACGTGCTCAGTTACTGTGCTCTAATTTGGAAGAAGTATGAAATACTGACTACAAATAAAACAGCATACCATCTCACCTCCATAACTTGGTGCAGGTGTTTCCGCTGAGTACTAGGATAAAAGCTGAAGTTTTACTTCGTGTGTCTCTATTCTACTTCTACTTTCCAAGCTCAGCTCAAATACCTCCTCCTCCTCCAAGGCATCTCCATCAGGATTCATCCCTTGTTCCTGGGGCCCCTGTGGCACTTAGGTGAAGCCCTGTTGTAGCATCACCACACCCTGCCCTGTGGTTACAGATACCACGGCATACCTGGAGGTACAGGCAGCCATAGCCTTGGGACCGAAAGCATGGGATTTGGAATCAGAGAGACCTAGAATCCCCATCTCTTCCTAGCTTTGGGATGATGGCAAGATACTTTGCATCTGTGAACTTTGATTTCCTCATCTACTGAATGTAGCTAATAACATTGACTTTAGACAGTTCATCAGAAAAGAAGGGATCAAAAAATGGGAGTAATCATAATTACTTGAAGGCAGATGCATTTTATTCACCTTTCCTTTCTAATCGTGCCCAGTTCCGTGCTGTACACATAGGAAGGGCTTGCTAAATATTTAATATTGTTGAATCAAAGTTGAAAAAGCTAATGTACTTTATGAACGGGGTGAGGAATGATAGTTTTGCCAAACTACCTTCTGAAATGCCACAAGGAATTAAATAGAATAGAAGACTAAGACTTAGGGCTTGTGTATCTTTATCTTTCAAAAAAATTGTGGCAAAATATACACGACACAAAACTTACCGTTCAAATGACTTTTGAGTGTACGATTCAGTGGCATTGTGCAACCATCACCGCTAGGACTTGTCTGTCCTTGCTTCTTTCTTTTTCTCTGAACCATTTAGTTATTATTAGTAATGGCAAAGAACTTTTCCAAATGGCAAAAATTCCAATAATGAATGGAAGTCCCTATCTCGGTGCTCATGCCTGTCTGTAGGGATTTTGTAGACGTCATACACACATAATCATCTCCTCCTCACTCAAAGCCACATTCTGGTTTTTCGCACTTGTTTCCAGGACCAACCAATTGTATCTTTTGACCGATTTACTAAATCGATTGAACTGCTCTGCCCATAGTACACTTTAAGTCGTAGGCTTTTTGAAAATTGAAGTACAGCTGACATACTATATCCTATTAGTTTCAGGTGTACGTAATAGTGATTTGATACTTTTGTACACTATGAAATGATCCCCATGTTAAGTCTAGTTACCATGTCACCATACAGAGTGATTACGTAATTATCGACTATATTTCCTATCTACATGTTACATTCCCATCACTCACTTATTTTATAACTGGAAGTTTGTATCTCTTAGTCCCCTTCACCTGTTTTAGGTGTCCCCCAACCCCCACTCTAGTAACCAACAGTTCCCTATGAGTCTGTTATTGTTTTGTTTGTTCATTTGTTTTGTTTTTTAGATTCCACATATAAGTAAAATCACACATGGTATTTGTCTTTCTCTGACTTATTTCACTTAGCATACTGCCCTCTGGGTCCATCCATGTTTTCACAAATGGCAAGATTTCATTAATTTTTTAAAAAGATTATTTATTTATTTATTTGACAGAGAGAGAGAGAGAGAGAGAGAGAGCACACAAGCAGGGGGAGCAGCAGAGGCAGAGGGGGAAGCAGGCTTCCCACTGAGCAAGAAGCCTCATGTGGGACTCCATCCCAGGACCTTGGGATCACGACCTGAGCCAAAGGCATATGCGTAACTGACTGAGCAACCCAGGTGCCCTGATTTCATTCATTTTTATGGCTGAGTAATAGGGCTTGTCTTTCTTAAATATAGAAGTTCTCCGGATGATGCCAAGGATATGAAAATGGCACTTTAATATATTTGTTAATAAGCCACCATAAATCTTTTTTTCAGAGATAAAATATCTTTCTAAGATGCTGTACTTATCAGAGCTCTGCACATTTGAATGAGCTGAATTGCAGTGTAGTGACTTAGAGTCAGATTTGCTGGCTTAAATTTTGGCTTTCCCACTAGTTTACCGTATAATCTTGGACAAATTACTTAACCTTTCTGTATCTTAGTATTCACATCTTAAAAGAGGGTCATGCTAATAGTATTTATCTTAGAGCCTTGGGATGATTAAATGAAAAAATGGTAGTTGCCATGTAAGTATTAGGTATTGTTTTTATTCTTAGAAATAATGTCTTCAAAGTCTTTCCTGCTGCACTGAATGTGCTGTGAGGCCAAAGACTTCATCAGTTTTGTCTGCTGAGTTCCCTGCAAATACCTCCAAATGGATTTATAGTTCAGCTCTCCCTCCCTTTTTTCTGCCTTAAAATTTTATTTGCGCATGCAAATGTTTGAGAAAGGGTTAAGATGGCTGACCATTATTTCTCAAGTTTTTGGGTTTTATTTTAAAGGTTAAGAGAGTTTGGAGAAGGAGATGGTTAGGAAAATAAGCTCTTTCTCTCTCCTTTCTTTTTTCTTCTCTCCTTCCTTCTTCCCTTCCTCTCTCCCTCCTTTTTCTTCTCTTTCTTTCTTTCTTCCTTTTCTTTCTTTCTCTTTCTTTCTTTCTTTCTTTCTTTCTTTCTTTCTTTCTCTTTCTTTCTTTCTTTTCTTCCTTTCTTCCTTTTTCTTTCTTTCTTTCTTTCTTTCTTTCTTTCTTTCTCTTTCTTTCTTTCTTTTCTTCCTTTCTTCCTTTTTCTTTCTTTCTTTCTTTCTTTCTTTCTTTCTTTCTTTCTTTCTTTCTTTCTTTCTTTCTTTTCTCTCTTTCTTTCATCAATCTCAGTGATCCAAGGGAATGGCAAGAACACTTAGTCCCTTTCAAAAGTTTATTTGTAGGAGCCCTTGGTTTAACCTAGGAAAATCTGGAGCTGTCCCGTTGTGGAAAGTTGTGACTCTTGCCTTTAGGAGGCGCTGTTTGTCAGAGTTACCCCAAACCCGCAAAGGGAGGGGAAAAGGCAGCCGGGGCAGCGATGACGTAGGCAGGAAATAACTTATAAAGCTGCCCAACCGGAAGATCCCGTTTTCCTTGCGGAGGCTGCAAGTCTTGCGTTCTCTTCCCGCGCAAATGGGAACTTCGCTGGAACTTGGATTACGCGGAGGATTCTAATTTCTTTAAAACTTGATTTTCAGGCAGTGTCTCCCGGAACCATTTGCCTCCAGAGGGTCAACGGAATTGGATCTGAAGGTATGTGATTAGCACCTTTCCCCTGCTGAGCTCTTACACTCTAGCCTTGTTCCTTGCTTTAGTGACAGACACTTGCAGAAACTCTCGTCGGCAATGGCACTATTTCTGCGTGGATTTACTAGCCGTGCTAGGGAAAATGAAGGTTTAAAAAGCCCCAGAAAGCTCCAACAGAGACTTTTACAGGCGGAAATATGCTAGTCCCAAAATAGAAACAGTCTGGCCGACTACGGATTGGAATGTTTGGGAAACTGCAAGACAAACGTAGGTAACTTAGAATGGGAAGCCGTCTCCAAGAAACCATTCATTTGGTTTCTGGTATCACAGACTACTTCCAGAAGGGAAGACCCCATGGATGATCACATTAAAAATACCATTTTCTGTTTTCTTTCTCTGTCCCCCCCTTTCCCTCCCTCTCTTTATCTCCTTAAGTAAGCGGCCACACCTAATGTGGGGCTTGAACTCAAAACCCTGAGATCAAGCGTCACAGGCTGTACCTACTGAGCCACCCAGGCGCCCCTTATTTTCTTTTTCTAACAAAAAAAGTAATGTGTGTTCATTGCGTAAAATCCAAGAAACTCGGTCAGGAGCCGAGAAGAGAATTTATAGTATTTGTATTTCTACCACCTAGATCTAACCACTCTTTGTTAGTGATGTTTTTTGTTACGTTCTCCTTCCTTTGTAAAGTGGTTTCTTGTTTCTAAATAGCCAAGTCTTGCAAAGAGAATATATACCTTGAGGCTTTACAGAATAAATAATATTACACTGAAAAATTTTATCAGTTCATTGCTCCTCTGATTAGAATGGAATTTAGTGTAGAAAATACCATATGAACTTTATGAACTGATCTGGTGGAAATACTAATTTAGGTAATTTGTGACTTCCTTCATTGATTTGGGCAACTCTTGTCCAAAACCACCCTTTCTTTTGGGGTCTAGGATTATGGCTTCTCTTTTTGTGCGATATGGACCTGTCCATTATGGTTGTTCTTGGATTAGTGGACACTTGTGAAATATAAACCCCCAGACCGCTTTATTTCTAAAATGAAAGGCATAAATCTAAGCACTATTTCTACCCTTTGGTGGGAATGAATGAAGAGTTCTAATGGGGAGAGATTGTGCTTCGTCAGCATCCCTTTTGACTAGCTCTCACCAGGGACATTTTGATTTGGGAGAAATGAAAGTAAATTGGATTCCAAAAAAGCTCCCTCCAGGCCTCCAAGAGGGTCGCCACACAAGTGTTGGGCTCATTTTTCTGGCGATTGGTTTTTGAAGTAAGCTCACAGGAATTTTTATTTTTCAGCCCTTTTGGGAAAGTCTCCTGCCTGGAACGGAGAAGGCCCGATAAGTTGGGGTTCCATGTATGCTTCCTCTCTCATGTGCTGCCCCACCTCTGTCTCTTTCAGGCTGGCCATGACATCTCAAGGTCAAAGTTCGAGTTTCCCTTCAGATGATAATAATGGTCAATCGAGCTTCCGCGGGAAGCTTCTGACTATTGATTCAAAGCTGGGGAACCAAGATGTGGAGGGCTTAAAGTTTCTCTGCCGAGACTGCATCTCCCACAAGAACCTGGAGGAGTCCAGCTCAGCCTCAGACATTTTTGATCATCTGTTGGCCCAGGAGCTGCTGAGTGAGGAAGACCCTTTCTTCCTAGCAGAACTCCTCTACATAATCAAGCAGAAATCGCTGCTGCGGTACCTCAGCCAAAGCAAAGAGCAAGTGGAGAGTTTGCTGCCTACCCGAAGGAGGGTCTCTCTGTTCAGGTGAGGAGGGGTCTGTGATCAAGATGGGGCCGGGGGTGGGGTGGGGGGTGCTTTCCATCTAGTTAGTGTTCGTTCGGGCCACGGGGCTTTGAAAAGAGGCTGGGATTAAGATCTTTTTATCTACGTCCTTGGATGGCACAGTGCTTCTAAACCAGATCTCGCCGCGCGTCCGGTACTCATGAGATGAGAGCTGGGAAGGTCAGCGAGGCTTTTCAAAGCC
This sequence comes from Ursus arctos, assembly GCF_023065955.2. Classification (NCBI taxonomy): domain Eukaryota; kingdom Metazoa; phylum Chordata; class Mammalia; order Carnivora; family Ursidae; genus Ursus; species Ursus arctos. Next base: position 76,331,888 of record NW_026622763.1, read on the forward strand.
CGGCTCTGGGCCTGGCAGTGGCTTCCCTTGGTTGGCTTCTCACTGCCCCAGGAAGCCCGCTTCAGCAGAGCAGGGCCTTCGCTTTTTTACCCTCCACATTCCCAGACAACCCTTCTTCCTGTGAGTCACTGTGGGGACTCATGAGAAGAGGGAATGTATGCATTTTTGCGGCCACATAAGCAGAATGACAAAGGAGATGTGTCTCTGGGGTAGGGAAGGACACCATTTATACCTTGTCCAGTTTTAAATTTTCATACATTTTTGGGTGAAACCCAGAGAGGTAAAATACAGACATATTATCCATGGTGTGACGTACGGGCACAGGTCTATCATGGGTCAGACCTTAGGTAACATGATTTTATTTACTTAAGATTTTTTATTTGTAATTGAGATATAATTGACCTCTAACATTATAATAGTTTTGGGTGTACAACATCATGATTTGATGTATGTATCTATTGTGAAATGATCGCCATAGTAAATTTGACGTTCGTCACCACATATAGTTACAAATTTTGTGTGTATGTGAGTGATGAGAACTTTTAAAACCCACTCTTTAGCAACTTGCAAATATATAACACAGTATAGTTGATCCTTCAGCATACCTCTACTGCTTATTGTGTTATCTTTCTAAATTTTATTTTATTTTTAATCTTATTTTTTGAGAGAGAGTGTGTGCTCAAGTGGGCGCCGGGGGACGGTGGGGGGGAGGGCAGAGGGAGGGGGAGACAGAGAATCTTAAGCAGACTCCACGCTCAGTGTGGAGCCCAATGCAGGGCTTGATCTCACAACACTGAGATCATGACCTGAGCTGAGATCAAGAGTCTGAGACTTAACCAACTGCCCCTACCCCAGCACCCCCTTATTGTGTTATATTAATGTAATAGGCCACTTAAGGCTCAGGGTTTTGTTTTGAATCTTTACAGTGGGATTCAAAATTGTCTATTCATAGGTTGTGATCATTCACATGAGAGAAAATATTTATAAAAAAGCACTTGATTTACTGTGCTGTCCTCTGCAAGTGTGAGGTTTTATTTGTCTCTCTTGGATGTATGTCTTAGAAACCTGCTCTATGAACTGTCAGAAGGCATCGGCTCAGAGAACTTAAAGGACATGATCTTCCTTCTGAGGGACTCAATTCCCAAAATCCAGATGGTAAGTGGGTCGTATAGGGTGGGGTATTCGTGAGCACTGCTATAATTAGTGTTGAGAATATGCTGGATGGGGTTTTCAGAAAGGGTTTGTACTTGCTGGAGATGACGTCATACAGTGCTTGGGAACATGGACTTTGGTGCTGTATGGGCCTGAATTCTAGTCCTGGTTCTAACACCTCGATGTGAGGTGAGGGATTGAAGCTTTCTGAGTCTCCGTTTTCTCATACATCCTATTTTGGACAATCACACTCCTTCCAGGACTGTTGGGAGAATTAGACAACATAATGTGGGTAAAATTTGGCACCTAGTAATCAGGTAGTAAATGGTTAACTGCTGTTGGCACCTACCATGTTTTACCGTAGAGAAACGTGTGGAAATGAGAAGGCAGGAAATCATGGCAGAGTGGGAATGAGTCATTGATCATCTATATTAAGTGTCCTTTTGAGGAACTTTGCATTATCTCCTATGTAGGGTTTTTGTGAAAATCAAATGAGACATACGTTTGAGGATGCGCTTTGTAGAGGGCTGTCCAGGTGTTTTGAACTAACAGTAGTATTTTTAATAATAACATAATTGCTGTCTATTAATATTATTGCTGTATGGGTCATATTTAAGGGTAGGAAAGTAGCAGCCGATCTCTCTTCCAGGCCTTAAAACGTCATATGTTTTTCTTTTGATTGTAATATCAACTTGTAACAAGGAGGTTAGTTAGCTTGGGAAGGGCCACTTTTCAAATTTTACCCTTTAACATTACTTTATAATTGTGCTATTCAGCGGCTATTTTTATTAGATTTTAAGTTATGTAACATCTGGTGACACCCAAAAAAACAAGTAACGTGTATGGAAGTTACAAAATGTAGTACTAAGTGAACAGCCATGAACCTCCCCGCCCCCCCCATGCAATTTAGGAATGCGAGTATCACCCGCGCTCCACATGGCACGCGTACCCCTCCCATTATCACATTCTCCTGAGATCAGCTGATATTATTGACAAATAAATTTGGTCTTTAGAAAAGTCACTGAGGATTGGGAAGCTGTTTTACATGGGGTAGGTTAAATGAGGACTATGTAAGTAATTCATTAAATATGTTTCCTGGTGTCCGACCTGTAGACCTGAGTAGGTTCATTTTGTTTACATTGCTCACAATCTTTGAGATCTTTTTTCCCCTTTTAGAGCCCTCAGGGGTTTTAGCCTCTGTGTCTTTTGATTAGTCATCTCTTGAGGCTCCTTTTTTTCCAGACGTTGGTTGTGGGTTCTGTGGGGTTGGGGACTGAGTCTCACTCATCATTATAGGCCCAGAACGTTTAGAATCTGTTACAGAATCGTGCTTTGAATGAAAGCGTACATGAATGGGATGATATAGTCTTCCTTTTCTCTTTCTGAGAAAATGTCCTGAACCCTTTCCGTTTATATGCTTTTGCAATGAATCACTGGAGAGATTAGCAGCTGAACTAAACCACCTTGATGGGATAGGCAAAGGTACACGGCTAACCTTCTTATACACACTGCCGCTCGTCAGAATCTGCTAATTTTCTCCCGTAGATAGCCCCTGGAAGTTCTGATAGATTTCTGTTTTTGTTTTTTACACCTTTTTTCTTCTCTTTTTATCTTTTTATTCTTAAAAAAAAGCCCAACAAAACACAAGTGTAGAAAAATGACATAAAACAAATGTACAGATTAATGAATTATTATAAGGCTCATCCTTTTGAAACCATCACCCAGGTCAAGAATTTGAATTTTGCCAGACACTCTGGAAGCCCCTCCATTTCCCGCATTCTAATCACAGCCCTTCCCACCCCGAAGAACCGCTGTCCTGGCTTTTATAGTAACCGTGTTCTGACGTTTCTTTATGGTTTTATCATTTCCCTGTGCATTTACCCTAGATGTCAAGTTTAGTCTTGGTCAGTTTTTTTTCTTTTGAGTGTTTTTCAATCTACAGGTTAAACTCCTCTCCCTCCAAACCCTCCCTTTCTTTTTCTTAACCTTTATGTGTTGAAGAAGCACGGGACAGTTGGCGGGTAGACTTCCCGAAGTCTGAGTTTTGCTGATTGTGTGCTCGGTACAGTTCAGCACGCGCCTCTGTCTCCCGTTTTTCCTGCACCCTGGCAGCTCGGTTCAGAGGCCAAATGTCTCTGCATTGGAAGAGATTTCCTGTAGTATGAAAAGCTCTCCAGGTTATTCTGATAATATTCTCTTCCAGCTTAGAGTAGCCTCTGACAATTTTTCCAGTCTCTGGGTCTATAAATACAATGAAACCAGTCTCTGTGGTTATAGCTGTCCCTGTAGGTGAGAACAGGAGTTCTACTCCCCACGACGGGGTGGCAGATGAGGAGATGGGCAGGAGTCCCCGGTATGCTCCACACGAAACCGTGATTTTCTCCTAGGAAAACCTGGGGAGTGTATTTCTTCCTGTACTTCCTCCAAGGGTCTTGGACCTTAGCTTGCAGGCATCTGTGGTTTGTGCCCAGAAGCATAACAAACGTTTTGCCCCCTGCTGAATGAGCTTTTAAGTCATGGAAGGCCCGTGCTCAAGTAGCCAAATGATTTTATTCCTTTCTCATTCAGTACAATAGTAAAAGGAGCAATCGCTGTATTTCCCTGTGGCACAGAACTGTGGGAATACCTGGTCAGATGCAGGAAAAGTACACTGTTTGGGTTCCAAATGATCTCAGCTTTATTCCAAAGGAGATCTATTTCTTCATGTGAGAATTGTGGCTGAGTTCTATACCCTAGGTGATCCAGGTTGATCTCTTTTGGATGTTCTTGAAGTGGGGGAAGGACAATCTCTGAGCGACCCAGATGAGTTTCCGTACCAGGGCTTAATTAGGCTGCGTTATCTGCTGTTGCGATTGCGAAAGATTTTGTCACAGAAATAAATGGTTCAGCAGCCAGGTGGGGAGGGCCTGAACTTCCCTCACTCAAAAAGGAAAGGTCCTAAATTCACACGATCTCTCTCGAGTTAGAAAAATGACCTTTGTAGAGTGTTCTAGGATTCCGTTTTGATAACTTTTGTACAAGTTCATAGCAGTAGAGCTGCCTTCACACATTCTGAGAGACCCAAAAACAGTCCGGAAATCCGTTCTCAGGGTAGTAATCAAATGAATGTTGGATGTAAAGGAAACCACACCCAAATCTACTCGCTTAGCAAAGAAGCAGAACAGGAGCTTTCAGATACTTCCTGCTAGTATTTACTGGGAGGGTGTTCTTAAAGTACGGACTCCGTTTCGATTGTGTGTGTGTGTGTGTGTGTGTGCGTGCGCGCGTGTATGTAGAAAGTGTCATTTACCAGACAGCTCACAAACTTGCTTCAAAGTATGAAGAATTTCCATCATTGCTTCTAGAATCATGTCTTAGTCCCTTTTTTTCCCTCCTGGTAGGTTGCTGTCAAAATGGGGTTTCTGTTTCAAGGTTCAGTGAGAGATCATTTGCATGTGACCTACCACAGAATTTTGTGTGGTGGATTCCCTCTGACCCTTTTGCCCAGCTGATAACTCTGGATGAATCTTTCTGCACCCCCTTCTCTCTTCTGCTTTATTCCCTGGCTAAGCTATTGCTGTGCTAGGGCTGCAGGTGGGCATACATACTCTTCTTTGCCTTTTCGGCTGTCCTCCCTGTCTCTGGAATTTCTTTGTTTTTTTAAAGATTTTATTTGTTAATTTGACAGAGAGAGAGACAGCCAACGAGAGAGGGAACACCAGCAGGGGGAGTGGGAGAGGAAGAAGCAGGCTTCCCGCTGAGCAGGGAGCCTGATGTGGGGCTTGATCCCAGACCTTATCCAAAGACAAACACTTAACGACTGAGCCACTCAGGCGCCCCAAGTCTCTGGAACTTCTTAAAAAATTATAATCTCTCAGGGGTGCCTGGCTGGCTCATTTGGTAGAGCATGTTACTCTTGATCTTGTGGTTGTGAGTTCAAGCCCCACATTGGGTGTAGAGATTACTTAAAAAACTAAAAATCTTTGAAAAAAGTTTATAATCTCTCTTTGATCGAATGAGAACAGAAATCAAGTAAGATTTTGTAACTCTGGACTTTCCCTTGGTTGTTGCCATCTTGAGTGCCTTATTTGGAAACACTGCACGCGCGCGCTCAGTAACCCTTCCTCATCCTCATGTTATTGCTTTGTCTCCTCCTTCCCCCTACTGCCAAACTTCTTGAAAGGATAGTTTGTATACACTCTTTCTCCACTAACTCAACTCTGGGTCACATTTCAGTGCCTTTCAATATGACTTCAGCTTCCTTCATTCCAATGAAACTTCTTGCTGAAGCCAACATGAACCTCCTCATAACCAGGTTTCTAGTTTCACATCACTTCCACATGTGGTCTACTTTGCCTTGGCAAAGGAATGTTTTTTTCCGTGTTGGCAATGAAGACCTAGTCATCCTTCAAGAATCCCCTTCCATGTGCAGCTTGTGTGAAGCCTGCTTTGTGATGTAGATGAATGATGAATAAATGAGTGGTGTCACCACCGAAAATCATCTTCGATTCTTCATTTCTTCATCCACCTCCAACTGATCTCCACAACTCACCAATTCTGTTTCAGAAATGTTTCTCAAATCCGGCGCCTCCTCTGTTTCCACCACTGGCTTTAGACCAGGTCTTGATCATGTCTTTGCCAGAGTATTTAATCTTGCTGCCAATATTTTCTCTCTAATCCCCTTCCTCCCCCAACCTATTTCAAGACTTCTACTCAAAAACAAATGTGTTCATGTTACTGTTCTTCTTAAAAGCTACTACTGGCATTCCCTGATGCATGGGGCACATGCCAGACTCCTCGCATACTGTATGTGTGTGCTCCTGCACGGTCCCACACCAGCCCACTGGTCCAGCACTGACCTAGTTCTTATTCAGGGTTTGTACTCAAGCCTCCTTCTCAGAGTTCCTGAACATACTGTCCCTTTTCAACCATTCAACCGTCCAGTATGTCTGGAGACCTCTTCCCAGTTCCCACCCAGCTGGCGCTCAAGTACGCAGTGAGCTAGTGTTCAGAGTTCACTTCCGATGAATCACTGTTCCTGTAGGCTCTCCTGTAAGTTCATGCGTATAGATTTTTTCATAACCGGCTCCATACGCTGAGAAGCCCTGTTCACTGAAAAGATTATGGTGCTTTCCGCCCCATATGTAATTCAGTATTAAAATAATACTAGCCAACTTGCCATTTTTCCCAGCAGCATTTAAGAAATTTGTTTTCTTTTAAAATACTAAATATTTGCCCCTCGTTTCTTTGGTGCCTCTGTTTTGTCGCCCCCCCAATCTAATATATCATTTATAGCTGTGAGTGAGAGGCAGTGTAGCTCAATGGCTAACAAGAGAGACTCTGACATCAGACTGCCAGGGTTCAAATACCAGCTCTGCCGCTTATTGGCTCTGTGACTTTGGACAAGTTGTTGAACCCCAGTTATCTCATCTTTAAAATGGGGGTTATACCCAGAAACAAATAATATATTATATGTTAATTAATTGGATTTGAATTAAAAAAATAAAATAAAACGGGGGTTATATAGTATCTGGCCTTATTGGCTTGTTCTTGAGGTTCAGCAAGCACTGCCTGTAGGGATGTAGTGAGTTATGTATGTTTGGTATTTGCTGTTCATATAGATAATTTACTCGGTAACGCCTCTTCCCCCACACTGCTGACCCTCCGCAGGGACAAACACCGTTCCTTATTCATCATGGCAAAACCTGGTCTCTAGAGGCCATGCGGGTAATGTTTAAAGAATGAATGGATCATCAGAAGGCAAGTACATGTGACTCCATTGATTCTCTTGCAGACCTCTCTAAGTTTCCTGGCATATCTGGAGAAACAAGGTCTAATAGATGAAGATAATCTGAGGTTACTGGAGGATCTCTGCAGAAGAGTTGTACCTAACCTTATGAGAAAGATAGAAAACTATAAAAGAGAGAAAGGTAACTAGCTTACGCTTGCTTGCTTGCACAAGACCATGGGAATTCTTTTTTTTTTTTTTTTAAGATTTATTTATTTATTTGGGAGTGAAAGCAAGAGAGATCACAGAGGGAGAGGGAGAAGCAGATTCGCCGCTGAGCAGAGAGCCCAATGTGGGGCACGTTCCCAGGACCCTGAGATCACGACCTGAGCCAAAGGCAGATGCGTAACCGACTGAGCCACCCAGGCGCCCAAGACCATGGGAATTCTGAAACTAATTGGTCCTATACTCATCACTCTGATAATATTCTTTTAGGAAAGCCAGAACTTTCTCCTCAGCTGTTCATTCAAGACATACTTATTGAATGCATACTCTGAACGAGGCACAGGTTTAGAAGTTGGAGACACAGCAGTGTATATAAGCAAAGCTCCTGCTATCTTGGAGTTTATATTCTAGGGAAGAAAAGGAGTTTTAGTTAAATGTCTTTTCCTCATTCTTACGTGGGGCTGAGAGTATAGAAAATTGTTTTGAATGAAATAACAAAAAAAAAGGAGGCAGGGTAGCATAGGCATTAAAAATAAGGTCTATGGAGTCAGATTGCCAGGACTCCACTTATTAATGGGACAGCGGTTCTTTTCTTAACCTTCCACTTTCCCCATCTGTAAAGTGGGGATAATAACAGTACCTACCTCATGGGTGTTTTGAGGATCGAATGAAGTAATTCCTATAAAATGCATGTCTGGCATAGAATAAAACATGTTGCTATGGATATGTTTGTCAGAAAGTCATGAAAACTTTCATATTCTCAGAAATTACTACCAGAGAAGAAGAATTTTATTTCCTTGTTTTTTTTTTTAAATCCTGTCTTGTAAAGGTAGTATTGCTAAAGGTAATAGCAGAAGGTGGAAATCAAACCTGGTTACCTTACCGTGTATCAATATGCTAAGTATTTATGTTTTTCCAGGTCCCATTTCTCCACTGTTAAACAAGAGCTAAAATAAAAATGCATGAGTATAGGGGCGCCTGGATGGCTCAGTCAGTTAAGTGTCTGCCTTTAGCTCAGATCATGATCCCAGGGTGCTGGGATCGAGCCCTGCATCAGGCTTCCTGCTCAGCGGGAAGCCTGCTTCTCCCTCTCCCTCCGCTGCTCCCCCTGCTTGTGCTCCCTCTCTCTGTCAAATAAATAAAGTCTTAAAAAAAAAATGCATGAGTATATTCATGAAGCTTTTATACCACACCCATATTTTAAGTCAGTGAGTCAATCTGGTGTGCAAATATCTTTGGTTAAAAACGAAACCAGTTAAAAGGAAACTTCTCTCTAAGAATGCTATAAATAGGGCTCTCTGCTTAGCATGGAGCCTGCTTCTCTCTCTCCCACTCCCCCTGCTTGTGCATTCTCTATCTGTGTCAAATAAATAAAAAAATACAGTCTTAAAAAAAAGAATTCTATAAATACAAAATGAGTTGAGAAACAAAATATCCTGTTGTTAAATTGATAAAATCTCAAAAAATAACTAAAGCAATGAATAAATGCATAACTTAAGTAAAAGTTATGAAGAATAAAAATGATTCTTCTAACCAAAGTTATCAAGTGAGAAATAAAAAGCAGGGAGTTGATGTCAAAAGTACATTTAGGGGGCGCCTGGGTGGCTCAGTTGGTTAAGCACCTGCCTTCAGCGCAAGTCATGATCCCAGGGTCCTGGGATCAAGCCCAGCATCAGGCTCCCTACTCTGCTCTCTCTCTGCCCCTCCCCCCGCTTGTGCTCTCTCACTCACTCTCTCTCTCTGACAAATAAATAAAATCTTAAAAAAAAAAGAAGTACATAAAAGTACATTTAGAATCCTCACTGAACGCTGAATGCAGAGATTTTTTTTTCTGATTACGTTGCCATTTTCCTGTAGTTAGTACCCCCCACAAAATAAACAGAGCGGTGGTCAGATGATTTTGTATACTTGAACTCTGGAGAAGGCACTCTGTAGTGTTTATGCAGTAAATGCTTCAGTGAGTCCTGAGACCTGAGCTTTATATCAGAAGAAGAATTCTAATTTTGATTTTTCTTTTCTACAACCTACCTGCTGTGTGATGTCTTTTGGGTGTCAAAAGAAAACAACCAACCAAACTTGTTTTCCTCTGCTACTATCACACCAGCACTTCTGGAACACTTCTGACATGGATGGGTAGGATTCGTCCATACCAAGCAATTCTCTAAGTGTGTGTAGATACCAGCTGGGTGTCCTATGATTTAATCCAATTCTGACACTGACCCGAGATAGTACAGACCTTAACTAAATTAGGTTAAGGGCTCAGTGCCCTAAGACTGCCCCCCACTTCAGACACCCGTCACAAGTTAGTAGGTCCCCAGAATACCCATGACTTCTGTCCGATTTAGCTACAAACTGAGGGTTCCCATGACCCCCTTCTCAGGTTCTGTAATTTGCTGCAACAGCTCACAGAACTCAGAAAAACAGTTTACTTACTAACTTACTTGTTTATTATAAAAAGATTTGACTCGGCAACAGCCAAATGTAAGAAATGCATAGGGCAAGGTATGTGGGAAGGAGCATAAAGCTTCCAGGTCCCCTCCAGGCGGCTTACCCTCCCAGCATCTCCACATGTTCACCAATCTGGAAGCTCTCCAAGCCCCTTCAGTTAGCGATTTTTACGGAGGCTTCATTGATTAAATCATTGGCCATTATGATTAATTCAACCTCTAGCCCTTTTCCCCTTCCCAGAGGTCTGAGTGCAGGGTGGAGAAAGTTCCAACCCTCTGACTGCGGGTTTATTCCTCTGGTACCCCGCCCGTCCCCCTCCAGAGGCTACCCAGGAGCCCCAATCACCAGCCGTCTCAGTAGCATCTTAATAGCAAGGGACACTGAGCATTTCAGAGATTCCAAGAGTTTTAGGAGCTCTGTGCCAGGAAGAAGAGGTCAGAGACCAAATACATATTTAGTGCTGTATCATAGATATCAGTTAGTATTTCAGTATTGACTTAGTATAGTCCTAAGAGCTTGGGCTTAATTCTTCCATTTAGGATGAAGGACTAAAGGACTGAGAAGATGGTAGGTGACTTTTCCGCAAGTGAACGTGATCCAAAGACAAAGCCCATTGTATCTGATGAGGACACAAGCCCTATTTAAGGACCACCAGGTTAACTTCTTGCTTTCTTGAGCTTTGGCGTTTGCTTTAGTATTTTAAATTTCTTATTAAAAATAATGCATAATTATAATAAAATTAAATAAAAATTCAAATAATGATAATACAGAGTTTATCTACTGCCAGCCCATTCCCCAGAGATAATCATTGTTTGCTGTTTGGAGTATACATAGAAAGACAATTTGTGTGTGTGTGTGTGCGTGTATGTATGTGTGTGTAGAAAGCCAGATAAATATATATTTAATTAAAATCACGCTAATCATATTCGATAAACTTAGTTTAGTCCCACCTACGAGACCTCACATTTCCCCATGTACATAATACAGACATAGGTCATTCTTATTAATGGTTCCATTGAAATACATTTTATGTACATAACATTTATTTAATCACCACTTTTGAATTTTTTTTCTTGAATGTTTTTTTCTTTTCCTTCCTTCCTTCCTTCTTTTCTTCTTTCTTTATCTTTTTTGCTATCGTCTGAGTTCTGGCTTTATTTTTTGAGGTAACACTTTTGTAATCTCTACTTGGCCAATATCTGATGCATTAAATACCATAAGTTCTGAAATAGTATTTAGTAAAGCATATAGTAATTTTAAGGGATAATAAAATTATAAAAATAATAAAAACGTAAATATAATAAGAAATAAAATATAATAAAAGGAATGAGAATATAATGATAAAAACAATGTATAAGTTCACACTTTTTTTCCCCTAGGTGTATGTGTAGGCCTCTTTAAGCAAATGGCACTACAAATCTTCATGTGCCTATAAAATAATTTCCTTCGATGCTTGGTTATCTTGGATTGCTACTAGTCAGATGATGATTTTTGTCTTACTGTGATTCTATTTGCAGCCTCCCAGGTAGTGACACGTCCCACAGACCAGGAACTGGAGTCTTTGCATCAAAGAGAGGAAGGACCATTTTCCCATTCACATATTGAACAGCTGTTAGAAGCCTTACCGGTAGGTTCATTGGTGTGTGGGTAAATGTTTAACCACCAGCTCTTCTCTCCACCCTCAACACCCCACCCCAAAAAGAAAGAGAGAGAGAGAGAGAGAGACCCTGATGTGTAGTGTTTGGTGTAAACGTTCCCACCGTGGCTGATTTCATGCTACCAACACGACATCAGTTCCATGACAGAATTTCTGAAAATCTGACGAATGGCTTTCACTAGCTGGTTTGCGTTGACCCCAGTACACCACTGGGTTGTTGTGAAATGCTTCTGTTCTTATCTATACGATTTGATCAAGGCCAGCTTCCCGAACATATAGCCTGTGTAGTCCCAGACGGCCCCTGCTTTTTTAACGCTCAGTGGTCACTGTTTAAAAATTCTTAATATTGTTTGAACAAGGGGCCTCACATTTTATCTTGCATGGAGCCCCACAAATTATGTAGCCTGTCCTTTCCAAAGGACAGGAGTGCCCAGCACTAGAAGGGTGAGCACAGCGGAAACACTGGGAGATTTGCAGTCGGTTTCTTAACAGCATGATCATGATCCTTGGGAGCCACACATGACGTTCTTCCCCGGGACTTAGTTTCTTCCCAGCAGATTTGGGCAGTTTTATTTTGCTAACATCAGTCAGCATCAATGAAGTTATCTCGGCCTTGAAATTTTTTGGTGCTTTTAATTGTGGTAAAAGACAACAAAATTTACCATCTTAATTATTTTTAAATGTACAGTTCTGTACTGTTAAGTACATTTATATTGTTGCATGACCAATATCCAGAACTCTTTCTGTCTTGCAAAACTGAACCGCTGTGTCTATTAAACAATAACTCCCCATTCCCCTGTCCCACGCGCCCCTAGCGAACACCATTGTACTTTATATCTCTATAAATTGGTCTACTCTATTTACCTCATATAAGTGGATTCATGCAGTATTTGTCTTTTTGTGATTGGCGTATTTCACTTAATATAATGTCCTCAAGGTCCATCCATGTCAGAATTTTCTTCCTTTTTAAGGCTAATATTTCGCTGTGTGTATAGGCCACATTTTGTTTATCCGTTCGTCCTTCAGTGGACGTGTGGGTTGCTTTCACCTTTTGGCTCTTGTGAGTAATACTGCTATGAACATGGGTGTACAGATATTTCTTTGAGATTGCGCTTTCAACTCCTGTGTGCACGTACCCAGAAGCGGAATTGCTGGATCGTATGGTAATTCTCTACTTCATTTTTTGAGGAACCTCCGTACTGTTTTTCACAGCAGCTGCATCATTTGCATTTCTGCCAGTAACGCATAAGAATTCATCCACATCCTTGCCAACACTTGCTATTTTCTTGTTTCAATGGCAGCCATCCTAATGTGTGTGAGATGGTATCTCGAGGTAGTTTTGATTTGCGTTTCCTTAATGATTAGTGATGTTGAGCATCTTTACATATGCTCGTTGTTGGCCGTTTGTATTATCTTTCTTGGAGAAATGTCTGTTCAAGTCCTTTGCCAATTTTTTAATTGGGTGGTCCGTGGAAGTTTTATTTTTTATTCTTAAAAAAATTCTCTGATAGCTTCTTTACTACTTTCATGATTTCATATTTTTACACTTACCGTTTTTAATCTTTAAATTTGGAAATAATTTCAATCTTAAGGAAAAGTTGAAAGAATGCAAATAATAATAACAACACAGTGTACTCTTTGACCAGATTCACCTACCTGTTGTTGACTTTTACCCCGTGTGTATTAACCTTTGCGTGCTTTCTCTGTTATCTATTTATGTAAGCACATACTTTTTTTTTTTAAGATTTTATTTATTTATTCGACAGAGATAGAAACAGCCAGCGAGAGAGGGAACACAAGCAGGGGGAGTGGGAGAGAAAGAAGCAGGCTCATAGCGGAAGAGCCTGATGTGGGGCTCGATCCCATACGCCAGGATCACGCCCTGAGCCGAAGGCAGACGCTTAACCGCTGTGCCACCCAGGCACCCCAGCACATACTTTTTTTCTCACATTTTTGAGAGTAGCTTGCACACATCATTGCTTCTTACTGCTGAATACTTTACTGTGTATTTCCTAAGAATAAGGAAATTTTTCTTACAGAACTGTAGTACTGTTATCCCAATGCCAGGAAAGTTTACTTCATACAATACTTTCTTTTTTTTTTTTTTAAGATTTTATTTATTTATTTGACAGAGATAGAGACAGCCAGCGAGAGAGGGAACACAAGCAGGGGGAGTGGGAGAGGAAGAAGCAGGCTCATAGCAGAGGAGCCTGACGTGGGGCTCGATCCCAGAACGCCGGGATCACGCCCTGAGCCGAAGGCAGACGCTTAACCGCTGTGCCACCCAGGCGCCCCCATACAATACTTTCACCACGGTCAAGTGCTACATTTCAGTTTTGTCTGTTGATCCAGTCATATCCTTTATAGCTTTTTTCTCCTCCAGTGCGTAATTCATCTGGGATCATTATGGTATTATCATGTCTCTTTAGTTTCCCTTAATCTTAAACATTTCTACAACTTTTCTTTATGACATTGACGTTTTTGAAGAATACAGTCATCCCCACTACCATCTTTTATAAAAAAAAAAATAGAATTTTCCACATTTTTGGTGTGTGGTTTGCCTATGAGTCGCTTCAAGCTATACATTCTCACCAGAATATTACCTAAATGATGTACCCTTCTCAGGGTGTCCCATCTGGAAGCAGTGGTGTCCATATGCTCCCCATTTGTGATGCTAATTTTGATTATTTGGTCAAGGTGTTGTCTGATTTCTTCACTATACAGTTTGTTTTGCATAGTTACTATTTTTCCCTTGCAACTAATAGGCAACTGGTGGGGAGACATTTTAAGACCATACAAATATCCCACTCTGCATTAAGAATTTCCCCTAGATTGAGTATCCATTGATGATTCTAGTGTGATTCAGTATTTACCTTGTTGGTTGAAAAAGCAATGATTTTCAAACTCCACTGTTTTCTCCAAGTTTATGAGTCAGCGGTCAGCATGGTGCTGTATGCAAGAGCCCTCTTTCTCCCCAGAATTTTTTTTTGCCCATTAAATATAATCCTCCCCACCCACTTTTTCAGCTAGTTTTATGTATGCTCGGATACTTAGGTGCGTGTAGAAAATACACACACACACACACACACACACACACGCACACACACAGAGGACTTTGCTCTTTGCCTTAGAAATTCAGTAGTTTGTAAGGGGTGTGGCTCAACCATGGTTCCGAAGTGTAGCTGTTTTGCTGACCTTGGACTCCACTCTGGCCATGGCCTGATAAAGGGGGGTAGCTGTCGCGGTGCTGGGAGCATGGGAGCACCTCACATTACATACCTTCTCCTAGACTCTCGGGGTTGAAAGGTGTCTTAAAAGTTATCTAGGCAATCCTGCCCCTGGATAAAATGAAACTTGGGAAATCATGCCAAGTTTCGTCTGCACCTGGCAGGTTTTCTTATGTAAAAGAGCACTGCCAACCATTGCATTAAATGAGAAGAAACAAGTAGTATCCCCTAATTAATGAATTTAACATTAAAAACCAAATCACTAATTAATGAATTTAACATTAAAAACCAAATCAGTATTTTTGAGTGTGGCATTAGGATTTTCTTAAGGAGAGCCACGTCTCTCTATTGAGAAGACTTAACAATGGCTTCCTGTTAAAGCTTTATTGGGCCCTTATTGTTGTAAACAGTACACTGTGGCCACAGGTCATTCATTCCTTCCTCTCTGACACAGAGATTTGGGGGTGTCTACAGATGATGCAGCATTTTCAGAGTAAGAGCCAGGTGGACCTTAAAGCTTATCTCTCGTCCCTGTTCAGGCTGGTTTTATCAGCACAAGGAAGGAGACAAATCAAGAAAACCTGGGGCAGGACCTGGGGAGGCATCTGTGTTGCCTTTAGTCCCAGGAAGTTCGCTCAGCTGCTTGCAGAACCAAGTGGACCAACCCAGTAAACAGCCTGCTTGGCCCTTGGATGTGGCCGAGAGAAACGCTAGCATTTTGCAGGAAGGAAAAGGTGGCTTGGGGGAAGAATGGCCGGAAGTGCTTTGGAGAGTGAAACCGAAATTCTTTTGCGTTTTTGTTCCCTCAGAGTCGGGGAATTCTGGTGTTGTGCAGCCTGGGAGCGAGGCGGTGCAGCTTTGGTCTGCCTTGAAGCTAAGTCCCCCTCTTGTAGCCAGAAGCTCAGAGGGCTCCAGCAGGGAGGCGTCCCTAGAGACTTGGGGGCGCCGTGCTGGTCACCTCTCTCAAACGATGAGAGCGCAGGTGCTGTTTCAGTTTTGTATTTAATGATCTAGAACATTTATGTAGGACTGAAGTCAAAACTGTCAAGAGAGTATACTCGGAGGCTGCATTACATTCCTGCCCCTTCCCCTCCCCCATACATTGTCATCTTTTTTTTAGTTTATTTTTTATTTATCCTATTGTTACTTTTGGCAAAAAACCCCACCCAACCATATCTCCCCTTCATTATAAAAGAGGGAGCCCATTAAAATACTCTTCTTCACTTTCCTTCCCTCATGAAACAGTATCTCATGGGGACGTGTACAGCGTCTTCTGCGTCCTGCTCCACTGTGCACATGGGCCGCAGTTCTTTCCTGCACTTTCTGTTGCTGGACATTCGGGTTATTTCCAGTCTTTAGTTATTCCGTATAATGCAGTGAATAAATATCCTTGTGTGTGTGCCATACATCCTATTTTTGTCACTGTGTCTTTGTGAACCTCCTCCTTTGAAAGCAGAGAGTCAGTTCTCTTGTTGTCACTCGTCGCTGACCTTTTCTGTGGCTGGGGATAAGGTATCTGTCCTTCTCTGCATCAAGTCCAGCCTCCGGCCCCCATCCTAGCTGTGGATTTCCTGTGTTTCATTCATTTCCTGTTTCCTCAACGGAAGGGTTCCTGGCAAGATCAGCCTTCAAAGAAGAAATGGTAGATGTTTCCAACACACTTTACATAACTTGGATCGGTATGGCAGGAATAGGAATATCTGATATATACCAAGCAATTTGAGGTGACTTAGGTGAAGGTTAACAAATAAGTGGAGAATTCATTTCTGATCTCAGTTCAGGCATGGATTATACCAGGCTTTTCTGTGGGAGGATGGAGAGGGATGGGTGGTTTCTACTCTGAAACCCTTATGCAATAGCATCTGGGGAATGCAGGCAATTGCTTTCCCCCCCACCCTTCAGAATGAGCTCACCCTCTGGAAGGAGGGATGGGAAACCCTGGTTCGGCTGAAACCCACAGGCCAGCATGACTGAGCAGAATGCTGATTCTGTGGAAACATCTGGTGAGGTGGGGCTCCATATGCTGCTTGTACTTTTCAGAGGGAGAGAGTCCAGAGGGAGAGAGGTCGCTGGTATGTTCGGTGACCTGAATCCTTGCCCAAAAACCATGACGTTTTGGAAAATATTCCAGAATCTGCTACAGGGCTGAATGGCTTATGAACAGGGCTTTGGTGTAGTCTCTCTGTGATATGTAAAGTTTATCAGAGGCCATTCCTTATTTTATTTATTTTTTCTTTTTCTGGAAATTTAAACTTCGGAGTCCAAACACTTCACTTTTCTAGGAATCTCTTCTTTCTGCCTAAGTGGGAGATTGCATGACACAATCTTGATGAGAGTTACCATTACTGAGCACTTGTCACGGGCCAGGCCCTGTTCTAAGAACTTTCTAGGGCTTATCTCATTGAATCCTTCAATCACTTGGAGATAGGTACCATGGTTATTACTGCTTAATGGTGAGGAAGTGGAGACTCAAGAGGTCTAGTACTTTCCTGAAGGGTCACATGACTAGAAAGGAGTGAGGCTGGGATCTGAACCCAGCAGTCTGACTCCAAGGCTCCCGCTCAAAGACCTACCTCTACCACTGTGTAGCTCCAGGAGCTCAGGCAATGGCTTCACCTCTCTGAAAAGTAAGAGTTTCTTTAGGTTTTGCAATTCTGTGCTTTGGAAGTTCGGACATGACTTCTCTGGAGCATTACCTTCTCCTAAGGTGAGGAGGAATTTACAGGTGCTCTGTGCACCTGCGGTTTGGCGTCCTCTAGGTATGCTCTATGGTCTGGGGAAACTGGATGCACTCAGCCTGAGCTGCGTACCCAGGACTGGCCCTTAACTATAGTTAATAATTAACTCAGGCCTCAGAGATCACTGGATTCTACTGAAAACTTGTAGGGTGTGAGAAAAGAAAAGCTTCAAGTTTCGTTTTCCTGTACTGTCACATGACAACCCATCATTGGCTTCATCTCTGCGGTGGATTCTTATTTAGAAGAACCAGGGAGTTTGCAAGAACACTTCCGAGCAATGCAATCTTTAGCCAGTGCCCAAGACATGACTACATCAATCCCTGGGCTGTGGGCTGATTTTCGCCCTGCCCACACTGGGTCTCTGGGCTTCCCCTGTCTCCCCTCTTTCTGCTTCTTGGTGTTCGCATACCCTCTCTATATCCAGTAACAGATAAATGCTGCCAAAGCCCACCCAAGCTTTCTGCCAAAAACACTTGAGCAGATTCATGGGATCTTGACTCCCACCCCATCCTCTGTCAGGACAGCTAAATGTTTGGGGACGGATATTTGAAGAGTCTGAGAACTTCTCCTTGCAGGCGGCAGAGCAACGCTGGTCTCCACGGAGATGCTGTGAACATCTACTGGCACTCTACCTTCCGAAACCAGCACAGAGGTGTAGAGGGTTCTTCAGGTCTTCTCCCGCAGGGTCCATCCCTTCATGACTGTGAGGGCTCGGAGCTGTTTCTGTCATTGTTCTTCCTCTCTCTGTGATTATCTCTGACCTTCCCACCTTTTTCTGAGACACTCAGAACTGTGTTGGCCTTTGGCCGTGGAGGCGGTGCTGTCGTCCTCACAGCCATACAGAGCCTTCAGATTATTTCCGGGTAGAATTTTCTTTTCTGTCGACCGAAGCCACTTCTTTTCTGCTTGGATCAAAGACATACCAATGTTTTTGGGAGATCATGTTAGCCACACAGAGGCCCCACCGAAGCCAACTCAGCTTATTTGTCATCACATGCTGTTAAAAATAGCCTTCAAAAATAATTATGTGTATTTTAAACTTCTCACTGTGATCTCTACCAGAGAGACTTCTCTGTTTTCAGAGGAGTCAGATCAGTCTAGGATCTTACCATCTGACAAGTGATAAGCATTTGCTAGACTTGTTGTTTCATTAGATCCTTACTTATGCTTTCTTCACTTTGCTGATCCAAAAAGGAAGATACTTTTGCATAAGCTCTTGATTTGCCAAAGTTAAAGCACATATTCTGTTATTTGACGCTGCTGACAGTCTGCAGTCAAACCAAGTGAAGTCGGAATTTTAATCCGTACCTGGCGTTCCACCTTAGACCTAAGGGATTAATTCCAGGCCAGGACCAGAATCTGGAGAGCTCGCAGCCTTTGGTCCTGATAAACGGAGTGGTTGGTTAGAAGCATTAAACCCTTAAAATGAGGATTCCCTAGTAAGCGGTTCTACCTCTTCTTCTTTCAAGGAGGCAGGTGTGTACAGGATGGATCGGAAACACAGAGGCCACTGTGTTGTTGTCAATAACCACAAGTTCACCTCGCTGTCCGATAGACGAGGGACTAATACAGATGCTGGTAAGAAAATCGGGAACAGTATATCAAATGCAAGTGGGGGATCTTAAAAATCACTTTTTTATTTTCACGTTTTCTTTCTGTAACTTTAATTTTCCATTTAAATGTCAGGATGATATCATAAATGTTTCTGGCCTCTTGTATGTCCCTGGTGTCTTAGTCCACCTGGACTGCTCTACCGAAATACCCTAAATGAGATGGCTTATAAACAACAAACATTTATTTTAACAGTTCTGGAGGCTGGGAAGTCCAGGATCAAGGCTCTGACATTTTGATGCCTGGTGAGAGCCCACTTCCTAGATGGCAGTCTTTGTGCTGCAACCTCACTTGGCAGAAGGGGTGAGAGAGCTTTCTGGGGTCTCCCTGTGGGCTCTACCCTCACGACCTCATCTCCTCCCAAAGGCCCCCCATTCCTCATACCCTAACTTTGGGGCCTAGGATTTCAACACATGAATTTTGGGGAGACACAAACCTTTTTTAATTTAAATTTTAGGTAGTTAACATACAGTGCAATATTGGTTTCTGGAGTAGAATTTAGTGGTTCATCACTTACATACAACCCCCAGTGCTCAGGGCGCCTGGATGGTTCAGTTAGTTAAGCGACTGCCTTCGGCTCAGGTCATGATCCTGGAGTCCCAGGATGGGAGTCCCGCATCAGGCTCCCAGCTCAGCAGGGAGTCTGCTTCTCCCTCTGACACTCTCCCCTCTCATGCTCTTTCTCTCTCAAATAAATAAAATCTTTAAAAAAACAAAACAAAACAAAAAAACACCCACTGCTCATCATAACAAGTGTCCTCCTTTACGCCCATCTCCCATCTAGCCCATCCCCGGCCACCTCCTTCCATCAACCCTCAGTTTGTTCTCTAGTGTTGAGTCTCTTTTGGCTTGTTTCCCTCTCTCCTTTTTTTCTTTTCCCCTTCCCATATGTTCATCTGTTTTCTTTCTTAAATTCCACATATGAGTGAAATCATATGTTATTTGTCTTTCTCTGACTGACTTATTTCACTTAGCATTATAACTCTCTAGCTTCAGCCATGTCATTGCAAATGGCAAGATTTCATTCTTTTTGATGGTTGAGTAATAATCCATAAATATATGTATTTATGCACACACACACACCACATCTTCATTATCCATTCATCAGTCGGTGGACATTTAGGTTCTCTCTGTAGTTTGGCTATTGTTGATAATGCTGCTGTAAACATTGGGGTGCATGTATCCCTTTGAATCTGTATTTTTGTATCCTTTGGGTAAATACCTAGTAGTGCAATTACTGGATCGTAGGGTAGCTCTATTTTTAGCATTTTGAGGAACCTCCATACTGTTTTCCAGAGTGGCTGTACCAGTTTGCATTCCTACCAACAGTGTAAGAGGGTTCCCCGTTCTCCGCATCCTCGCCAACACCTCTTGTTTCTTGTGTTGTTAATTATAGCCATTCTGACAGATGTGAAATAGTATCTCATTGTGGTTTTGATTTGTATTTCACTGATGATGAGTGATGTTGAGTATCTTTTCACGGGATACACACATTTAGACCATAGCAGGGGTGTCACCAGCCTGTCGAAAGAGCGACAAGAGTCCCTGAGCATTTAGGACTCTGTGGTTTGGGGGAAAGCATGGTGTGTCAGCTAGACAAAACCTGTGTTTGAGCTCTGGCTCCACCACTAACCAGTTGGGGACTGTGGGAGAGTCCCGGGGCCTTGGCTTCCTTTTCTGTGAAGTAGGATGAAAGTTGGGCCTCTGCTGGCTCTCAGGACCATCGAGATAGCACTGTGGGTACTATAAGAAGGCAGGTAGTAAATTGTAAAATTTTATTGTTGTGAAAGTAAAAAACTCCAAGCTTCAGGCTCTTTGCTGTGCAAGTTTTATAACTGTTCACATTGTTTCATCCCTTCATCTTATTTCATTCCACTCAATTTCATTTCATTTTATCATTTCCCCTTTCTCTCCTTTTTTTTTACAGAGGACTTGAGGCATGTGTTTGAGTGGCTTGGGTTCAGTGTGCATGTATATCATAATGTGACCAAAGGACATCTGGACGAGGTTCTGCAGGAATATAAGTGTCATCCAGGCCATGCTGATGGAGACTGCTTCGTGTTCTGTGTTCTGACCCATGGGAAGTTTGGAGCTGTCTACTCTTCAGATGGGACCCTTGTTCCCATTCAGGAGATCACGTCTCACTTCACAGCCCAGCAGTGCCCTGGACTGGCTCACAAACCCAAACTCTTTTTTATCCAGGCCTGTCAAGGTGAAGAGATACAGCCTCCTGTGTTCATTGAAGCAGATGCTGTAAACCCTGAGCGTGTATCCCCCTCCCTTCAGGACAGTATTCCTGATGAGGCAGATTTCCTTCTTGGCCTGGCCACTGTCCCTGGCTATGTGTCCTTTCGGCACGTGGAGAAAGGCAGCTGGTATATTCAATCTCTGTGTAATCATCTGAAGAGCTTGGTCCCAAGGTGAGAGTTTTGAGTTGTTCCTTCCACCTACCTCTTTATCCATCTGTCTATATACCTGTTTGTCTATGTATTCACACACCCACCCATGCACCCATCCATCAGTCCATCCATCGGTCCATTCATCCATTGTCCGTCCATCCAAACACCTGTCCATCCAACAAACTCTATTGAGTACCAGCATATAACTGGAAAGGAAGAAACAGAATTTAAAAAAAACCACAGTCCCTGCTTGCTCACAGTCTAGAGGGATAGAAAAAATAGATGGGGGAAGAGCAGCCCCTGTGGTCAACACACATTGTAAAGCATAGGTGTTATGGGAACACCTAGAACTAGTACCTCACCCAGATTTGAAGGATCAGGAAGAGCTTCTAGAGATGACAGATAGATGTTGGGTAAATAACTGGGACGAAAGGCATGCAGGGCAGAGGGAACAGTATGAGTTAAGGTAGGAGGGCCTTTTATTTGTTCGTTTGTCAGTGTCTCATACTTACTGAGTGCCTGTGTGTTGCCTTCGGCATTATAACACCTTTGATCTGCCGCTGCTCTCACGACTTTCCTCCTGGATCTGCCGCATGCTCCTTACCTGCTGCTCTGGAAATGGGCCTTCACCATGGTTTAGCCCTGGACCCCGTTCTCGGCTCTCTGTAGCTCTCGGCAGCCTTAGCTATCCCTGGAAGCTACTGGTCTCCGTGAAAATGTCTCCCAAATTGCCATCTCTGGTCCATTAATCTCTGAAGTTTTGGAGAGCACAGTTGTTTCATTCAGCTTTATAGCCTCATACTTGACCAATACCTTCTGTGTTGTTGAGCTTGATAAATATTTGCTGGACCCATGAATGACTGAGTGAATCTCCTCCTTCAGGTCAGTTCTGTATATTTCTTGCAGCATGCCAGACATCCTACCCTTGTGTTGCCCTTGGAGCTCATGTTCAGTATGCCTAATTCTGAATTCATCTGCTCAACCCTCTCCAGCAGCCTCCTACTCCTGAATCCCCATTTCTAGGAATTGTCATCATGCTCTTCTGGGAATTCAGAATTGGGAACTCAGGATTGGAATCTTGAGTCAACTTTAGCTTTTCCCTCTTCTTCGCTAATCCCTCCATCCCCACTGTAGCTGTCGAAGACCAATGTCCTATGACTTCAGGGACAAGGCAGTGTTTATCAAGGTCTTGTGTGTGCCTACTGTACTGGGTGCTGAGCTAGGAACTCGGGGTACAGTTGTGACAAGAGAGACAGAATCTTTCATGGAGCTTATTGTCCAGTGAGAGGAAGAGAGGTAATGAAGATGTAAGTAAGTGAGGGGCGCCTGGGTGGCTCAGTCGGTTAAGCACCTACCTTCAGCTCAGGTCATGATCCCAGGGTCCTGGGATCAAGTCCCACATCCAGTTCCCTGCTCAGTGGAGAGTCTGCTTCTCCCTCTTCTTCTGCCTGCTGCAGCCCCTGCTTGTGCTCTCTCTCTCACTTTCTCTCATAAATAAATAAAATCTTAAAAAAAGAATGAAAATAAAAGATGTGACTGTTACAGTGTTCTTAAACACTAAATGTAGAACTGAAAAACTTCATATGATTTAGCATTTCTTTTTTCAACTTTGAAATAAGCATTTCCTTATATTTGGCAGGACTCCAGTTAGAATCTTGGCCTGTTAAACTAGGAAGAAGCCACATGTTTTAGGGTTTCTTTCTGTGACTTCTCTATGATGTGATTTCTGTCTCCTGATTGAAAATATTTTTTCGTATCTGCCTGCAGACATGAAGATATCTTATCCATCCTCACTGCTGTCAACAATGATGTGAGTCAACAAGCAGACAGACAAGGAACAAAGAAACAAATGCCCCAGCCTGCTTTCACACTACGGAGAAAGCTAGTATTCCCTGTGCCACAGGAAAAACTTGAACAGTAGAGAGTTTTCATTGATTCTTTGGCTTGAAAGGAAGCTTTGGTCATCCATTCCAATCCACCCCCCCCCCCGCCCCCGCCATCACAGGAATCAGTGATAGACGGTGAGCTGGCCTGCATCTGTCATTCTGATAACTGGAAATACCTTATTTTCTGAGGCAAGCAAAATCTTTTTTTTCTTTTTTCTTTTTGACAAGTCTGAATGTTAGAACACTTTCTTTCTTGAAGCTTTGGATTGTAGTCTTGGCTTTAGTTGTATGCCCTGAGAAAAAGCAGTTGGCCTTGGTTTGTGCATCCATGAAGTAAAGGATGGAATGCAGGTATATTTTAAGATTCCTTTGAGCTCTAAGAACCATGGTTTCTTAGCCTCAGATGAGCTTCTATTTCCTCTCTACATGAGCACCCCTTATTATCATTCTGCATCCCCTCTGCATGGCCTTGTTTTGGACATTGGATAATGGTAGAGATCATGCATGGTTCCTTGATCTTCTCTGCTCTCCCCTTCCTAAGGCTCCTCTCCCGCACATCTACCTAGGTGAAAATTTGGTCTATATGATGCCCATTTCCTGCTTTAGCGTAAGGAAGGTATTCCTGCAGGAATTGATTCTCTTTGATTGGGAACAGGTTCGGCTCTTAAGATGATGACAGTCCGAATGAAGAGAGACACACTCAGCCACTCTGGGAGCAGAGGCTTTACGGCCTGAGGTTAAACCCCATGTTGGTCGGAACCTTTCAGATGCCGATGATAGAATACCCACATCAAACCAGCTAAAGCAAAGAAGGGTTTTTGTTGTCTCATTCATCTGAAAACACACAGATGGGTGGTGCTGGCTTCCGATGAGGCTTGAGTCAGGACTCAGTCTGCATCACAGCATGTCTCTCTTTGCCAGGGGTTCTCTCAGTGGCTGCACTGTGCTGACTGTGGTCAACAGCCCCTACCTTGTCCCCCACGTGCTCTGTTCCTCTGGCCCAAAGGATGGAGGAGGAAGCCAGCCTGAGGGTCTGAAGCTGTTCACAGGGGATGTTGTTCTCTCCTTAAGAGAGTTGTCAGGCTGTGCCTTGGGGGGTGTGGTTCTATCTGGAAGCCTTGATACTTTTTACATTAAGGTTTTGAATATCTTTATTTATGTGAACTTTTTTTTTTTTTCAATTTCAAGAGGAATTTCTTTTTCAGCTCCTGAAGGAGGGAGGTTGAAAGTCTTCTCCTTAAGGCCTTTATTTCCAGATGAAGAAGTTGAGGCCCCAGGAGGCAAAGTGATTTGCTACAGTTCCCCAGATGGTCATTGTTTACAGGATTTTTTCCCACTTGAGTGAACTGGAATGTCATGGGACATAGCAGGGCTGGAGGAACATTTCCTTGGATATGAGATGTTCATGAAAGATGTCAGGGGCTGAAGAAAAATCACTCTCAGTGATGCCTGATTTTGTAGTTATTCTTGTGAAAGTCGCATTAGTTTATAGTGTATTTGCTCTGAGAAATATTCACAAGAAGCTTTTTATAATAGTAATTATGTGGATGGAGCTAGTAATTATATGGATTTGACTGTAGCTTGACCAAGGAAAGGAGTCTAACGCATATGTCAGGATGATCTTCCAGAACTCGTGTTTATACAAGTCAAGGCTAACCGATGGTTATCACAATCTTTGCCCAGTTGAATATACACAGCTTTTGGCCATTTCACAAAAGCTTCTCTGCAAGTGAAGGATGGTGTGGTTCAAAACAAAAAGCAAAGAATCGAGAGGGAAGTCTTGGGTTTCCTTTTGGCGTTGTGACTGTCTTGCTCTGAGACACTAAATCGAGCTAGTTTTTTGAGTCTTATCTATGAAATAGAGAAAAGTTACCTATTGCAGATGAGGATTTAGGGGAATATATAATGTATGTATATTGTAAATATATATATACCCATTTAAATCCAGTTGTTGTGAGATACACATAAGGCCTGTAGGAAGCAGATCCTCTGGCGTTAACCTCAATGGAAACAGCAGAGTGCGAGTTCCTTTGCGTCTAATTCCAGCTGAATTTTAGCCGCTCATCAACCGTAGCAGTCCCCACCGATGTCCTCTGAGTGAAACGCTGATTCTTCCCTCACTGAGTCACAGTGTCCCCAGCAGCAACAGGCCAGCTCTGGGCTCTGAATCCAGCCGGACAAAACACCGCTAAGGAACTCTCCTTCAGCAGCAGCATTTGGGGTTCGATGCTGAAGTACCCCGGTCCTGTGGGTCTATTCCATATTTCTGCTGTGCTGGAACTTAGTGCTTATGCAGGGTTAAATTCTGGAATCAGGAAACGAGCCCACAAGCTTTCTTGTCAGAGTTCTCTGGCAGGCACACCAGGAGTCACTAGGCATTGATGACTGGAAGTCACGGGCCTATGTGGACACCAGGAGCACACCCATCCTTCAGTCATTTCTCCTAAATGGAGCGTGTACACACTTGTCCCTTGTCTGTGTGTGTGTGTGTGTGTGTGTGTGTGTGTGAATTTAGAGCGAAATACGGGAGGCTATTTGTTCACTGGTATTTGGCGGTGGCTACAGCCATCGTCTGCCCAGACATTAATTCAAGAAATGCTCAGACCAAGTGAGGTTTCTATATATTTTGCTTAGTTGTGCTCAACCTACAAGAGCTGTGGTTAATTTTTTCTTTCTTTTCTGTTTTTTTTTTCCCTCAAAAATTTGGTTTCTATCAAACAAAATGAAGGACATGGAAACTTTTCATAGAATATTATGCCAATGTTATTTAAGAATGATGCTACTGGTGTTGACTATTATTAGAGATACTAGTCACCACAACATCCTCCTGGCCTCTGCTGCAGGGCCTCACCCCGCTGGTGGGCAGGTTTGATCTCACCAGGGTTCCCCTTAGCTCAGGTAATGCAGACATACAAGCAACTGATACAGTGTGGTTACTGATGCGTCAGAACAGACACTGACCAATATAACACTATGCGGGGCACCACTGAACAGCAGCCCTTTATCAGTGATCCTGTCTCCACTGAGGGAGACCCAATGAGAAGCTGACCTCATTTTGTAGATAACTTGTGTGCCATATTTGAGTCCTAAAATCTTCCAGGACCGATACTTCCTGAGTGATTTAGTCACGTTGTTCTTAACCTGGAATTCTTGGGTCCTTGGATGTTTGGGGATTTCTTCTCAGGGTCTACGAGTCTTCCACCTTCGGTTTGAAATGCTTCATTTCCTTTTTGGTGATAATCTTCAGTTAATAGAGGTGGATCCTGGCTCTCCTGCATGCTCACTTCGTACTTAAGCACTGACAAACAACTGTGTCTGCATCCTGGTGCCCTCAGGAAGTGATGAACTTTACCCTGAACTTTTTAATATAGCATGGATTGGGGTTCCCGGGGCTAGCAGTCCTCAGATCTCTTGTTGGGTACCAGTAGTTAATCTATCTGAAACCTGCTCCAGTCCATTCCCTTAAGCCGTGACAGACTCCTAGTCCACCATCCCTCCGCCCCTGCTTACCTCTCAGCGGAGGGAACTCACACTACACACAAAGTCATGGGTTTGAGAGCTTGGAGGAACCCTAGCTGGAGAACCCGTGGTCCAATCTTCAGTGTCAAAGGGCTTAACTAACGTCTGGCAGCTCTTAGTGTAGGATTTGCAGTCTTACCACCTGCTTTCACTGTGAGACGCCTTTATTTGTCCTTTTCCCTGTTGTGATTTTTGTACTTAAACGCCCTGCCTTGCATTCTGAATTCTGGAGCCATGCCAAACAATCGTAACCAACTTGCGGTGAAGTACATGTTGCTTGTGACAAGTTATTTAACTTTGTTTCTGGTAGGGTCTGGCTCTCAGAAGTCTGCAGTTCGCCTTTAACGATGTGGTAAAAATATCGCATTTGTGGTAAAGACACCTTTGTGTCTTTAAACAGCAGCTAAATTTCTGAAAATGGAATCCTTTTTAAAAAGTATTAGGAGAAATTCCCTGTTTAAAGGAAGACTGATTTGCCAGTATAAACAACCACTTTGTAACATAACTTCTGCATATGTGAATTTTTAAAAGAGGCTTTTTCCTCTTTTAAAATTTTTAAATTGTATGAATTTTTACTTTTTGAATCTATTTTTGAATAAATAATATCTTTACATTGCTCAAAGAGAATACAAAAAGGTATTGAGGATAAGTCTTCCCTGCATTTCTACCTACCAAATGTGCAATCCTCCCACCTCTGAATCCCAGAGATAATTTCAGGATTTCTTAATGCAGATGCAGATATGACAGATACAAATTTGTATGTATTTAAAAGTAGGCATTTCTTGAAACAAAGTACATACACTGTGAAACTCAGATCTCTCGTTGGACTCATTTTAAATGATTCTGTAAGGTGCCTGGAAGTACTTGTACAGCTGTACAGTGGGAATGCCTTTATGAGCTTTGTGGACGGGTTACTTGTGGGCAGTAGGAATTGTCTGACCAATAAAAAAAAGGGATTTTTTTTCCTTTTTACCTTTGAGTAATATCTTTGATTTCTGCTTATGTAGTAACATATGCACATTTTGGAATATTTGGGAAGTAGAAGAACACACAAAGAAGAGTTAATTCCCTTATGATTCCATTTTGATGTATGCTCTGCATTTGTCCCTGAGCTTCCCCACCACCTTTAAATCAGCTCACCTGCCGCGTCCTCCCAGTCTTGCATCCGGTCAACTCTGTCATTACCAGTATCCGTACCTCCACCCACAGCTCAGCTGCAGACAGGCCTCCCTGACAGCCGCCTGCTACCATTCCATCTCACTTTCTCTAGGACCCTCCCGCCAAAGCCTTCAGTGCCCCGGGGGCCTCTGGTTAGTCCATTAACCCTATCTGCCGTCTTTCCAGTGCCAGCACTACCCCTCACTTCTTCCCTCCCTCTTTGTCCAGCTGGAGTCCCATGTGTCGTTAACCGCACTCGCTCACACCCACCCTCAACACCCTTGCCTTTCCCGCAGTCCTCCTCATGGGGCAGGATCCAAGCTCTGGTTAATCCCATATGCCCACTTACCCCCATGTTTGTACTGGAATTTCTGGTAGAGGCGGGTGTAAAAATACACAGTGTTGCAGACCGTTCTCATTTAAAACCAATGACCATAAACTTCGAACAGGCTTTCGGTGGTTCTCAGCAATCCTGTAACATTTCCCTGGTTATGTCACCCTCTGCTTTCTCAGTCTATTTTACACTTTCTTTTGAATTTTCAGACCTGTGTCATCCTCCACTCTCCTCGCTTTACTTTGATGGTCTCAGTGGCCTCACTAAGGTAAGTAATCCGAGATTTCCACCTGCCACCACCGAGCCGTGATCCACCTGCTCCCTAACCGCATTTCCCCGCGTTCTGTCCTGTCAGCAGCGGGTGCACCGTCCGGTCTGTGCTTCTCCCAAGAGTCAGTTTGGCTCTGGTGCGGGGCTGTCCCATCCTGCTCACTCTGAGGACACCACTCTTGTAGCCCTTCCTCCTCTCTCCTGCTCTATTAACTGTCCCCTCTCACCAGATCATTCCTCTCAGCACACAAAGCGTGCTGTAACTTCTCTTCCTTCAAAACTAAAACTAAAACAACCAAAACCCCTGAATGCAGATCTTGTGTCCCGTGCTCAGAATCAGATCCCGAGAGGAGGATTCGTGTGCAAGTGAGCTGTTCAGGAATGGCTCTCCGTTTACAGGGAGTCAGAAAACCTCCCTCAGCCCTCCATCCTCTGCTGAGAGCGGCCCCGGGTGGGAGACCTCAAACTTCCAGGCACTTCCTGTGGTCTTGATATAGCTGTGGAATATAGGTGAGGTTTGGTGCGGTGAGGTCCAGAGCCCACAGCCAAGAAAGAATTCTTGAGCTGTCTTTGGTGCAAAATGGTGGTTTTATTAAAGCTCAGGGACAAGACCCATGGGCAAAAAGAGCTGCTGCACCAGGGTTGTGAGGGGTGACTGATTATATACTTAGGAGTTGGGGGACTTAAGGAAAAGGAAGGTTTTCAAAGTAAGTTTTGTATGTAAAAGAGGACCTAAAGATATTCGAGGCCTTGTCATTGTCAAGTTAAGGTTGTGTCTCCCTCTAGTAAAGCATTAACATTCAGTCAGTTGGGAGTTTCCTGGAGGAATGTTATACTCTACCTATTACAGGTCCTTGTCAATGGGCTGCAGGTTATAAGGAAATTTTATTTTATTTACATTTCCTTCTCTACCTTTGTTCCCACATCACTGTGGATGTGCTGAGGGAACAGAAGGCAAGCTGAGGACAAAGCAGAAGCTGACACCCCACCCTGCCTCCTTCCCACCCCCCATGGGATATAGGCGACATTCTTCAGGCACTCCTGGCTGCCCTAAAGCTAAGGAAAGGGAAAACAAATAGTTAACAGAGATCACAATCCTAAAAGACAGGAGTCTCCCTCAGTTTACAAATGTCTTAGCATTTCTATCAATACCTAGCTTCCAGAAGGAAATGTAGATACAATTAAATGTTCTTATAACCTGCAGCCCACTGACAGGTACTTGAAGCTGGCAAGGTGTAATGCTCCTTCTGGAAGCTCCCAACTATCTTACTGTTAATGCCTTGCTAGAGGGAAAAACCACCCTAACATGACAATGGCAAGGCCTCTATCCTGTGAGTCTTCTTAAATATATGAAAATCCTTTTAAAACCTCCCTTTTCCTTACCGCCCCCAAACTCCCAAGTATATAATCAGCCACCCCTCAAAACCCTGGTGCGGCAGCTCTTTCTGTCCACGGGTCTTGTCCCCGTGCTTTAATAAACCACGATTTTGCACCAAGGACGTCTCAACAATTCTTTCTTGGCCCTCGGCTCTGGACTGCACTCCACGGAACCTCACCTATATTCCAAAACCCTACCAGGTGGGTGATGTTAGGGCTCCAGGAAATTGAGTCTATGGGTCTCTGGAAGTTAGGCTATTGATAAGAGTGCTTTTTTCTTGTAAATCACTGAGACATTTTGTAAACTGAGGGAGACTCCTGTCTTGGGGACTGTGATTTCTGTCAGTTAACCATTTGTTTTTCCCTTCCCTCAGCTTTAAGGGACCCAGGAGTGCCTGAGGGGTGTCACACATGTCCTACCTGGGGGGGGGGGGTTGTCAGCTTGTGCGTTGTCCTCAGCTTGCCTTCTGTTCCCTCATCTGTCCGAGGGTGTACTCTCCTCACACAAACGTGTGACTCTTGAGAAGCAAAACGCCCTACAATCTGGCAAGCTGGCCAGACTGGCTGGCAGGTGGGGATGGGGTGTGGGGGTACGCAGAGGGGGATTAAAATGGATCAGAAGAGATCCGCCTGAAGCACTGACCACACCCCCTGCACTCCTCTTGACCCCCATATTCCCTCTCCTCCTCCCATCCTCAGCCTCATCCAACGTTTGCAGGGCCTGGGCAACAGTAAAATCTGAGGCTCATAACCTATGTGTTGAAAGAAATATCAACACACTGTTGTACTCTCCTGCTCTTGCTCTGGAATGACTTGAAAGGCCAGGTTGGGATTCATCATTTTTATGGTGCGCAGAGTATCTGCCTCTGGTCCACAGCCTGTGCCTTTCTCTTCCCAACCCTAGCTCCTTCGAGATTAC
This sequence comes from Ursus arctos, assembly GCF_023065955.2. Lineage (NCBI taxonomy): Eukaryota > Metazoa > Chordata > Mammalia > Carnivora > Ursidae > Ursus > Ursus arctos. The sequence goes on from NW_026622763.1 coordinate 76,362,515, forward strand.
CTGAAGCCCTCAGAGATGCAAAAGAACATGAAGAAAAATGTCGCACAAAGTCGGATCCGTGTACCCTTCAGCCCAGAGTTTTGTGAAAGAATTTTCTATGGTCTCAAACTAAAAGATTAGAGCTCTTTCTTGGATATGGCCACCTTTTTCTTTACTAATTCCCTATAGATCTGTCATTTGTGAATTTAAGCAAAAATGCCCTTTCTCCTTTTAACAATTTAAAAACATCAAAAACAACATTGAAAAGCTAAAGAATGAGCCACAGACTGGGACATGGTATGTACCACATATATAACTGACAAGGGATATGTAAATATATATAAATGCATTTATATTTATAAAATGAATTTATATATATAAAAATATATAAATTCTACAATTCTATAAAATAAACAGTTCAGTTAGATGGGCAAAAAAATATGAACCATTGGTGAAAAGAAAAGAATACAAATGAACAGTAAACCAACGGGAACATAATCTGCTCGATAATCAGAGAACTGCAAAACTGAAGCCACAATGAGTCACCATTTTGCACCTGTCCTATCGGTAACATTTAAAAACCCATCAGTAGCAAGTACGGGTGAGGATAGTATGAACCAGCAATTCCAGGTCTGGGTCTCTGCCCCAAAAGAAACTCTTGCACATGTGCTGGGAGACACGGAGGAGAATTTTCAGAGCATTATTGCTTGTAAGAGAGAGAGAGAAAGAAAAAAGGAAGCAGCTTAAGCAACCTAAATATCCATTGACAGGAGGTTAGATGGATTGGGGTATAGTCACATAAAGGAATACTCATCAAACAGTGAAACAAAATGAACTGGGATTATTAGGCCGAACCATTGAAATTGCCATTCCGTAAGTCAGGAACAAATATTGGCAATCTTGTATGGGTCAGTCATAGGCATGCAGGGCAGCACGATGCTTTCGGGGACTGAGTGGTGGTGAATGGGAACACTGTGAATACACCAAATGCCATTGAACTATTCACTTTAAATTGTTCAAATGGTAAATGAAATTAAAAGTCTATAAAAAAAAGAGCATATGCAATATGATACAATTTACACAGTGTGAAAAACCCGGACAGTCCTGCAGGTCGCTTGTACATTCGTACGCATGGTGTACAAATACAACAATAAGCATGGGTGTGATAAACAAATTCTGGCTGTTACCTGGGGTGGGTCTGGGATTTGGGGAAAGAGTGGGGAATGATGCAGGGGCTTCAGCTGCACCGGTCATGTTTATTTCTTCTCTTTCTTCTAAAATCTTTTTGCGTTGCCCCCCCCCCCCAATCTGTGTGGCTCCCTGCTCAGCGGAGAGTCTGCTTCTCCCTCTCCCTCTGCCCCTCCCCTCTGCTCGTGCTCTTTCTCTCTCTCTCAAATAAATAAATGAATGAATGAATAAATAAATAAATAAATCTTTAAAAAAACATAAAAAAAATTCGTTTTGCTTTGATGCTGGTTAATGTAATTTGGTCACCAGACGGGGTGATCTCTCTTTGGCCAGGTCAGGTACACAGGGTGGTTTTGCCCTCTTGGTTGGGGCAGACTGAGTTTCTTCCACCCCATACCTGTCTGTATTTTGGTGGTAGTTATTTCTGTGGCGGTGATCTAACTTGTGTTGCCAAGACAGGAAGGAGGGGCGTTGGCTCACTTTTTAGAGCCATCGTTGTTGCATGTCTAGTCTGGCACAGGAAGCGAGCCTGCGGATAAGAAACCCCCTTGTGATGCCTCTGAGTGCCCCAAACCTGTTCTCTCATACATCAGGTTCAAATGCAGACTCAACCTTCTTCATCTGTGACCCCCATTCCCACCCCAGTTGCTGCTGACATTTTTCCATCCCCAGAAGGCACAATCAGAAGCTCAGTTCTACATCTGATCAGCCTACATTTCTGCTTATTCTACCATTTAAAAGTATCCTTGTCCCTCTACTCATGTCTGCCTGTATCTCCAGCTCTGGCCACCCTTCAAGGAGACGGTGAGCCAGTTTTGTCTAGGTGCTTCTCGCTGCTGCCAAATTAGCAACTTCAGCCCTAGGGTCTAGTTGCTTGCCCACGCTGAAAATGATGACTTTGTGAGAGTGACAGAGAGGTGTTATTGTGCCCATTTTATGGATCAGAAAATCAAGGCTCAGAAAAGCTAAATAATAAACAAGGTCACACGACTAGAAATGGGGAAGAACCAAATTTCAGCTCCATTTGGCTGACCTCCACGTGCAGCGGCCTGTCCTTCCTGTCTGTACCATATTGCTCTTGTGAAAATATTTCCTGAGAGACAGGGGGCAGGCCTATACGAGTGGTTTGCATCCCATCTTGGGTTTTGGAGATGGGAGCCTGTCCTCCCTTGCTTGAGTTATCACCCTGAAATGTCGAGGAGAAGCCAATTTTATGAACAGTTTCAGGCCTGTAAAAAAATGGGCTTGGCCTAAGTTAAAGATTAAAATAGTTCTATTACTTACAAGAGAGGTGATTCATTCTGCCAGTAATCGAAAGCACAGCTATGTGCAGAAGTTAGGCGGGTCTGACCTCCTCAGGCTCCAGTTTCCATAGGTCTGGGATCCCTCTATGTGATGCGTGCACTCAGCCAGGTGCCCCCTTTCTTGCTCTGTGTTCGGTAGGAGATTATAATTTCTGGGAAGGACAAGGAAGTGAATTCAGTGGCAGTCAGAGAACATATGTCAGGCCCTAAACAGACAGATCTCAACAACTTCCTTGCTTCGGTTTGCCTTTGCTCAGATGCTTCCAGGTGCCTCTGGAGCTGTGGAGTTTAGAATTCCTAACTTGTCACCCTTCTTCCCTCTTACTGCTCACACTTTTGTTTCATGTATCTATGTGTCTATCTCATTTCATCTTTTATTTATTTATTAATTTATTAAGATTTTATTTATTTATTTGACAGAGAGACAGCCAGTGAGAGAGGGAACACAAGCAGGGGGAGTGGGAGAGGAAGAGGCAGACTCCCAGTGGAGGAGCCTGATGTGGGGCTCGATCCCGGATCCGAGAACACCGGGATCACGCCCTGAGCCAAAGGCAGACGCTTAACGACTGAGCCACCCAGGCGCCCCCTCATTTCATCTTTTCAAAATTCTTATTTTCTGGCACCTGGGTGGCTCAGTCGGTTAAGCGTCAGCCTTCAGCTCAGGTCATGATCGCAGGGTCCTTGGGTGGAGTCTGGCATCGGGCTCCCTGCTCAGCAGGGAGTCTGCTTCTCTTTCTGCTCCCCCTGCTTGCTCTCTCTCTCTCTCTTTGTCAAATAAACAAATAAAATCTTTAAAAAAAAATTTCCTCTTTTCTTTATTTGGGAATATAACACAAGCATCTGGTAAAACATTTAAACAGTACAAAAGGACACACGGAGAAAAGTAGATTTCTCACTGATTCCCATCTCCCAAATCCCCACTTCCTTCCACAGAGGTGTTGCTTTAAATTTTTTTATTTATCTAAGTAATCTCAACACCTAATGTGGGGCTCTAACTCACAACTCTGAGATCAAGAGTCACATGCTCTTCTGACTGAGCCAGCCAGGTTCCCCCAGAGGTAATTATTGTTTCCAATATTTTGAATATCCTTCAGAGATATTTTTTTTCTTATATAAACACATATGTGTCTGTGTCTTTCTCTCATTTTCCCCTTCCTAAATGCTAGCGGACTGTTTCGTCCTTGGGTTTTTAAATTTAAGATATCTCAGACAGCCTATTCTGTATCAGAACATACAGGTCTCCCTGATTCTTTTTATGGCGGCCTGTGTTCCATTATACGCCTGTATCATCAGTGATCTAAAGAGCCCCCTACTGACAGGCTTTTAGGGATTGCAGACTTCATGCGGGTAGGAACCAGATCTTACCCATCCTTTGTTTCCTATGCTCCAACCTAAAACAGTGCTCTGCCAGAATTGTTTAATAATTAAAATACAAACACAAACCACAAACACATTCACTCATGAAAACTGGGGAACAGCTTTTATTTATTCGTAGCTCTGAGTTCTGCGTGTGCTGCTTTGCTGCACTAGAAATGCGCTAGCTCTCCTTCAGCTTTCTCATCAGTCACACCGTCAACCAACAGGTACTCGGCTCCGCCAGTTATCAGGTAGTTAGAGAACGTGTGGCTGCAAAAAACGCCCCTGCCCTCTGGGAAAGTATAATCTGGCTGGGGAGAGAAGAAAGGTACTTTTTGGCAAAAGTGACATCATAAGATGATCAAGAAAGGATAGGATAAATTAAAAAAAATGGTATTAGGACAATTGATTCTCCGCCATCAAGAAAATAAAGTTAGATGCCTACCTCAGACCACACACAAAACTCCAAGATACACAAAACTCCAAAAATACAAATGTTAAAACAAAACTATAAAGGCATTAAGAGAAATACAGGCAATAAAAGACCATAGAAGGTTTCCCTAAGCAACACATACAACCTAGAAGTCACAAAAGAAAAGACAGATACATTTGACCACATAAAAGTATAAATCTTCTGTGTAATCAGACACAAAACTGCATTAAAAGAGAGGCAGTGACATTTGGGAAGATGAAAAAGATGCCCATTATATCTTGATAACTAAAAAGAAAGCAAACCGTAAGCCATATATATATTGATAAAGATACTCAGAGTCCAGTCAGAGACGGAAACCACACCTGTAATCTGAAATGGACAATTTAATAGGAAGCATTATTAACCAGTAAAAGAAAGTTAACTATTCAAAGTAAAATCCCTTTAGGGCTGAGGGAGAATACCCCTGGAAGGAAGACTGTCGAAGACTCCTCCCCACTCCAAGGTTGAGAGTCAGAACGGATTGGAGAAGATGTGGCTGCGCCCACTGACCGTAGAGAAATTCACGGGCGTGTCACGGGTCAGAGGTCGTCAGCAGCGTGCCAGTGGAGGCTGGTGAGCAGGCTTCCTGCTGGCACGCCGACAACATTCTCCGAAGTGTGAGAGCCACTAGGTCTTCTGCAAGTTGCTGGCAGCTGTGCCTTAGAAGCAGGAAGAAAATCACGCTGAACTTGAAAGAGAAGCCCTTCCTCTGCCCCGCCCTGCGCTCTCTAGCGCCCTCTAGGAACAAAACCGAAAATTGTACCGGCGGCGAAGGAGCCATTTTCATTGGGCTCAGCCACAGCGTCGCCAGCCAGGTGGAAGGAGAGTGGATTTGGAGCTGAGAGGCAGTGCGTGGATTGATTCTGGCGTAATATACTGACCCTGCATTTGCAAACAAAACAGCATGTATGATATATGTGCATATTCACACTTCTTAGGCATTTACTCTGTACGCCGGGAGATGTTCTAGGTCTTTTGCATGCATTAACTCATTTGATTTTTGCAATAACTCTCAAATTCCTCAAAGGAATTAATATTAACATTAATATTAATGTCAGGACACGGAAGCACCAAGCTGTGAAGTGACTTGCCCAAGCTCATGCAACTGGTAAGTGGCAGAGCAAGAATCGTGATGGCTTTATAGGCACAAAAATAGAAAGAATCAAAGTAATAGTGTGAGCTCTCAAGTTCGTATTGAAGAGGTCACGGAAGAGGCATTTATTTATTTATTTATTTATCAGTGCTTCAATACATAAATACAATGATAAACGACTGCTTTGTATATGTGGGTGGGCTTTTTCAGGGAGGAGGTTATTTTCGAAAGAAACAAAAATAATTGATAAATGACAACTGTCTGTGCAGGGAGGTAAGAACCTAGTGTCCCGCGAGCACGAGCACGAGACAACTCTCGGTGGGAGGAGGGCATTCCTGGAGGGAGGGGCAGGGGCCTGAGCAAAGGTTTGGAAGAGGGTGAGTCACACAGTTCCTGCCGCGCGGTGTCAGGTCCGATCCGTGGCTGGTTATCCACCCTGAGCTCCTCATCTCGACAGCTTCAGGGGAGAAGGTGGCTAGCGGCTGCCGGAGGGCATAGGAATGAGCACTTCCTGAGCATCTGCTCTCTGTGAGGTAATATGTTCAAACACCACAGATAACTGCTTTACTCATCCCCGCTCAACAGGCAGCAACCTCATCAAGAAGTCATTAGCATTCCTATTTCCCACCAGAAAAGATCGAGGCTGAGTGAAGCAAAGGAAGGTATCCGGATCCTCAGCAAGAGGCAGAGTCAGGGTTTGAATCCAGATCCAGGTCGGATTCCAAAGTCCAGACTCAGTCCACAACACCCAGCTGCTTTCCAGATGGTGAAGGACCAGGCCCCTTTCCCTAACAGTCGGCTTCGGGAATGCTGACCCTGGTGGCCGATCAGCAACTTTAGATCCTTCCCCAGAGATGGAAGGCTACAGGTCAAGTGTTAGTAGAGAGCCCAGCTGAAGGGCTGATACTGGCTTTCAACTCACTTTCAACTCATCTCTCCTTCTAGGAGTGGCCCCTGGGCTACATCCACTTTCAGACTGTGGGGCTGGGCCTGGGCAGCTGAAGCACAGTTGGCACTCAAACCTTGGGACCACTGAGATGAGCCTGGAATTTCCAAGATGCGCTTAAGAGAAGTGCTGGACTCTGCTGCCTAAGGGGCTGATTGAGAAAGGTACTGGTTGGGACCTACCCACTCTCTTGATGCATTATGAGTCCATTATTGTTACCTACAGGCTGGGTTATGAATGGAGGGGGCGCTATTTACCCATGTTCTTGATACCTGGGCCAATGAGCTCACGCAATGTTCCCTTCTCGCCTGGGGCCCACTGCTGATACTGGACGGTGCATAGTCATTATGCATTAAACAACAGTGGATCACAGAGTGAAAAATCATTCTCTTTAAAATTCTCTAACATCAAGGGAAAAAAAATCCACTATCAGTGCTAATCTATCTTTAATATATTTCAAAACATGCTAACTTCCCTTTTTGACAAAGGAGAAAGGTGTCAGTAGTATCTAGCTAGAAGTTTAATTATAACAACATTTTCGCTTTATTTATTCTTATAGTTTCTCTTCTGTAGCAAATGTAATGCTTTTCCATTTATGGTAGCGATATAAAACTTTTTAAATAACATTAATGTAAATTTTTATTCAAGGAAAGAAAGTGAGTCAGTTAAAAATTAAGTAAATAAAAGAATAAATAAATAGGAAATATGACAAAAATTGTCAAAGTCATTCAGAAATGACTGAAGGGAGGAACTTGGTGCCCTTTATGATGAAGGCCAGCTTGCTGTGACAGACAGCATCTAAATTGCCCAGGAGGTGATTTAGCTACAGAAGCCCAGACTCTTGAGGGAAAGCTCTAGAATAAGTCTTGTGTAGAGATCAGCGATTTTAGGATAATATTAAGGAGTTCTTTCATGTTTGAGTTTTGATGTACATGTGCCTTCTCAATCTGGGAAAATTGGAAAGTGTGGATTGGACCAGATTATGAACAATTGGCAGGAAGTTGGTGGTTTTTCCAGTTGGACACAAGGAATGGGAATTAGCAGATATCCTATGTGGGAAAGACAAGGACACACAGCATCTGTTCACCAGTGGGAGATCCCACAGACCCCACCTTCTTCTCCCTGTGGTATCTACTTTGGACACTTTGTTCTTCTGGTAACATGCTTATCCTTCTAGCTTTTGATTAATCGATTTTGTCATTTATGTCAAGACTGTTAATTGAATTATTCAAGTTGCCAATAGCTCTATGCTTTTTCTCTGTACTGTCAATTGCTGAGACGCACAGATACCTCCTACTATAATCATGGATCATCTATTTCTCTTTTTAGTTCTGATCACTTTTTTCTAGGTCTACTTGGTTTGATATTAGTATAATGATACAGTTTTCCATCCTTATATTTTCAGGATCTCAGTGTCTTTACATTTGAAATGTGTCTGTTGTAAGCAGTTGTAGGGGAGGAAAATTTTGCCCTTTTTTCCTTCTAGGTTCTTTGGTCTAAGAATTAAATTGACACAGGACAGGCGAACAGGTAAAAAACAGTCAATTTTGTATGTATGGGAGCTCATGAAAATATCAGATTCAAAGGAGTGACCAAAGCAGACAGCTTTTACACCTTTTAGACAAACAATAAGTTTGTGAAGAATTGACAAAACAAAGAAGTTTGGGATTGAGGTAGCAGATTAGTGAGAAAGTAGTAAGATTTGTTTATATAATCTTTTTGGCTCTGACTTCTCTATTTCTAGTGAAAAGAATGTCTCTCTACCTGCTGGTACAGGGAGGGTACTTTTCACATCAGAGATTTATTTTCTGCCGTCAGGGGGACAAAGGAGGGTCAGAGTATCTTTCTTGCACTGGCTGTTTCTTAAGTAAGATTTTAATTCAAGATAATCAATATACTAAGTGGCATTTTTTTGGGATGGTGTATTTTGCCCTTCCTCACAATGTATTGTCAGGTTTTAAAATTTTTGCTTTGTTTTTGCTTTTAAAATCGAATCTGGGTTCTTCATACCTTTAAAATATTTAGTTCATTTTCATTTAATGTAATTATTGATATAATTGAGTTTAAATCTACTGTTTTTCTAGTTGTTTTCTATTTGTGGCACCAGTTCACTTTTCTCTACTTTCCTGACTTCCTTTAGATAAATTAAGTAGTTAAAAAAAGTCGATCTTACTCTTTAACTAGCTGGTTAATTATCTATTCTTTTGATTTTCTTTTAGTGGTTGCTTTTGATCTGCATTGTCCGATAGTGTAGCCACTACTGACGTGTTGTTTTTTAAGATTTTATTTATTTATTAGAAAGAGAGAGAGAGAGAGAGCGGGGGGGGCAGAGGGAGAAGGAGAGGGAGAATCTCAAGTAGATGCCACACCAAGTGCAGAGTCGAACGTGGGGCTCGATCTCACAACCCTGAGATCATGACCTGCGCTGAAATCAAGCGTTGGATGCTTAACTGACTGAGCCACCCAGGCGCCCCCCCATGTCTGTTTAAAACCCAGGCGCCCCCCCCCCATGTTTTACTGAGGTGTACTGATAAACAACAATGTATTATTTGATACATTTGATACATTTTAACATATCTATGTATATCTGTGAGATCATCGCCACAGCAAGACAGTGGACATATTCGTCACCTCCAAAATATTCTGTGTGCCTCTTTTCATCCTGCCCTGCTGCTCTTCCTCACCCCTGCTTCTTATATGCAGTTGGTGCTATAGATTCCCCCCTAAGCATTGCTTTAGTGGCATCCCACAAATTTTGATACATTTTGTTATCATATTAATTCAATTCAGAAATACTATCTAATTTCCTTTAGATTTCTTTTTTGACCCATGGATTATTTAGAAATATGTTACTTAGTTTCCAAATATTGGGAATTTTCCTGGTATTTTTCTGTTGTCCAGGCCAATAACAAATTCGTGGCCCTTGAAGTCAGAGATCCTATTCCTCAGAGGGAGAATTATACCCAAGAACCATAGGTATCTCGCATCACTGGTCATTGCCAGAGTGAATTTCTCAGCGTTCGTGATAAATACTTTAATAAACTCACCAGAGGGCAGCAAGTCAACATGAGAATTCCATTCAGAAATTGTGCAATTATCACATGGTTTCATTCATTTATGGAACATAAGAAATAGCAGGGAGATCAGTGGGAGAAGGAAGGGAAGAATGAAGGGGGGTAAACAGAAGGGGGAATGAACCACGAGAGACTATGGACTCTGGGAAACAAACTGAGGGCTTCAGAGGGGAGGGGGGTGGGGGATTGGGATAGGCTGGTGATGGGTATTAAGGAGGGCACATATTGCATGGAGCACTGGGTGTTGTATGCAAGCAATGAGTCATGGAACATTATATCAAAAACTAAGGATGTACTGTATGATGACTAACATAACATAATAAAAAAAAAAAAAGAAATTGTCTGTGATCCAGTCAAGCAGATGGGGACCAGGCAGGTGAGGAGAGAAGGCAGAAACTTGGAGAATGGACTCTGCTCAGGGCCAGTCTTTCAAGGAGAGCAGAGAGAAAGGAGGTTGGGGTGAAATTCAGGGAGGAAGCTGACCAAAAACTCTACGCTCATCATGATCCATTACAGTTCACATCTATACATATACACAAAGTTGATACCTATGGGTAAAGGGACGGCTGCTGAACTTTTTATTTTTTATTTTTATTTTTTTGGGCATTTTCTTTCTTTCTTTCTTTTTTTTTTTTTTAAGATTTTATTTATTTATTTGACAGAGATAGAGAGAGGCAGCGAGAAAGGGAACACAAGCAGGGGGAGTGGGAGAGGAAGAAGCAGGCTCATAGCAGAAGAGCCTGATGTGGGGCTCGATCCCAGATCGCCGGGATCACGCCCTGAGCCGAAGGCAGACGCTTAACCGCTGTGCCACCCAGGCGCCCCTTTTTGGGCATTTTCAAAATCATCTGTGGTGAGTATATACTACTTTTATAATCAGAAAAAAAAACCCCTTTACTGATCAGAATTTTGAATGAGGTCCTCAAGATTTAATTGTCTGCTGCAGGTGGGAAAAGGGCAGGAATCTGGACACAGTTCTCAGTCAGGAGTAGTGACTGTGTTTGGTTTCACCGGCGCATCAGATATGGGGTAGGCAGATGGATGGGGAGCTGAGATCCAGGGGAAGCGAGGGAGACTGCCCACCCCCCTTATTTGGTAAGGGGGACAAAGAAGAAATATATACCATAGCCAAAAGGCCTCAGACCAAATGGCAGATTTTTTTTTTCTGAGTTAACTAGCTATTTTGAGTTATATTTTGAACTGGCATATTTGGTTCATAAATGCAAGCAATTTGGAGCAGAACAAAAACCTCTGAGTTTTAATTACTTGACAACATAAATGAATTTAGCAAGCCCCTAGATGGGAAGGGAGGAATGCCTATTTACAATTAACCTAAATTACACTGGTGGGCCTTGGCTTTTTGCCAACTCCCGAGCTTTCCTTCACATAGCAAAAATATCACAACTGCTGAGGTTTACTTTGTAAGACATGTCTGTCAAGAAGTGAATGATGTTAACTAGGCTTATTGTGATCATTTCACAATCTATGCAGATGTTGAATCATTATGTTGCACACCTAAAACTAACGTAACATTATAAGTCAGTTATATCTCAGTTAGAAAAAAAAAAAAGAAGTGAATGGTGGAATGAGGGGGAATAGAGGTGAGGAAATGAAGAAAACAAATAAATGCTACGTGCTCGCCTAGATCTCTTTCAGGGCACATTCTACCCTCTGACTTGAAACACAAAACCAATATAAAACAAATAAGAAGAATGGTGTGACATGATTTTTCAATGAAAGAAGGAACTTAGTTGAAAAAGTGTCAGTTATTTCTAGTCTCCACTTATATCTCGATAGCCTTTCTTCAACAGATTCTTAACTATTTGGAGTCTTTTCAATGTGTCTAATTTCTTTTCTCTGGTAGAATCCTTTTCTGTATCTTTAGGAAAACATCTAGCAAGGCCTAGGAGTAAAAACAGAGAATCAGGAGACAAGAAATGAATCACGTTGGTTTTTTTAAATGTAAACTTTTCGCTGAAATATTCCGTAAATACTGAAGGTGCTCATGAGTCATAAATGTACAGCTTAAATCATTTTGATTTGTAGGCAGGTTTTGTTTTTCCACTTACTGTTTCTTCTCCAAACCTAGAGTCTCACGTTTTCGATCAAGTACATCGTTCCCCTGTTTTGTCTGGGGGACAAACTAATGCTCAGAGACTGACATTGTCTTTGCCAATAGTTCATTTAACGTAAGTTCACTGCGGGACTTTTACAAGTCAATATACATACAGGATAATATCCCTTAATAAACCAATAAAGAAATAGTATACTTCAAATTAATGATAGCTCAGTCACACTATTGTTCCAGGCAAGAGGAGATGAAAGAGAGAATGGCCAAATGGAGTTGGGGTGTACCTTTATGCAAGTTGGTAATGGGGAGAGATGGCTTAGCCAAATGCAAGCTGACATCCTCCTGCCAGGGCAAAGGTGACAGTCCCCTGTTGCTGGAGCACATTGCTTGGGAATATTGGCCCTGGTACTGATGGGCAAGACTGCTGCATGGTTCACCCTTGCAGGGAAGTGTTGCTTTTACTGTAGCAGGAGCTAATGCCCCAAAGTCTTTGGAGTGCTATCTAGATTAGCAGAATTGCCTTGCCCAGACTGAACACTCTCAGACGGTCCTCACAAACGCTCAGTATGTAAAGGCTAAATGTCCCCTGGCCATACTTGATTTTTCTTTTTTTTTTTTTTTTTAGAAGAGACAAACAGAGGAGCGCCTGGGTGGCTCAGTCAGTTAAGCGTCTGCCTTCGGCTTAGGTCATGATCCAAGGGTCCTGGGATCGAGTCCCATGTCCAGCTCCCTGCCCAACAAAGAGTCTGCTTCTCCCTCTCCCTCTGCTGCTCCCCCTGCTCGTGCTCTCTTACTCTCTCTGATAAATAAATAAATAAATAAATAAATAAATAAATAAATAAATCTTTAGGAAAAAAAAGAAGAAAGAGACAGAGTGTGTGCAGGGTGAGGTGGGGAGGGGCAGAGGGAGAGAGAGGATCTTTTTTTTTTTTTTTTTTAAAGATTTTATTTATTTATTTGACAGAGATAGAGACAGCCAGCTAGAGAGGGAACACAAGCAGAGGGAGTGGGAGAGGAAGAAGCAGGCTCATAGCAGAGGAGCCTGATGTGGGGCTCGATCCCATAACGCCAGGATCACGCCCTGAGCCAAAGGCAGACGCTTAACCGCTGTGCCACCCAGGCGCCCCGAGAGAGAGGATCTTAAGCAGGCTCAATGCTCAGTGCAGAGCCCATCTCAGGGCTCGATCTCATCATGACCTGAGCCAAAATCAAGAATCAGTTGCTTAATCAACTGAGCCACCGAAGTGCCTCTCCTCTAATGTTTTTATTGATAAGTCCCCAGCAGCACCCCTCAGGAGCTGAGCTATCTGAGTGCTTATCAACAACAACAGATAAGATGAGGATAGCCTGATACAGCTTACTTCACTCTTATTTTTTTTCATCCTTGCCATAAACAAATGGATTTGAAATCATATCAAACCAATACAGAACATCCCCCAAGAAAGCATGCTGGTTTGTAAAGTCATTTAGTTTATTGGTGCATCAATGGATAGTTCTGTTGTCTAGCTTCATCCTGCTCAGAAAGATGGAAGAGTTGAGAATGACAGTCTTTGGTTCTGTGCCAGTGCCACCTGTGGGCCAGCTTCGTGTGATGATGATGCAGCAGCCTTAGGTGTCAGGCATGACAAGGGTTGAAAGGCTAGCCTGGGGAACAATGGAAAGGGGCATTTTGTTCTCATCAAACAGTCTGTGGGGTTCTGAATAAACATGCAAGAAGAACTTGATCCTAAGCTGGAGTAGTCAGAGTGGGCTTCCTGGAGGAAGTGAACAGTGTTGTGAAGATTCACACACTGGAGTATCAGATGGAGAGTATTGCAAGCTGGGACAGCAATTAATGGGGACAAAAGAGGAAAAGGTAGGTGGCATAGCATGATATTATCAAGGAACCAAAGCTGAGCTGGAGTTGAGATGCTGTAGAAAAGAGCCCTGAGAAGACTTAGGTACATTTTGGGACAAGCAGAGAACTTGCTCTATTTGAAAACTATGCCTTGAATATGTGGGATATCACTGAAAGTTCCCCAGGGTTATTTATGAAGTAATTTCAGGGAGTAGTCACTCCCACTCCCACACAGGCGCACTTAAACTTTTATTCTCTTCTGCCTTCTGAAATGCATTTCTCCTCAACTGTTAGGTATCTACACCTAATTTCTTTATTTTGTCACCTGAATTGCTTTTTATTTTTTGGTTAATAACAGACCTTTTTAGGAGTTCGTAGACACCATCAGCTTACTTTTCTATCATGTTTTCTCCTTAAATCTCAGGTATCTTGGGCAGATTGTGCTTTGGGCTTATTTGCTTTCCCTTAGTGATCCCATCTTTTTGTTTCCCTTCCCTTCGGGCTTCGCAGTTTTCACCCATTTCAAGCAAGAGACTCCTCGCAGTTCGGATGTCGCTGACAAGGGGGCAGTCATCGCCCCATGTCTCCGAGCTTGCTCTCGTGAAGCTCCCGCTGCAGCAGACTTGTGAAGCATTTGACCTTGCTCCTTGGTGGCTTCAGGTGCAGTCTGGTACAGCATTTCATTTATCAAAAACCAAGCGCGTGACCGGACTCTCCTCTGCCTTTTTCCCCACTACCAGCGAGCCCCTACTCTCAGAGCACCAGGGAGACTTTTGATCCCTTTTAGCCTGTTTATTTGTCTCTCTTCCTTCCTGAGAGGTGAGTCTATAAATAAATGATCTCAAATTATTGCATAGATATTCCCGAAATCCCCATGTTACTGAAGCCAGGCCCCTTTCTACCATGTGGGAGGTAAGGCCTAGACCTGCAATATCTCATCAGTCTCATGCAGGAATACAGACTTGACCCAGAGGTACTCTTCTCTTTCAGGCCCATCGCCTTTAAGAACAGAGAATTTTAAGGCCTGTTTACCATCTCACATTTTCTGTTACTTTTCTGCTTCTTCCTTTTCCCCTCTACCTCCAAAGAAACATCAGAGTCATTCTCCCTGAGAAGAGCAGAAATAAAATGCCTCCTGTCCTCAGTCTTATTTTACCCTGTGAAACAGCTTATGCTGGCCATCTAAGAGGAAAACAAAATAAAGAGCACAAAATAAAGAAAAAAATTAAACTTATACCCTCCACTGACCAGATAAAATATAGACTTGTAGTAATGAAAAGGCTAAGAGAAGATACATAGACAGAAAAATGGAACAGAGTAGATAGCCCAGAAATAGTCCCTAAAATATGCAAAGGTGTCATAAAGGCAAGGGGTAGCATAAATCAATAGTGAGTATGGGAATATTAAGTCAGTGGCACGGGATGGCTAACCACTTGCACAAAAAGTCAAGTTAGACTCTCACTTCCCATTGTACGTCAAAATCAAATCATTGAATTGGATATTTAGATTTAAAATACAGGGACACCTGGGTGGCTCAGTCGGTTAAGCATCTCCCTTCAGCTCAGGTTATGATCCCAGGGTCCTGGGATCAAGCCCCACATCAGGCTCCCTGCTGAGCAGGGAGCCTGCTTCACCCTCTGCCTGCTGCTCCCCCTTCTTGTGCGTGTGCACTCTCTCTCTCTCCCCCTCCCTCTGACAAATAAAATCTAAAAAAAAAAAAAAAAAAATTAAACATATGAAAAAAATCAGTTAAAAATTTGATTGAATTTCTTATCTCTGTGTAGGTAAGGTCTGTTTAGGCTTGAACACAGAGAAATTGACAGAGGAATATAGTGAGGGGAGTGGAGTGGCCCACTGCAAAATGTGCCCCTCTGGCATGTGGATTATTCCCAGCTGAAGACAGTTGTGACCCAGCAGACTCAGGAGAAGTTTGTTTTTTTTTGTTTTTTTTTTTTTTGTTTTTTTTTACCTCCCCCTTAACTGCCTAAAAAAGTTAGACAGGGGGCCTGTACCATTAGGTAGAGAAGAGAGCTAATACCAGAAATAGCTTTTTATATCAGAAGGACTTACCTGCATGGCACAGCCAACATTTCCTTACCAGACATTTGCTCTGCTCATCTTCCTGCTAATGGTCTTCCTCCACTTTGAAGCTCCAGACCCCTACCTGGTTCTTAGCTCTGGATGACATATAACCCTCGACTACCTGATTGCCGAGGAGTCTCATATTTGAAGAAATGTGCTCTTTTACTGTGAATGTGTCTTATGTCAGTTCAATTATTAGGTCAGCCAAAGAACCTAGAAGGGAAGAAGGGAAAAGTTTTCTGCACCTGCATAGAAAGATATAATTTCATAAACACAAACCATTTTGTTTTACCTGAAAATCCTCACGAGTGCCCAATTAGAGATCAATACCAGAGATAAAATAAATAGGTTTCAATATCCAAAAATTTAAACTCTCTCCCTTTCACAAATAAGGCAAAAGAAAACAACAAAAATGGAAAAATATATATGATAACAAAAAGTTTAATAAATCTATGTTAAGAATTCATACGCCTAACAAAGCTGATACCTCACATCCATTTAATAAGTGACAAAAATAGAAGAACAGTCAAGTTGTACACCAGAAAATTTCTGTTGTTGAAGCAATTACAGGCTATAGAAAGATTTTTCTCAACTCATTTTGTGAGGTGCACATAGCCCTGAATCTATAAGCATAATGCAAGCTATTTATTTTTAGGAAACTGAGGTAGGAAAATCCTATAATCAACATCAAACATCCTGAAAAAATTTTTCTTGATAATTTAACACACCTCCCTCATTAAAAAAAAAAAAATGCTATGGAGCTTAAGTTGGAAGGAAGAGTCCCTAACTTGAAAAGTAACTGTCAAAGCTAGATGGCCAACATCATCAGGGAAACACAAATCAAAACCACGATGAGACATCACCTCACACCTGTCAGAGCGGCTGAAATCAATAAACAAGAAACAACAGGCATTGGCGAGGATGTAGAGAAAGGGGAGCCCTCTTGCACTGGTGGTGGGAATGCAAACTGGTACAGCCACTGTAGAAAATAGTATGGAGGTTCCGCAGAAACTTAAAAATAGAACTACCCTATGATCCAGTAATTGCACTCCTGGGTATTTACCCAAAAGATACAAAAACATAAGTTCGAAGGGATGCACCCTGATGTTTACAGCAGCATTATTTACAATAGCTAAATTATGGAAGCAGCCCAAGTATCCATTGACTGATGAATAGCTAAAGAAGATGTGGTATACACACACACACACACACACACACACACACACACACAGAGTGGAATATTACTCATTCATAAAAAGAATGAAATCTTGCCATTAACAACGACATGAATCCATAACACTCTAGAGAGTATAAGGCTAAGTGAAATAAGTCGGTCAGAAAAAGACAAATACCATATGATTTCACTCATATGTGGAATTTAAGAAACAAAACAAATGAGCAAAGGAAAAAGAGAGAGAGAGAGAGAAGGAAACCAAGAAAAAGACTCTTAACTGTAGAGAACCGGTGGTTACCAGAGGGGAAGTGAGTGGGGGGATGAGTCCTGAAAGAAAAATAAGACACTGAATGAAAAAAAAAAAGCATATTATTATGCACTCATTAAATGTTTGGACTGAAAGTGTTCTTCAAGACTGTCTAGTTAACTCCCTAACCCCCTTACTTGGGAAGGCAGAGAGTTTGGACTGAGAGCTGAATTGTGCAGTTCAGATTCTCACCCTCTCCATTGACTTGCTGGGTCTGTTCTGCCTGCAGAAATTCCAGAAGTTGTGTTCACAGGGAACACTAGCCAAAAATTCTTTATTAGACTTTCACTACATTCTTGGAGGCGTTTCTTGGAACACATCCCAGAAAGAAGCATCTATCTTTGCCGTCTGGTAAGATTTATTTAGGATTTTCTTTTGAAAAGATTTTATTTATTTATTTGACAGAGAGAGAGCACCAGGAAGGGGAGTGGCAGGCAGAAGGAGAAGAAGCAGGCTCTCTGCTGAGCAGGGAGCCTGATTAGGGGCTCCATCCTAGGACCCTGGGATCATGACCTGAGCCAAAAGCAGATGCTTAACCGACTGAGCGACCCAGGTGCCCCTTATTTAGGATTTTAGGAAGGAACCAATTTATTCTAGAATTTTCTAGGTTAGTAGCCACTGGGACGTCCAGATGATACTTTCTTTTGAACTGAATATATGTAAATTACAAGTTGCTCTTGCAATCAACTGAGAACCCAGTTGAGTCCCTGTAGCTTTCAGGTTGGACATCCTTCCTCCTGGCTCTGTCCTTTACCCTCAGCTCTACCTTCCCCTGGGGTTGCTCTTAACAGCTTCAATTTTTGAGGTCCAAATACCCTACTTCCTTAGTCATGGTATTTATTTCTCTCTTTTCCCCTATTTAAATAATTAATAAGATAAAGACAAATATCTAGAACAATTGGGCTCGATTAATTTGCTAAACTGGCTTGCAGACCTTAGGGAAGCACTTTTGCTGGTTTACCAGTTTTTTAAAGAAGATGATAAAGGATAAAAGATGAACAGCCAGATGAAGAGATACAGAGTGAGGTCTGGGAGGGTCCCAAGCACAAGAGCTTCTGTCCTCATGGCACTGGGGTGTGTCACCCTCCTGGTGTGGATGTGTTTCCTGGCCTGGAAGTTTCCAGAACCCCTGCTATTGGGATTTTATGGAGGCTTCCTCGTGGCATGATCAATTGTTATTCCATTTCTAACCCCTCTCCCCTTTCTGGAGGCTGGGGGAGGGGGTTAGGCTGAAAACTCCAAGCTTCTAATCGCGGCTTGGTCTTTCTGGTGAGCAGCCCTCACCCAGCAGCCCACCTAATGTCACCTCATTAGAACAGAAGAGGCTCCTAGCGCTCACGGCACTTGGGGATCTGTAAGGGGTTTAGGAGCTCTGTGCCAGGAGCCGAATACAACATGTGTATTTTCTGTTATCTCACAGATGGGGGCGTGGCTTACTGAGGTGGCTGTGACAATGATCACAAGTGGCAACACGCTCAGTTCAGGTTTTCAGCTTGAGTGAATCTGTCAGTTAATATTCACCTCAAGGCAAGATGCAAATTTCCCCTCAGAAAATCATTTGAAGGTTTTTCACTTTAGAGCTGTGACATCAAAGGGGTTGGGATGCCGGGGAGATGTCATTATGTGTTTTCTGGTGACTACCCTGTGTGTAAATATTTCTTCTTCTAGTTAATACTGCTCTGCAACACCCCCTTCACTTATCAACGCATCTGGAAGATTCCTCGGTCTCTGAACATTTCTTCCCCGGTTCTCTGGCCTACCTTCACGCTTCTGAACAGAAGCTCTTAATTCTAAAACACTCCAGCTGGTCAGGTTTCCTTTATGGTTAGTACTTTTTGTATCCTATTTAAGAGGCTTTGTTTCTTCAGTATCACGAAGACCTTCTCTTAGGGTTTCTTACAAAAGCTTCCTTGCTTTCCCTTTCATATTAAGATTTATGATCCGCGTGGAGGTGAGTTTTCTGTAGGTAGGAGATAAAGGCTCGTTTTATTTTTATATGACTGGATCCAGTTGATCTGTCCTTATTTATTATAAAGACTATCCTTTTTTCACTTCACTGCAGTGTCATCTTTTTTTTTTTTAAAGATTTTATTTATTTACTTGACAGAGAGAGAGGCGGTGAGAGAGGGAATGCAAGCAGGGGGAGTGGGAGAGGAAGAAGCAGGCCTTCTGCCGAACAGGGAGCCCGATGTGGGGCTCGATCCCAGGGACCTGGGATCACGCCCTGAGCCGAAGGCAGTCGCTCAACGACTGAGCCACCCAGGCGCCCCTGCGGTGTCATCTTTATCCATTAATCTGGGGATCACGAAACTTGTGAGACTTTTTTTTTTTTAAGACTTAATTTTTTCGTTTTAATTTTTTTTTAAGAAGGCTCCACATCCAGCATGGAGCCCAATGCGGGGCTTGAACTCATGACCCTGTGATCAAGACTTGAGCTGAGATCAAGAGTCAGACACTTAACCAACTAAGCCATCATGCACCCCAAAACTTTATTATTATTTATTTATTTTAAATTTTATTTATTTATTTGGGGGGGAGAGTGAGAATGGGGTGGGGGGTGCAGAGTGAGAAGCAGGCTCCTCACTGAGCAGGGAGCCCGATGCAGGAGCCCAGGACCCTGGGATCATGACCTGAGCTGAAGGCAGATGCCCAACCAATTGAGGCACCCAGGCGCCCCCCACAAGACTTTATTTTTAAAAAATAGTTTAAAGTTTATAGAAAAATTGAGCAGAAAGTATGGAGTTCCTATATATCTCCCTAGCCTTTCTCTCTCAACACTTTCCTCTATTACCAACATCTGCCATTAGTGTGGTATATTTGTTACAACTGATGAACCAATATTGACACATTATTATTATTATTAACTGAAGTCCATACTTTACATTAGGGTTCAATCTTTGCATTCAATGTACACTTCGAGTGATTTTGTCAAATGCCAAATTCAAATGCATCACAGTATCATACCATTTCACTGCCCTGAAAATCCCCTGTGCTCCATCTACTCGCCTGCCTTCCCCTAAGCTCTAGCAGACGCTGATCTTTTTACACCAACCCCTACCCTCCAAAACTAATGTTTATTTTATTGATTGGTCTGAACTCATTGGCCTACCAAAAGGAACTGCCTTTATTTTTCTCCCATCACTTCATTCATTCATTCATTCATTCATTCATTTATAATCTAAGTATAGTTGACACGCAATGTTACATCTCCCGTCGTTACTTTCAGTGATGGTGTGAGATAGCTTCTGTGACAGCCCTGACTAGACATTGGGCAGATCCCACAGCTTTCGGTTCTCTTTTGGTTATAAGGATATTATTTAGTAATTATGACTCATTTTCACCCATTAAAAATTTAGTTCAGATACTTCAAGATTTCTAGCTCAGTGGAAGTCAAAGGATCCCATTACCCTCAGCTCAGGGGGGGAATCCTAGCTAGGACACCTTCAGTTGGGGAGGGGACTATTTTCTTTGTCATCTCACTCTCCACCCACACTATGGTCTCTGGCACCCCCAGAGTGGTGCAGGGCGAGAAGGTAAACAGGCAGAAGTCCTTCAGCTTAGCTGTAGCTCTCTCTTGTCAGGCAGTGTCTATTGTCATGACAGGTATCCAAGTTCGGACAATGTCACACACAGATGTGTGAGGAATTCCAACTTTCCACAGTTACAGTGGAGTTTTGAGAGTTAACACAGAATCCTGCTCATCACAATCAAGCTCCCAGCCCTAGGGATGAACTTCACAGTATCGAGG
Organism: Ursus arctos; assembly: GCF_023065955.2. NCBI lineage: Eukaryota > Metazoa > Chordata > Mammalia > Carnivora > Ursidae > Ursus > Ursus arctos. The sequence continues at coordinate 76,383,146 of NW_026622763.1, forward strand.
CCCTGGCAAGCAGTTATTCCGGTTGGGATCCAACCAGAGGTTTTCAGCCAGGCAACTTTTGTCTCATAAGAAAATCCTGAATTGTACCTCATTTCCTCCCTGGCTTCCCTCTGCAGAGTAGTGGTGATGTCAATAAGTTTCTTAGCTTCTTCATGTTCCAAGTGGGATGAAGGCCCCAGTCTGCACATTCACGTTGCCCCTAAATACCAGGGATTGCAAGCAACACTCTCCCGAGAATTTCCTCAAAGCATTCCCGTTCAATGGACCTACTATAATGGTCCTCCCAGCTTCTGTGGTTCATCAAGCCTCCCGCTAGGGAGTGAGGTGCAAGTCTTACCTTCTTTCAAGCACCCTGATCAACTTAAGTATGTAATAAAATAAAGAATTGAATTTTGCCCAAAGACAGGGCTGACCTTTGCCTTTGGCCTCTGGGAGGTAATCTCTGTGACTTAGAATGTCCTGCTTGATAAGGGGTCTTTGCTACCTGGGGGACTTGAACTAAGCCAGAAAGTTTAAAAATGTGATTTATGGTAGGGGCTCTGGGTATCAGCTCAACCTCCCAGAGGGAGAGGCTGAGGTCAGCCATGCAGGCTGATGGCCTCAGATCTCCAGTAAAGACTCTGGACATTGAGGCTCAGATGAGCTTCCTTCATTGGCTGTACTCAGTGTATATTGTCACACCTCATTGCTGAGAGGATTTAATGCTCTCCATGACTCCACAGGGAGGGGGCAACTGAAAGCTCAGTTTTTGGAATCCTTCTGCACTCTGCCCCATCTGTCTCTTCCCTTGGATAATTTTAATCTGTATCTTTTATAAGATACACACAACCATAGCCATGTAATAATACCACAACCATGAGTATAACAGCTTTCAATGATCAAACCTGAGGGTGTTTTGGGGAACCCTCTCAACTTGCAGTTAGTGTCAGAAGTGAGGGTAGTTTGTGGACAGTTCTAGCTCTGTTGTGTATGTGTGTGTATGTGTGTTTTCCCCCAGACCACCAAGCCATTAACTCAACTTCCTGTGGATACTGACTGAATGTCCCACAGGGTGAGGTCCAGAAGGGTTCTAAACACCAGAGCTTCTGCCTCTGTGGAGTTTGGGGCCTAGCATTTGGATGCATTCTGGTTCACCAAGCCAGCAGCTCTCCTAACCCCTTCCTTTCATGTTTTTATGGCGGCTCCATTACATAGGTATAAGTGATTAGATTACTGACCATCGGTGATTGATCCAAACTCTAGCGTCTCTCCCCTCCTCAGAGGTCAAGAGATGGGACTCAAATTACAACCGTGTATTCATGGTTGGTTTCCCTGGCCACCAGCTCCCCCATCCTTAGGGGATTTCCAAAAGTCACCTGATTAACATAAACTCAATTGTGGTTGAAAGGGGCTTGTTATGAATAACAAGACACCCATTTCACCTTCATGGTTCTGAAATAATTTCAGAACAGATTACAAAAGACCAAATATTGTAACAAAATAAGCTCTTATACTCTTATCAGAACTTTCAAGTGTTTTGGGAGCTGTGAGCCAGGAACAGTGAATATATATTTATATATATTCACAACCTACATATTTATTGTAAATCATAACTTCACATTAACTTTACACTAAGTATTTTCCCCCATCTCCCTCCTCACTAGGACAGTGTGGACAAGTGCAAGTCCTTTCTCTTCTACTGCACCCCCTCTTACCCACACTTCAGTTATCTTTTGTTAACCTTAAAAATGAAACTGCCAGTTATTTTACCAGCAAAAGATGGGTTTATTTGGGAGTAGCAGAGAATTGCAATCCATAACAAGCAAGCTATGGCAAAACCATAGGCAAGTCCACAGAACAAAGGAAAGGAACGCTCTTTTATAGAAGAAAGGGTTGGGGGGGGGGAGTTGGGAAGGCTGTTATAAACCAAAATCCATTGGATTAAATTGGGAGTTTGGAGTATGGTGGCTTCTCATTGGCCAAGTTGTGACAGTCTCTCATTGGCTGGGCTGTTGCTGGGGGAGAAGGAAAGCCTTCCTTCCTCCTGTTTGGGATAGTAAAGTAGTATCCATGTGAAGATTTTTCTCTTCCTGTTGGATTTGCAATTGACAATGAGTGGCAAGGCTGAGAGCTCTCCCTCAGCCTCCTGACTCCGTTTTAAATGAGGTTTCCTTTTATTAATTTTCATACCTTCTGCCATGATTCTCTCTCAAGGAATTTCATCTTCTGCTCCTGTAGACTATACAGAGTGGGGTCGAAAATGTTAAAAAACCAGTGTCGATGTTAAGGGTACCTGGGGTTTGTTTTAATCAGGTATGGTTAGACATGCAGACATGGAAATGATTGTCTTAAGGAAAGAGTTTATATTCACAGATCCCAAGAGGAGGGGCATACCATGCAGGTCCACATGGGAAAGCACCAGCCTGCTCGGGACGCAGAGGGAGTGAGGGGGAAATGTGGGCAAGAGCTTTTGTTGGACGGAGTGGGCAAAACGGGGTAATCAGGCTTAGGGTGGGTTAGTTTGTATAATTTCAGTGAACTGAAAGGGGATGTAGGGGCTGGATGTAGGGGCTGTCCCTTCAGGATGTAGGGGCTGTCCCTAGGCATCTGGTACCTGGCCTGGAGTAGCAGGGCAGAGGAATAGTGGCCTGGAGTAAGAGATCTCATAAAAGAGGTAATTGGGGATATGGACTCTGGATTAGTTGATATGCTTATGAAAAACATGCTCACAGGCAAGTTATCTGCTCTCTCTAAGAATTAACTAACTCTGGGAGGGTAATCTCTCCAGGATCAACAAAGCTTCAAAATGTCAAAGCATCAAAAGTACAAAATAAAAGACATGACTAGTACACTGTCTTTTATTATTAGTATGAGGATGTGTCTAGCATATGCTCTAGTATTTGGGGATACAACTGTCCTTACCCGTGGATATTTAGCTGAAGGTCCGAGCCACCAGGAAAACTTCATTTACTGCCCTGCATAAAAGAAGGAAAGAAGATGGAGTGACAACAGGCCTGGCCATGATACTTTGCCTCTCCTCTGCTCTGTCAGGGGGACGATTGTTGGCACTATAGAAAAGGAAAAAATTTCCCCCTCTACCCTACTAGGTTCTCTGTCTGGGGCCCTGAAAACTAGACCAACAAAAGACAGACGAACAAGAGAAGAACAGTTTATTAATGCATCAGAGCACATCAAGTAGGAGAAACCTCAGTAACTGGTAACTCAAAAGGGTGGTTAAAACCAGGACTTTTTGTAAAAGAATAATATTTTTGCAAAGAATTTTTGCAAAGAATAATATGTACAGAAGTGAAGGCAAAGGCTTTTAGGCTCCCAAGAGCAGCAAACTGTAGGAAGGTAACTATATGGGGCAAACTAAGCTGGTGCCAAATTTCCTTCTTTTTCATGGCCATAAAAATTCCCTGAGAGGGGAATTTATGGAAGTTCTCATTTCTCAGAAGTTTCTACTTTTAGTCAGATAAGGGATGCTCCAGAAGGCTTCTTTCTTCATCTGTTGATTCTCATTTGCCTCTAGCTCAAAATAATCCTTGTGCCAAACTGGTATATTTTGGGGTGGCATCTTCTGGTCCCCTAGATGTTGTGTTGGGTGAGAGATGACTCATTCTCTCGGAAACTGGAAGTTTGTAAAACAATATGGTAAATCACAAAAGAGTTAATTTTATAACCTAGCTTCAATGCCTACTCATGACCTTTTCTCTTTGTTTTGTGAAACTATAAGCAATTACGAGGGCTTGATCAATGTTTGTTTAACAATGTGTGAATATGAATTTTATCCACACCTCTAATATGTTATTTGGAATGACTGTCATCAGGACTCTTTCATTTAATCTCCTTCTGAATAACTTTAAAGAAAACAAAAAGTCTAATTTGGAGAGTTCATAACATGCCCAACCCCGGTGGCAGAAGACCCATTTCTAAAATCTGGCCCTTTTGCTCACTAACCAACTGTCACTGACTGTGAGGAAATCAAACAGCCTTGGCTCCCAGGGTCAGCCTCAGGGTCAACACGGCGTTTTCACTCTTCAGCACGGTTGTTCTAAGGATCCCAAGCGGGTTCACAGAAACTCTGACTTAAATGCACTGTTAAACTCTAACCTGGAAGCACGGAGTAATAAAGGATTGAAATGGTTCATAAGTACTGGTGTGGAAAGGGCTACAAGATGGAGTTAGATGAAAACATTGTAACATGCACATCTTTATACAAATAAGCAAATCATTTGCACAGAAATTAAAGTTAATGCAAATATCTGTTTTCCTTTTGGTTTTGTATAGACTATCTCAAGAAAGATAAATAAGAAACCGCGTTAACCCTCCTAATACAGCAGGTGGGTTGTCATTTAGTTGAATGTCCATCGAGAGCAGGATTTGGAAGCAAGAGGGTATGGACGGTGAGTCTGAGGGGACACCTCTGGGGGAAGAAACAGTGTCCTGTGTGGGGACAACACCAAATACACATTTTGCCTTCTTAGCAGTCTCCCCTGGGGCTTGCCTGTGCCTGCGTGCCCGCTGCCCTACTGAGGGTGTGTATGGTACTATTTTTACTAATAGTTTTGAGGAAATCAAATCATTGCCCATTTTTAACTGAATGCTTTGTAATTGTTACTATTACAGACATTCTTGAAATCCTTCTCTCTGGAGAACGAGTAAAATGAATGTCCTTTACAGAAAGTGAGGAGTGACTTCTTTTAAAATAGAGAAAATATCTGTTTCAGAGAATAATCCACCCATCCTTTTTAAAGAAATGGTCACTAGTGCTGGATGGAGATACGCTAGCTGTGCAGCTCGGTCACCACACTTTCTGAACTGTGGTTTCCTAAATGTCTTTGTAACACCCACCCTTCCAGTGTTAGACTAAAAAGTGTGGCTATTGACAAGGATCAAAAGAGATAAAGTAAGAAAAACGCTTTAAATGAAAAGAAATTTAAATTTAACTTTAAAGGAAACTGCATTGGGCCCCTGGGTGGCTCAGTCCGTTAAGCGTCTGACTCCGTTTCGGCTCAGGTCATGATCTCAAGGTTGTGAGATCTAGCTCTGCATTGGACTCTGCACTCAGCAGGGATCTGCTCTCTCTCCCTCTCCCCCTCCCCCCACTCATGCTCTCTCTCTCTCTGTCTCTCTCTGTCTCTCAAATAAAAAAATAATTCTTTAACAAAAAATGAAGGAAACTGCATTGTGCCTAATGAATATGTTGTTATATTATGAAAAGTGGCTCTTGGATTGTGGTGATGGTTGTATAGCTGTGCGAACGTACTTAGTGCCCCTGAACTGTACGCTTAAAAATGGTTAGAATGGTAGATTTTATGTTATGCATACTTTACTATAATAAAACAATTTTTTAAATGATTCTTGACACTTGTCTGTAGGGTGCCCCATTTCTTGGGTATGGGCATATAGTGAAGCAAGAACATGGAGGACCCTCACCTTGTTTATGCTCAGGCCTCCAAGAAAATATGGAAAAAGTTAGGTTGGTTACATGGATATTGGCATCACAGCCCAACAGTTACCACCATTTCCTCCTTTCTAGATCAGTGATATGTGTTCTTGTCTGCAGTAGTTTCTTTTCGAGAGTAGAGGGGGCAGGTTTGGCAACCAGCACGTTATAGAATATATAAATTGAAATCAGTGACTCTAACTCTTCCATCTATCCGTGACTATCTAATCATCTCAATTTCAAAACAAAAATCAAAAGATTTAAAATCCCAACTGTTAAAAACTCTTAGATAACTAATCAAGTCTCTCCCTACAAGGCCCAGGAGGGAATGAAAAAGATTGATTGGAATGCCATCTCTTTTCTTTTCTCTTCCCACTCCCTAAAAAGAGTCTAGGGCCAGAGCCAAGGCTGGATGGCAGAGTCAAAGAAGGGCGAAGAGGGGTCCAGTCGAATCCACAAGCCAGACCATCTGGCCTGTGAGTCAGGTAAACACGACTTAATAAAGAAGCAACAAACAAAAGAATATGCATGTGTTGGGGATTTTTGTTTCACGGAGAGTATTTGTCTTTGATTCATGTCCTCCGGTGCAAGTCTAGATTAATGGGAAGGGTGTGCCACAGTTGGTTGAAAGGAGGTTTAATTCCTCTGGGCTTTCTTAGGGACATCTACAGACTCAAACTTGCTTTTAGCAGATTAGTAGACACAAGTCTGTGGAATAGGCCTTCAGGCGGGAGCTGAGATTCAGGAGGGTGGAAAGCACTTGGCAAGTAAGGCTGTCCTTACCCTGCGCTGAGCGAGAACCAGCTCCCCTGGTCCTGCTTCCGGTGCAACGCCTTGTCCGCCAGCTCCCCGGGCACAGAAGACCGCGGACATCACTCACTGTGAAGCAGACCCTCACACACATATATCTCAAGATGGAAGCAAGAAACTGGTTACAGCAAGTGAATTAATGATGATCCTTGCAGATCACAAGGAGAGTTTAACCAGCTTGAGGTTCACATTTCCCTTGTCAATGATTCATCTTCCTTTTTAGAAAGTGCTAAGACTGGGAGAGCCTAGGATCCATACTTTACAAATGACACAAGTCGAAGCCCTTGAGACCCCTCTGTTCATCCTCAGTACAGCCCCCTGGGTGCCCCCAGCAGCTCATCCATTTCTGCCAGTGCAGATGGGGGCAGGAGCCACTCAAGTGAGACATTCCTGGGCTTGTGCGGGCCCTGCCATTCATCATCTCATTGACAGCGAACTGTTTGCTTATCTGTACAATATGTCCAATAATTTATAGCCATCATACAGATGGGAACCTGCATAACAATAGCAGCAAATATTTGCTGACGACTGTCGAAGGCCCAGGCACTACTCCTAAGTGCTCGATCTGTGGTAGCTCTTGTAATTCTGCTCAGGTTGAAATTCCGAAGCTGGGGTCTGAAGATTGGTATTTTTTTCAACTTCCCCAGTTAATTCTCAGATCAGTTGCGTTGAGAACCACGATTGTGTATTAATGTGTAGACAAGGACTAACTGCTTAGTTTAAACTTATTGCTCTTCCACCCACATTGTGCATTTCAAATTCCCAAGGGAAGGGAGACTAGTGTGTTACAGCGGAAAAATCCTTGTGTTTGGTCCAACAGGACCGAGTTTGAATCTATGCATCTGTTTGAGCCTCGATTTCCTCGTCCATAACATGGGAGGATAATCTCCCGCACTGTGGGGTGAATTAGAGATAATCCAGTGAAGGGTACAACATATAGGAATTGTATCATTGCCAGTGTTTTGGTTATAAAATGTGCGAGATGTGGGGGCGCCTGGGTGGCACAGCGGTTAAGTGTCTGCCTTCGGCTCAGGGTGTTATCCCGGCGTTATGGGATTGAGCCCCACATCAGGCTCCTCTGCTATGAGCCTGCTTCTTCCTCTCCCACTCCCCCTGCTTGTGTTCCCTCTCTCGCTGGCTGTCTCTATCTCTGTCAAATAAATAAATAAAAATCTTAAAAAAAAAATGTGCGAGATGTGAAGGCAAAAAGGCAGAAGCCCTTAAAAACATTCAAACAGGAAACAGAGGCAGAGAGTGGGGAGGAGTTAGAGGATGAGGAAAAGCTGGGGAGGGCCTGGGGCTCAGAGTCCTGGGGGACAAACCTCCGTGTTATCACCACGCCAGGCTCAGTGATGGAGGAAGCGCTGGTTACTAGGAAACCTAAGAGCATGGCCAGGGGGCAAACAGTGTTGTCACCCCTACCTAGGACTGGGCCAGACAGACCCGTTTTCTTGTGCAGGATCCCCCATTTCTTTTTTTTTTTTTAAAGATTTTATTTATTTATTTGACAGGATAGAAACAGCCAGCAAGAGAGGGAACACAGCAGGGGGAGTGGGAGAGGAAGAAGCAGGTTCACAGCGGAGGAGCCTGATGTGGGGCTCGATCCCAGAACGCCGGGATCACGCCCTGAGCCGAAGGCAGACGCTTAACCACTGTGCCACCCAGGCGCCCCCAGGATCCCCCATTTCAGCTAGAGGCCTATTTGGACCCTAGAAGAGCCCCTGCTGTAGGAACCCATGGGTGGTGTGTGTGTGTGGGGGGGGGGGTGGTCTGTTGCGTCAGAGCTGAGATTTGAGAACAGGGACAATTCCTGTCCCCAGACCCGTTTCAAAAGGGAATGGCATTCTACCAGCCATTACAGGGGTTTGAAAATTACAGGGGTTATTAATACTAAGTGTAGTCAGTATTAATCCTTTCTGATAAAGCATGTCCAGCTTCCAGGTGTAGCGGGGGGGGGGGGGGAGAAGCTTTTCTCTTCTTCCCTACTAGGTTCTTTGGCTGGTTTAATAATTAAATTGACAAAAGACAGAGTAACAAGAGAATAATAAAGTGAATTTCGTATGTATAGGAGCTCATGGAAATATCAGACTCAAAGAAATGACGGAAGCAGTCACCTTTTTTTAGAAAGATTTATTTATTTATTAGAGAGAGAGAGGGAGGCAGTGTGCGGGCATGTGCGATTAAGTGGGGGGAGGGGCAGAGGGAGATGGGGAGAATCTCAAGCAGACTCCCCACTGAGCCCGATGTGGGGATCCATTCGATGACTCTGAGATCATGACCTGAGCCGAAATCAAGAGTCAGAGGCTTAGGGACACCTCGGTGGCTCAGTTGGTTAAGCATGTACCTTCAGCTCAGGTCATGATCCCAGGGTCTTGGGACTGAGCCCCATGTGGGGCTCCCTGCTCAGTGGGGAGCATTCTTCTCTCTCTGCCCCTTACTTGGGCTCTCTGTCGATATCTCTCTCTGACTCTCTCAAAAAAAAAAAAAAAAAAAAAAGAGTCAGAGGCTTAACTGACTGAGCCACCCAGGCGCCCCCCAAGCAGGCAGCTTTTATACCTTTTAGACAAATAATAAATTTGTGAAAAATTGACAAGAGAAGGAAATTTAGGCTTGGGGTAGTAAATTTGTGAGGAAGTCACAAGATTTGGTTATAGAGTCTTCTCAGCTCTAACTTCTCTATCTCTGGTAGTAAGGATGTCTTTCTACCTCCTAGTACAGGGACGGGTAGCTCTCACATCAGAGATTTATTTTCTGCTTTCAGGAGGAAAAGGAGGTTCGAACTGTCCTTCTTGCACTGGTTATTTCTCAAGAAACTCTAATTAAAAATAATTCATATGCAAAGTGGTATATTTTGGGTGACATATTCTGCCCCCCTTACTAACCAGTTAGTTTACTTGTTGACAAATTGCCCAAGTCCCTCTTCTGAATGGTTGGAAATTGGGCATCTGTTTCTTTAAGAAGCATTTCTTGTTTGAGTGAGTCATTTGTCCTCTTGCTTTAGGAATCAAATTTATTTTCTAGATCTTTCTGTTGAGGAATTTTCTCTCTTGCTTGCTGAAGACCAGATTCTGCTCTTGTCTCTTGGGATTTTTTTTTTTTTTAAAGCCCTGCTGAATTCACTAATAAATTCTGAATGTGGGGAACAGGAAGTGAGTCCACTGGGGGAGGCAGTAGGTGGCGTTATCGAAAGTAAAAGAAAACTTCTTCCTGGAGGTGTTTCCATCCCCACCCTCCTCTTCCCCACCCTCTTTCAAGGGATTTTTCTCTGGCTGGGTGGACAGGTCTCAGGAGTCTGTGTGAAATTAGGCAGTTCAGCGGTCTTGGCTTCGGGCACTCTGCGATGTCCCTGGGACAGGGTGGAGCAGGTGAGTGCCTGGTGCAGAGGTGGCTTTTGAATACCGTGTGTTTGGGACTCCTTTAGCGGGCAGAGTGGGGACACCTCAGGGTCCTGCCAGGGCCCCACATCTCTCAGTGGGCTTTCTTCTGCACCACAGCCAGGGGCTTTGCTGGTTTTTAACCCAGAGGGATCTCCAATTCCTCTGCTACATTTCCCTTATTAGTGTCTCCCCTGCTGCCTCAAACACAGACACAGTGTCTCTCCTGCTGGATCAGTTTGGAGATTCCACGAGACATTGTTTACCTACTTCATTTGTTTTCTTTCCCATTTGGGCAGAGGGTTGAGTTAATCTGTCAGATCCTGCCCACCGCTTCGTTGGCACTTTCTTCCATCTCCCCCTCCCCTCCACTTCCGACCCTCCCTGCAGGACAGCTCTCTAAATCTTTTGATACTATCCCTGAATTGATCTGTATCTTTCCAAAATGTATCGTCGTTTTGTGTGTACACACTGCTTTGTGACTATGAGCTGGAACAAGTAAGTAATTTCTCTGTGCTTCTGTTTCCTCATCATTAAATAGGATTCATACTACCTCATGAGATGGTCCTGAGAATTAAATGAGATAATACACATTAACCACTTGCAACAGTGACTGGTGCTACTAAGTTCTCAGTAAGTATTTGTGATTATTACTATATATTAGTATTATTTGGATTGTATTTTGCTCATTCTGCTTCTTTTTTTTAAAAGGAGCACACTGGCACTTGAAGTGCCAGGTCCCACTTTCTAAGCCCTACGTGGTATTACACGCTGGAACAGTCTTCACAGTCCTCTAGGGATGAATAAGAACTTGCCCACCAATCCTTGGTCTGATCCCCCTTGCAAACCTTGGCCAATCTGATGGGTAGAGAGTGGGTATCATGTTGCTTTATTTTGTCTTTCTCAGATTATTAAAGTGTCTGAGCATCACTTCGTAAACTTTGGCTTTATAAGCATCCCTGTCAAGGAACTCCACTATCAGACCCATTGTCCCTCTACGGGCTTTCTTCTCGTCGAGTGTAGAGTTGTTTGTAGGTCATCGATACTGCCCCTCCCGTGGCAGGTCCTGGGAACACACACATGAAAGATGTGGTCCTGCCCTTGTGAGGCTCACAGCCCAGCCCAGGAACTGGTCATAAAACAGTGGAATGAATGCTGGGGGGGATGCTCAGGAAGCATCAAGAATCAGGGAATCCCTCCTGGGCTAGGATTTAACTCCTTAACAGGATTTCCTTGTGTTGCTGTGTTCTCACTCAGACTTGATGGGCAGAATCAAGTGGGAGCGAAGGGCATCGATAGTACTTACCTTGGCCCTCTGCAGGGCAAGAGGCGCTTTCTGACACCTCTTTAATCCTCTCAGCTCTAAGATGGGTCTCAGCCCTCTGAAAGCTTATATTCTCTTTGGGGAAAGAAAAAAGAGTTTCAAAGAAGAGCAGTGTTTGATTTTTTTTTCTTTGTACTTTTAACATCAGAAAGCATTTCAGCTGATTCACAGCAAAAAGGCTGGGCTAAGTGTGTTTTGTGCAGTTGTATCTCCAGGGCCCAGACCATGCTGAGGACCCAAGGATTTGTCTGTCTCTTTGGTAAGGTCCTCTGGGCCTTTCAGGAGAAAGACCTTTGATTCTAGAGTTTTCCAGGCTGCTGAGGGTGGGAGCTGGTGGCCTCGGGGCCCATGGAGGTGATCCTCATATTCTAGTTTAGATGAGAAACCCTGAGTTAGCTGTGGGGGTTAGCAGACCCTCTGAGAGCCATGCTGAGGACCCCCACAGTTTTCAGAGCTCTCAGAAGTGCTCAATCAATATTTACTGAATGAAAACATTCATGTCTTCATAATGAACCCAGAAAAATCTGTAAATTCCTGAACTTTGAAAAGAAGGGGTTAATTACCATCCAGTCCAACTTTCTCATTTTGGGATGTGGCAAAATGACCCGTCCAAAGTCACACAGCCAGAGCCAAAGCTCAGGTGGCTCGGTTCCCCCGCCCCCCAACCCTGTCCCCTGTTCCTCTTAGATTCTTGAGTTCTGGGAGGAGGTGCTGCGCAGGGGCAAGCGGCTTAAATGAGTCAGTCATTACGTAAACAGGAAGTAGCGAGCAGTAACTCTTCTTCCTCAGCCCTTCACTCTTGTTTTAGTCGCCGCCCTTCACTCTCATTTTAGTTGCTTCAGTAGAAAACAGGCCTGTGAAGAAGCTGCTGCCATTGTGGGGTCCCAGGATTGGCTTCTTTGGTAAGGTTGGTTGGACCTCCCGGGAGAAAGACCTTTGATTCTAGAATTTTCTAGGTGGCTGAGGGTGGGAAAACCGTAAGAATTAGTAGTCCCTCTGAGAACCATGGCGAGAACCCCATTAGATTCCAGATCCTAAGGATCCAGCTTAGGTGAGGTTTTTCTGGAATGCTCCAAGCATGGACTGTTTGTACAGAGATCTTATCCTTAATTAAATTGTGGCCTAAGCAGGGGTAGAGTTGGGACTCTGGAAGGAGATGACACTATCTAAATCTAGGCTCTGGCACGTACTGGTCTGATGATTTGTCAGGCTCTGTGCGGTCACTCTCTCTGACACAGTGGATTTATTAAGAATTCCTGGTTTTGTGTTTTGGGAGTATTTTTGTCTTTCAAGAATTTTTTTATGTTTTAATCTTTGAAAATATTATGATTACATGTCTTTTTTTGGGTTAAATTCCTTCACTGGCTTCTAGCTGCAAGCAGAATAAAATCTAAATCAGGGCCTGTCGTTGAAATTGTCGAGGGAGATGCTCAAATCTGAGCCTGATGCCTCTCCTACCAGTTTATTTCTAAACTGACTTCTCACAATAGTAACATGAAGATGATAATACCAATTTCTTCAGAGGCTTGTAGTAAAATAAGTCAAAAAAATATTTTTAGATTTACATAGATATATGTTATAAACACCTGTATATCATAATACAAACATTTATATCAAATACTTCGGGGCATAAATTTATTATTAAAAATATTAAAGATACTTATATATTATATAATACAAATCTGTTTGTATGGATTTATGATTTAACAGATATCATATAATCCAAAGTGAAAGAAAACTTCCTGGCGGTATTGCATCCCCATCCCTCTCTTTTGCCTTGTATGCATCATATATGAAAATATTCAAATTTATATCTTTTATGTATGCATATAAACACATTATATATATGTGTATTTACACACACACACACACACACACACACACACACGTGAATATACATGGAAGGAAACCACCAAATGTAACCAGAGTTACTTCTAAATGGTGAGTTTCTCAGTGATTTTTCATTTTCTTTTTATACTTTTCTGTACTTTCTCTAAGGAATAAGTGTAAAATTTACTATTTTAGGATCAGAAAAATACAATAAATGTCCTTTTAAAAATATTACTGTAACAAAGTTTCTAGCCCACGATCTTATGCAATAAACCTTGGTCCCATAAAACAAGAATCATCCCACGGTCCGTGTACCCGTGGATCTCGGTGCCCAGAGGGCCCATTGTCAATGGTGTAAAAATCTGTTGCAGCTAATTGCTTTCCAGGCACTGTGACTAGAGAGACGTGTGACCTAAACAAACCAAGACTGAATATTATGCCGTAGTGTGCCCTGTAAAACCTGGACCAGAAAAGAAGCCTTGCCTGCATTTTCCCTACTGACTCTCCATTTTGATGGGATGCAAAAGTCATTTAGAAAGCATTGTCTAATTTTTGCAAAGACAATAAAATGAATGAGCTGAGGCAGCTACAGAGGACAGGAGCCAAGTGCCAATCATGTTATAACCAAACTCATATCACCCTGGCCTTGGATTGCATCATCATCATCACTGTTATTATTATTATTATATAGCGTCAGAAAATGCTGTTGAATATGTAACGAAAGCCTTGAAGAAGGTTTAGTCCTTTGGACTCTGTAGTTACTACTTCTAGGAAATTATTCTAAGAAAATAATCAGAGGTGTACATGGAGATTTATATCTTAAGATCTTATTCTAAACGGAAGCAGAGACTGGTTATGTAAATTATGGTCCAATCCTATGATTTCGTACTTCACAAATTTAAAAATCTGTGCCATAGAAGAAAAAACTGAAGATATCAAGATATACTTACAATATTACCAGTGAAAATTCCACTTATGCCTCAGAAGTATGGTATGATAAAATACGAGGGAAAATATAAATATGTATATAAAATGCTTGGTAGGAAAGATAGTAAAATATTATTAGGTGATTATCTTTGGATGGTGAAATTATAGGTAATTTCTGTTTTCGTTTTTATCTTTTCTGTGCTTTCTACAATGAATACGATAAGCATCGTTATCAGAAAAAATTATGGAAGAAAAAAAGATTTCGCTTGTTTGATTTTTCGGTTCATTTGATTCTGTAAAAGGAGATTTTAACAGAGGTTAGAACTGACTTAAAATTTTAAGGACATTGGAGCTAAGGGCACTAAACAGGGCTGGACCTAGTTTAGATCCTTTCCAGCTTACGAATGGAAATGGGTCTTTAAGTAGTGATTTTCATTTAAATGTAAGTGTAGACTAAGGAATACATGCATCTCCTAAACATTCTAGCCGGAAGGCTGACTTTCCCGCCGCCCCCGGGCTCGGCCGCTCCCCCACCGGGCTTCTAGTTCCTCTCCTCCCCCGCAATCACTGAAGCGGCTTCCTGCGTGTCGGTTCTGTTCGCGGATCGTCTGTGAACACACAAATCCACGCACCACTGCATAAGCCGTTGTAGAGCCCACACAAATCCAATCATAGCAATCTTCCTATTCTTTTAAGATATCTGAGTCAGATTTCATTGAACTCCTGATACTGATAAGTGTTGTTTCTGCCGCTTTGTTCTGTCAGGCAATGCTGCCCATGAACAGCTCTGGACCTGTTTTTTAAGTACATCACGTTTAAGCTAATATGGGAAAAATTCCTGGAAGTTCACTTGTGGGGTCTTTTTATATTTTGGCCCCTACGGCCAAATTACCCACTTACCTGTTTTTATTTCCACCGTTTCAAAACACTGTGTCTTGCAAGTTTTGTGCTTCACAAATATGATAGTTGAAAAATGGTTTTTTGTAATTTTAGTTTGCCTTTTTTTTGTGTGTGTGTGTGAATGAAGTTGAACATCTTTTCAAATGTTTAAAAGCCATTGGTTTTAAAAAATAAAGCCACTGATACTTTTCTCTGAACTGTGTGCTTATGATCTTTACCTGTTTATGCATTGGATTGTTGGTCTTTATCTCTTTAAAAAAAAATTGACTCTAAGAAAATCAGTCCTTTTTCTAGTTTTCCCCCCAAGTGCCAGATTTATATATTTATTTATTTATTTATTTATTTATTTATTTTATTTTTTTAAAAGATTTTTTATTTATTTATTCGACAGAGATAGAGACAGCCAGTGAGAGAGGGAACACAAGCAGGGGGAGTGGGAGAGGAAGAAGCAGGCTCCCAGCAGAGGAGCCTGATGTGGGGCTCGATCCCACAATGCCAGGATCACGCCCTGAGCCGAAGGTAGACGCTTAACCGCTGTGCCACCCAGGCGCCCCATATTTATTTATTTTTAAATTTTGTCTGGCTTACTTTGGCAGAATATTTTAGTTATTATATAAGGACATTTATCAACCTTTCTGTAATGGCTTCCAGGTTTTCTGTTGTACTTAGAAAGGTTCTCTACCACTGCATGATTATTTTGAACAATTCTCCAATGTTTCTTTCCTAAGTATTTTAATTTTCAGGTTTGAGTCTCTGATCCATCTGAAGCTTATTTTAACGTAAAGAGTTTAGTTTTGATCCATTTCAGTTTGTTCTAGAAGCCTGCCCAATTGTTCTAACAGCATGTGTGGAAAAAGCCACCTCAATGTGAATAGCCCTTTTTTTTAGGTGTGTTCGGTTTGGCTGTTTTTCATTGTTAACTTTTAATTAACACATTAATTTCTAATTTCACTGTTAATTTCAAAAAGAGAATATGGACTGTACTATTTGTGCTCTTTGGAAATCTTGTATTAAGATTTTCTTTGTGGACAATTTTTGTGACTATTTTGTATGTCTTTGAGAGGGTGTGTGTTTGCTGGGGGAGGAAATATGGTTCGAGTTCTCACTCGGGCCACTTCAATCTTCCAGTCTTCTACTTAGTCTACTAGACTTTCTATTTTCTGAGAAAGGTGTGAGGAAGCTTCCTGCTATTTTGGGGGCAAATAGGTTCTCCGAGTTCTTAAATTCTTTTTTAAAGTTTAAGTTCTTCTAATACTTTTTTTCTTTTAAGAACACAAATGTAGGGGCATCTAGGGGGCTCAGTTGGTTAAGCTACTGACTCTTTTTTTTTTTTTTTTAGATTTTTTATTTATTTGACAGAGACACAGCAAGAGAGGGAACACAAGCAGGGGGAGTGGGAGAGGGAGAAGCAGGCTTCCCCCTGAGCAGTGAGCTCAACAGGGAGCTGGCTCCCAGGACCCTGGGACCACGACCTGAGCCGAAGGCAGACGCTTAACAACTGAGCCACCCTGGTGCCCCAAGCTACTGACTCTTGATAACAGCTCAGGTCTTGATCTCAGAGTTGTGAGTTGTAGTCCCATGTTGGACTACACGCTGGGTGCTGGGCATGGAGCCTACTTAAAAAACAAAACAAAACAAAACAAAACACAACTGTGGTTATGTCGCTCGCTCCTCTGATCTGGTCCCTTTTCCTGGTTAATATGCGCATGGTATGTCATTTCCTGTTCCTCCTTCGCTCACTTTCTTACACAACTTTAAACCCAAGAACACACTCAAGTATTTTAACAGTAGTTTCATTTACACTGAGAATATCTGCAGACATTCTTCCTACCATATTACAGGAAAAGGGCAATTCTCTTTCCTTACTCCTTCACCCCCAAGTTCTAGTTTTCTCCTTCATTTCCCAGAAGAAACTTTTGAATTTGGTGTGTCTCTTCCCAGAACCCCGTTACCTTTTTATTTTCTCCTTTTGCATGTGTATCTGTAACCACTGAAAATCTAATTGTATTGCTTTGAGTATATCTTAAAAAGTACATGTATTTTTTTTATATTGCATTTGCTTTTTCTACTTTTTTTTTACTGTCATAATAACACATCTTGGATAGCTATCATTTGTATTTCAGAAGATGGAGTGCATTTTCTTAACTGCTGCACAGTACTCCGTAGTATGATTATACCTTAGTTTATTTAGCCATTTCTATATTGATGGACATTAGGGATGTTTCCAGTTGTTCAGGGTTACACATTGTGTTGTGGTGACAGTCCATGCACATATCCTGTTTAGCACACGTGCGTTTCTATGGAGTGTGATTTAGGGAATGAACTTGCTAGTTTGTCCCCTTATATGTCCACAAGGTTTTGTTTGCTACATTTTGAACCTATGCTGTCAGGTGCTAGCCACATATTTAAGGTGTCTTTTCTAAATAAAAGTATTTTCATGATAACTGATTGCTTTTGTGAAAGATCTAGGCTCTGCAGCCTTTGGGAATCCAATGCAAAGTTTACCTGTCCAAAATACTTTCTTCTAGTTTCCTGAATCAAGAAAACTTGTGTAAACAATGATGTAAGTTCTAGGTTATAAGGGAGAGAAAAGATTTTGCCCCATAATTCCAATTCTGAGCGAAAAATAATCAGAGATATGCACAGGATGTATGAAAAAACTTCCCAACACAGTATTATTTTTAAGAGAAAAGAAATTGAAAATTCCTTAAAATAAATTTTGATGTATCTGCATGCTGGAGAAAAAAAAAAAACATTTAAAATATGCCAAAGAAGAATAATGAATGGTGGGGTAAATGTTCATTCTAAATATTAAGTTGGGAAAAATTGGTGTATGCGCCTGGATATGCAGTGTGATTCTAATTATTATATAAATGTATCTTTGTGTGTGTGTGTGTGTGTGTGTGTATGATAATGATAACTGTGACCATTTTATAATTTACTATATTTTCAATCTTCACACACACAAAAAACACTGCTTCTATAATCAGAGTGGGTGGGGCAGAGGGAAGGTGTTTTTAAAGGAAAAACTAAAAATTTCAAAGTCTGTCAAGGCACTTTATAAAAATATTAAAACTTAAACTTATTGTGCAAATCAAAAATATTTTTATTTAATTAATTTATTTGAGAGAGAGCGAGAGCCGTGTGCACAGGGGACAGTGGGAGTTGGGAGAAACTGGGGGAGAGGGAGAGAGAGAATCTTAGGTAGACTCCATGCCCAGCACGGAGTCCTATGCAGGGCTTGATCTCATGACCCTGAGATCATGACCTGAGCTGAAACTGAGTATCAAACGCTTAACCCACTGAGCCACCCAGGCGCCCCCCAAATACTTCTATTTTATATGGGTCCTGTTCACATAATTACCTCAAGTAATGGAATCAGCATTTGTGATTTCATCCAAGAATGTTAGCCAGTGCAGGGAGCTTAAGGACCCAGGAATACATCCACTTTGCTTCCGGGAGGAAAGAGGTACAAACAGGTTAAGGTCATTTGAGGTTAAGAAAAGTGCCCAGGAGCACAGAGTCTGTGGGATCAAGGAAATGGTGGAACTGGATGGGAAGTTAAAGGTTTTCTAACTCAAGGTTCTCAGACTGTAGCCCTCCCTCCAGGACTACCTCCTAAGGTACGGGAGCATCTGAGCAAGGCGTCAACCAAGAGCTCTTCGACTTTGCGGAGTTTGAAAAACACTACTTCCCAATGAGTTTTCCACGGGGGAAATGGGAAACCAGGAGGGTGAGGAAAGTACTCAAGTGCCCAATTCCTGTCGGGTCCCCACAGCCAGGATCTGTTTCCTTCTTTTGGGTTAACCCTCATTTGTGCATTAGTTGCTGGCCATCACTGCACATGCCTTATTGGACTTAGTCAGACACTTGAGGAGGTGGCTGTTCTGATCCCCATTTTACAGAGGGGGCACCTAAGCCTCAGAGAGCCTGTGCTGCCCAGGCCTGGGGCCAGTGCATCAGAGGGGTTTTGATCCGAGTTTTGTCAGACCCCCATGCCTCCTACTCTGAACCATTCCACTCCCCCTGCCCTGACGGTCAGCTGCAGACGAGCTTCCTGGCTTTGACGGTGATACTGCAGCCACCTTATGGAGCTGGGTCCCAAGCTCGTTCCTATGAAGAATCCAATACAAAACCTGCTCCATGGGCTTGTTTTATCACAAACATTGGCCTATCTGAGCAGGGAGGGGAGGGCGTGACTCAAGGTGCTCATGGGAGGAGGAACCCCAGATCCTGGGCTGTTTGCATGACGGTTGTCCGGGTTTTCCAGAAATACTGCCGTCTCCTTTTGTATCTGCTCACAATGTGTGTGACAATACCATGTAATCTGATTTGGAGACTCTTTGAATTGGAAGGCTGACAAAGTGGACTTGGTTTCATTTTCAGTCGTGAGTTCTTGATCAGCTGTGGGTGCTAATCCTGAGGCCTTTGGGGGGTGGCCCTGCATCGTGTCTTCCTAGTATCATTGTTTCAGTCAGACCCCATCACTTCTCCAGCCTCCAGCCCTTCCGGTCTATCCTCCACACTTTTTTTAAGGAAAGATTTTATTTATTTGAGAAAGAGAGAGAGCTCGAGAGAGTGCACGAGCAGGGGGAGGGGCAGAGGGAGAAGCAGACTCCCCACTGAGCAAGGAGCCCGACCAGGACCTTGAGATCCTGACCCCAGCCAACAGCAGATGCTTAACCCACTAAACCACCCAGGCGCCCCCTGTCCTCCACACTGTAAATGTTAATCCCAAACTGGATGACATTATATTTCTTGGTTCCCCATCGCCTCTAGGACAAAGCCTGAGCCCTTGCCCCACAGTACGAGGCCCTTTGTAATGGTTCCTGGCCACGCCTTTCTCCCTTTTCCCATCACTCCCCCTCCCAGACACTTTGCGGTCACTTTATTGAGCTCCTTGTGCCTGCCTGAATTGACTTGAACATTCTCGCTTCCATCTTTTGAATAAATTACTTCCCGCAAGAACTGTCCTTTCCCACCTCCTTCCCAAAGGTGCCTTCCCTCTGGGAAGCCCTTCTCCCTGGTTGAGTTAGGGTCCTACCTGTGTATTCCTATGGTGCCTTGGTCACAACTCTCTGACTATTGGCTAATCAGTGTATCTACCTTCCAAAATAGTGAGCTAGTTGAGAGCAGATATGTGTCCTGTTTGTTTTTTTTTTCCTGCCCCGTGTCCTCAGTAAACTGTCTGGTGTATAGTAGAGGTAATAGCACTTAATGGAGGGACAAACTGGTGATTGGTACGTCTCTTCCCCATCTGAACATTATATTGTATTTTGACCTAGGCTACCACAACACTCTCCTGATACTTGACCAACATGAATTTCAGCAAATGCCTCTATAATATTGGAGAACAGCTGGACAGTGATGAGCTGGCCTCCCTCAAGTTCCTGAGCATGGACTACATCCCACAGAAGAAGCAGGAACCCATCAAGGATCCCTTGATGTTATTCCAGAGACTCCAGGAAAAGAGAATGTTGGAGGAAAGCAACCTGTCCTTCTTGAAGGAGCTGCTTTTCCGAATTAACAGACTGGACCTGCTGGTTACCTACCTGGACACCAGCAAGGAGGAGATGGAGCAGGAGCTTCAAATACCAGGCAGAGCCCAGATCTCTGCCTACAGGTGGGGACAACCTCCACAGTTCAGGCAGTGGGGGGTGTGGGTGCAATGGACGCATCTTTGTGGGCAGGGCTGATTGCAGGTGTCTGTGTCATATGACTTTGGAAGTTCCTCGAGGATGTCCCACCAGGGCCAGATTAAGAAATTTAGAGATCTTATATATAATTCAGAAAAAAAAGTGAAACCATAAAATAGAAAAAATTTGTTTCCAAAGTGAAACATGACCTATAGGTGTGCTGACATTAAAACCACCATCTTCTGAATGTTCTCTCTCTCCGCCTGTCTACTCTTCTGTTTGCCTCTGCTCTGCTGATGTCCACGTCATGTGCTTAATTTGCCCATTACTGGGTAGAGCATCCCTGCTGCTTCCCTGAAATCCCCCTCCCACCTGCTTGTGGATGACTGTGGAAATTCTCAGTGGGGCTCTAGGCTTTTATTCCGCCCTGAAAGACTTGCATCACAAAGTTCTCCAATGAGGGGTGCGTGCTTCCCATCATGCTGGGGCGGCCAGGCCAGACCCCTCAAAGCCTGCCGAGCCCCTGTGTGCCCGGCTGCTGCCAGGAGAGTGGTGGGAGCTCAGTCGTCTGTCCTGCAGAACGCCTGGCAGCCGGGCCTCTCCCTACCTGTGGGAGAGTGGGTACCCAGGGCTGATAACAAGCTATGTTCTGTTACATCTTCAGACTTTTTTTTTTTTTGGTGCAAAAGGTGATTTTATTAAAACATGGGCAGAAAAAGCAGCACTGGGGTTGTGAGGGATGACTGATTATATAGGCAACAGACTTTAAAAACAGGAACGCATGATCAACTTCTGTCTTTCAACATGTCCTATTACAAGACACTCCTCAAAGTTATTTTTAGCTTCTCTTCTGAAAACTTCTACTCAAGCCTTTGCTGTGGCCCATTTCATGGCCTCTTTTCTCTTGTCAGTAATGATGGCATGTGTGACAGTAAGACCTCACAGCCAGGGCTGGAAGCCACTATCCTCTACTAGCCTGGCCTATTTGTGAATGCCTCAGTCCTTAGACTCAGAGACCTGAGATTCGGGCATGTTCCTTACCATGCTTCTCTGCTTGAAGTTTGGGCATTTTAAGTGACAAAAGAGATGTGCTGGGTGTATGAGTTTCCTAAGGCTGCTGTGACAAAGTCCCACAAACTGGGTGGCTTACCACAGTGGAGACATTCATACTCTCACAGTTCTGCTGGCTAGAAGTTTGAAATGAACATGTCAACAGGATTGGTTTCTTGGGGGCTCTGAAGGAGAGTCTGTTTCATGTCCGTTCTCCCCTAGTTTTAGGTGCTTGCAGGCAATCCTTGGCCTTCCTCATCTTTTAGATGCAATCACTCCAATCTCCTCTCTGCGCCTGTTTGTCCGAATTTCCTCTTCTTAGAAAGCCACCAGTCATTGGATTAAGTCCAACCCTGATCTAGTGTGACCTCATCTTAACAAGATTACCTCATTAAAGATCCTTTTCTCAAATAAAGTCTTACATTCACCCAGCGAGGGTGGACATGAACTGAGGAGGAGTCGGGGAGGACATTATTCAATACTGGATAACTTTGTTTTAATGGGATTGTGACATCTCCCTAGTGATTTTTTTCATTAAGGCAGCAATTAATCCTAAAAAACAACAACCCTAGAACTAGGAAAGCTGGAGGGTCTCGTCTCATGCCCACCATCCTGGTCTTCTGAGGGTTGCACTCCTGTCATGGAAGCAAGGCTAAGGCAAATTGTCAAGGCCAGACAGTGACCTGTACCTCTTTGGTGGAAGGCTGAGTGCCTCACAAGGGAGGATCTCTCTGTTAAATCCTTTTTTTTTTTTAAGATTTTATTTATTTATTTGTCAGAGAGAGAGAGCACAAGCAGGGGGAGTTGCAGAGGGAGAGGGAGAAGCAGGCTCCCCACTGAGCAAGGAGCTCGATGCAGGACTTGATCCCAGGACCCCGGGATCATGACCTGAGCCAAAGGCAGACACTTTACCGACTGAGCCACCTAGGCGTCTCTGTCTGTTAAATCTTTAACATGTTAGCTTGGGAACAAAAGGGTCAGCACAAGTACGGTCTACTGTTGTTCATCATTGTTGGATATTAGCCAGGAAATAAAAAGTATTGCTAGTGTGGCCACTTTCCATTTATGAGAAAGCACTAGACATTTTTATTTATTTATTTATTTATTTATTTATTTATTTATTTTTAAAGATTTTATTTATTTATTCGACAGAGATAGAGACAGCTAGCGAGAGAGGGAACACAAGCAGGGGGAGTGGGAGAGGAAGAAGCAGGCTTATAGCGGAGGAGCCTGACGTGGGGCTCGATCCCATAACGCCGGGATCACGCCCTGAGCCAAAGGCAGACGCTTAACTGCTGTGCCACCCAGGCGCCCCGACATTTTTATTTTCAAATTATAATTGCTAGCTATAAGTATCTTATAAACTACCCAGGTTTATTTCTAGACAGCGATGGTACAAGAAAGCATGTAGGTTTTAGAAATGAGGAAAGTAAGAGGGCAAAATACCTTGTAATAAAGTTAAAAGGTCTGGTAGCTTTTGACTGGACCCAATCTTGGCCAAACTGGGAAAACTTTGGAGAAACACTGCTAGGGTAGAGATTCTATGAGAGGAAGGATGATACAGATGATAATACTGAGAAACTTCTGTTTCTATACTATTTTTACTTTCAGGATTTTAATTTTCTAATTTAATTTGAAGTTAGCATGTTTTTGTGTTATTTTCCTTTACACCACAATGGTGAAAGTTTGCTGACTTATTAAACATTCCTTTGTTCCTGCAACAGAAATATCCCAAGAACCTATCATGGATTAAGAAATAATAATGCTTGTTGTATACCGAACACTCGGTGTGTTGCCAAAGTTTGGTTTAAGCACTTCAGATAAACTTATTCATATTATTCTTAATATGTCCCAGTGGTATATAGTATCATCTACAAGTTTACAGATGAGGGGAAAATGTATAACATGTCTAGGGTCACACAGCTCGAGCTGATGGAACCACAGTTCCAACACGTCATCTAGGTCCTCTGCCCTTAACCACGGCACCTCATCACCCACTGGGCTTATGGAAACAAAAAGGGCACGGACCCTCTCTCAGGGACTCAGAGGGCTTCATAAACAGACAATTATATAGCATGTGTGTAAACTTTCTGGCCATACAAAGGCACAGTGCGGTGAATGCAGCCTTGAGGACACTCAGGCGGTACTTGAGCTGTTAGTGGGTGAGTTTGTGTCTGCAGATGGACAAGGGAATGGGGGTGTGAGGAGTACAACGTACAGGGGTGGAGGCAAAGCAGCTGGGTGTGTTTGGAGAGTAGATGGCAGGTGCTGAGGAGTGACTAGAGAAGCCTAGGAGGTAGGCTGGGCTCAGTGCACAAAGGTCTGTATTCCAAAACCAAGTGTTGGGCCTTCCTACTGAAGTTGATGGCCAGGAGAGCACTGCCAAGTTTTAATTAAGGAAGTGATGATCTGGGGCACCTGGGTGGCTCAGTAGGTTAAGCGCCTGCCTTCGGCTCAGGTCATGATCCCAGGGTCCTGGGATCGAGTCCCACATCGGGCTCCTTGCTCAGCGGGGAGCCTGCTTCTGCCTTTCCCTCTGCCTGCCGCTCCCTCTGCTTGTGCTCACACACACACACTGTCTCTCTCAAATAAATAAATACATCTTAAACAAAAAAGAAGTGATGATCCAGTTTGCATTTTGAAAAGTGTAATTTCCAAAATAAAAACTTTTTTTTTTCTACTGCAACAAGCTCTTGATTTTATAGTGAAGGACCAAGGAAAAACACAATTCATTTAACTGAAATGAACTGAACAGCATAGTTAGTGGACCTTAATTCTGTTATGGGTGGAGTAGCTAGGCATGAGTCAGTAGCCTGTCATGTCACCGCAGCAGGCCCTTTCCAAGGATTCAACTCACAAAGTATGTCATTAGCTATCTTTATTTTAAGGGGAGGGGACAGGAATCAAGTTTCCACTGCCACTCCTTTTATCCAATGGCAACTTATTTGAGAAACCATTTCTAAAGTGTCTCCATTTCCCACCACAGGGTCATGCTTTTTCAGATTTCAGAAGATGTAAGCAAATTGGAATTGAGGTCCTTTAAGTTTTTTTTGAGCCAGGAGATCTCCAGATGTAAACTGCACGATGACTTGGTAAGACCTGGTGTTTCAGCAAGATTTGGTCCTGAGGTTGAGTCAGCCGGTGGGGATTGCTGTGACTGGAGAGAGGGCTAGTCCAGTAAAAGCAACCTGGACCCTCACTTTTCAACCAGGGGAGAAGAAAAGAGTGGTCGGACAGCAGTGTTGCAGATACGATCCCTTCATATACTGTGACGTGCTGCTCCCATGAATCGTCAGGAGCATGGCAGAGTCAGTAGCTAGGGAAGAAGACTGGTTGTGCAGGCACAGCCCGTTGCGGGACGCTGCAGAGCCAGGCTAGACAGTGGTGAGCTTGAGACATCTCCCCACTCAGCAGTCCCTGAAACCACCTGGAACCTGGAACTCTGTGCGTGTGTGTGCGTGTGAACACGGGACTGGAGGTGGATCAGGTCCCAGAGGCAGTGTCGGAGAGACGCAGTCCCCAGCACTGTCACTCCAGGGACCAGGCTACTGTGTCTCAGCCATGCAGCTCAGGCTGTCTCACAGACGTCACCTAAAGTTGTCCGCAGGTGGTTGCGGTTCAGGGCTTGGGGTCCGGGGCCTGGGTGACCACTGATTTTCCTTTACCTTCTCATTTCTGTCTTCCTGGGCCAGAAAAGACAGAATTGCTTCTCTAGTGCTCTGTTGGCTTATAAGACCAGGGTGTTCTGGCAGGAGGGTGAGCTTGGGAAGCTAGGGTGGGTCCTCTGTTTGGAGAAAGTGGAATTAAAAAAAAAAAAGAAAAGAAAATGTCATTTAAAAGCCAGTGTGTCTCAGTTCAGTCTTCCAACTTCATTTCTCTTCCTTCTAGAACTTGTTTGATATTTTCATAGAGATGGAGAAGAGGGTCATCCTCGGGGAAAGAAATCTGGATACCCTGAAAAGAATCTGTGACCAAATTAACAAGAGCCTGCTGAAGAAAATCACGGATTATGAAGAATTAAGCAGAGGTAGAAATAACAGCTGTGAATTAGCAAAATGTATTCTTAAATTGACAAATCCCTCTATGTCGTGATTGTTTCTAATCAAATATGTGTCTCTTTTTTAATTCAGAGCAAACACTGAGCCCTCAAAGAAGTCTAGATGAAATTTCAAATGGTAATATGCAAAATACATTTTTAATACTTAGTTAATTTACTATCAGATATGCCCATTGCCTCCTCTCCCCACAACCTTCTCACACATCCACATCTTAATGGTCTTGCTCTCCTAAAATCAAGAAGGCTCAGTGCCTACTTGTCACCTTCTTTACACATTGAAAGATACACCTGTTGTCAAGAGACATAGACCTTGCAGCCCTAGGCTGGCAAGTTTGAAATGGGTGAAGCGTTAGTCTGTAAAAAGATTTTTATTCTGTGGACTGCAAGGATATTATGTTCAAGTCAGTCCGTGAGTTTTCATTTTAAAGGGGATCTTATGATATCCTGGGTGCTCTGTGTTTCTTTACGAAAATCCCTTCCCTGCTATGTTTCATTCCAGATATGTCTCAGTTGCTTGTAGGGGAGGAATCCCTGAGGGTACCGCCAATGTCGGACTCTCCAGGAGAACAGGACTGTGAACCAGAGGTGTGTCGAAATTCGAACTCCTTTTTCTCTTTGCATTGCAGATTCTAATTCTTGCATTCCTCAGCTTTGAAGCGTCCAGATAAACTAGTAAGGGGTAGATGCTTACTGGAAATTTTGAGAACTATAGAAAAATTTGAGAAACGGACAAATTTAAAATGTGATTTTTTTAAGTTTCGAAAGTAGAAAGTGTTAAAATTTTACTTTATTTTTTAAAGATTTATTTATTTATTTATTTGAGAGAGTGAGAGAGCGAGCGCACGTGAGCAGGGCAGGGGCAGAGGGAGAGAGAGAGAATCTCAAGCAGACGCCGTGCTGCGTGCAGAGGCTGAGGCGGGGCTCCACGCTGGGCTCAATCCCATGACCTGAGTGCAAATCAAGAGGCGGACACTTAGCCGACGGCTCCAACCAGGCACCCCGAAAATTTTATTTTAAAACCAGAGACAAAGGTGTTGGAATAGTTGGAGGGCTGAGGAAGCAAGAAGCCTCCTGGCAACCCTTTCAGCAGCTGCCTCAGCCAAAGTAGGAGAAGGCTCTGGGAGAAAAGTCTAGCAGGACAGGGAAAAGCAAAGCCTTTTCTTTTAGGCTGACATTTCAAAACTGTTTCTCCATGGTGATTTAGGGGTGAGCAGCAAAGGCTCAGGATCTAGCTGTCTCTATGTTCTCATCTCAATGAGCCAGTGCAAGAATGGCCTTTCTAGACAGTCGCTTTGGTTTATTAACTTTCAAAGATTCCCCAGCCACATTCTGATTCATTGGCCTGTTCACTCCTCTCTGTGGCAGGAAGCAGAGGAAACCCTGAATGCTATCAGTCAGTGGGAGACTCGAAATTAAGCTGAGGGAGGGATCAGTTACAGGTGGGCTCCTGAGCAAATTACCAGACCTCTCTAGGTCTGAAAACCGAGGATTTGCCGAAGTCATGTGGCACTCTGCAAATAGCAAAGCACTCTACTGAGTGCTGTCCCTACTGAACAGCTAACTGTACCGAGTGCCAGAGAGATTAGGTAACTTGCACAGAGTCTTAAGGTTATGACATAATAGAGCCAGGAGTTTGAGCCCTTAGCGTGGAGCACTTTTCTCTACCTTGAGGAGCTGCCTGGATTTCCCAATAAATGCTGAGTGTCTCAGCACTGAAACAGCCGTGGGAAATCAGGACACAGGGCCATCCCTGCCTGATACTGTCAGGCACTGGAGTCTGGCTATTGTCACCTGCAACAAAGCCAAGAGCTGCCTGACTAGTCCATCTCTCTCCTCCAGTCACAGTGGTCCTGAGAGCCAAATGGAGTCCTCGGCTTTCAAAGTCCTGGGACGTGCTGTGTCACGTGTGAAGGGCAGGCCCTCAGCTGTGAGCTCAGAAATATAGATAAATTGACTAGATGGCCAACGGAATAACAAGGTGACAGACAGGCAGCCCAAAGACAGCATGAAGACATTCATTCATTCAGCAACTCCTGATTGAGCTCTCACAAATTAATAAATTCTAGTTCCTGCTGCAAATGTTAGCCGCCTTGAGCAGAAACAAGAACAAACGATGAATGCATGTTATGATGACAGCAATATTAATATATGTGCAGAGTGCTCAAGAGGCCCAAGGACTGGGACCCTGATTTTACATACTAACTGTGGGGCAGAAATCTGGGGATCCTGTGTCACGGGAATGGGTGGAAACCTGTTCACCAGAGAAATGACATCAGGTTGGGGTAGGGCTGTTCAAAGTGCCCTTGCATCCCAGGATGGCTAAGGGGACAGCCTTACTTCTTACTGTTTGTTCACATCTCAAGTATTTGACCCTCAGAGTCAGCTCCTGGGTTGGAATTTTGTTTTCCAGACATCGGACAAAGTTTACCGAATGGAAAGCAAACCTCGAGGATATTGTTTGATCTTTAACAATTACGACTTTAGCATAGCACGGAAGGAAGTGCCCAAACTTCAGAGCATTAAGGATAGGAATGGAACAGACTTGGATGCAGGTACAGTAGAACTCTGAAAAGAAGTGAAATATTTCTAATACCTAAGTTTTTTTATCAAAAGGGGAGAACAAAAATTGTACCATCAGGGCCTCATGTTTTAGAAAAAAACTGGATATAACCAATATTTCCTTGTGGAAGTGAAGAACATTCTTATATATTTGCTAATTTTCTGCTTTTGTTTTTTTAAATTAATTTTTAATCAAAGTAATGTATATAAAATAAAATAGCAAATCTTACTAAAAAGCTTATAATAAAAAGCAACAACAATAAGCTTTGCTTTTAATTCAACTTGATGAATAGTGTTTCTGTAGAATGTATTAAGTATTAGGTGAAAACATTACCTTGGGATCAAGACCACATATAGAAGTTGCATTTATAAAAGTTGGGCAGATGAAATTGCAAGTCTTTAATTAGAAATTGCATTTTCTTTTCTTTTTTTTTTTTTTTTAAAGATTTTATTTATTTATTTAACAGAGATAGAGACAGCCAGTGAGAGAGGGAACACAAGCAGGGGAGTGGGAGAGGAAGAAGCAGGCTCATAGCAGAGGAGCCTGATGTGGGGCTCGAACCCAGAATGCCGGGATCACGCCCTGAGCCGAAGGCAGACGCTTAACCGCTGTGCCACCCAGGCGCCCCTCTTTTTTTTTTTTTAAAGATTTTATTTATTTATCTGACACAGAGACAGCAAGCGAGAGAGGGAACACAAGCAGGGGGAGTGGGAGAGGAAGAAGCAGGCTCATAGCAGAGGAGCCTGATGTGGGGCTCGATCCCAGGACGCCGGGATCACGCCCTGAGCCGAAGGCAGACACTTAATGACTGAGCCACCCAGGCACCCCAGAAATTGCATTTTCAAATATTAAACTAGCCAAAAATTCTTTCGGTCAGCCTCTTTAGGAGGAGCAACTTACAAGAGAACTTACAAGTTAAATGAAAACTTAAGAGAACTTACAAATTAAATGAACAAATCATTTTCAGCATGTGAACATAAAAATGGCTACTACTAAAAGTGATAGATAGAAATAATCCAACCCAACCAATATATTTTTGAAAATAATGTTTACGAGTCATAACATCAGGTAATGACTTATTTTTTTAACTGAATAAAGTTCAGAAAATTAATGTAGGTTGATTTTAATCATCAAGACTCTGCTAATGGTCTCTTAACAGTTTATTCAAGCAAATCTATTCTAAGATGTCAAAAGCCACAGAACTTAAGTCCATTCATTGACTATATCACTCATTGTCATATACTTTGGTCTTGAAGAAAAGACTTCAGGCCTTTGATTTCCATTCATTTACTATCAAAACATTTTTAAATTTTTCTAGACAGAGACAGAGAGAGCAGGGGGAGGGGCAGAGGGAGAGGAACAGAGAGAATCTTAGCCAGGCTGTACACCTGGTGCGGACCTAATGTGGAACTCCATGTCACAACCCTGGCATCACGACCCGAGCTGAAACGAAGAGTTGGACATTTACCTGATTGAGCCAGCCAAGCGCCCACTATCAAAACATTTTTATTAAAATAATATTTGATTGTATTTCTGACCTTTTGGTCAAAGGGCAGGTACAAAGTTGCAGATACATAGGATGAATAAATCTAGAGATCCGATGTACGACATAATGACTATAGTTAATAATACTGTATTGAATCCTAGAAATATGCTAAGAGAGTGTATTTCAGGTGCTCTCATCACACACACGCACACACACACAATGTAATCAAGTATGTGAGGAGATACGTTATTAGCTTGACTGTGGTAATCACGTCACTGTATATAATCAGCTGTATGCCTTAAATATATATAATTTTTAGTTAAAAAAAATCAGGCACCATGAAAATATTAAAAGGCTTTGACTAGAGCTTAGAGAACTTGGGCAAAAAATAAGGCTATGCATATGGAAAACAAAGTAATGAAAAAATAATGCAATTACTAACTCCAGGAAAGATAAAAAATTTAGTAAGAAAGGAAGCATAATTAAAGAATTTTATGTTTACATAGTACTATCGATTCGACTAAAAGTCATAAATAACTGTATAAGAGCATCAAATGCTCATCTTCCATAATAGAAACTCAATACAAAAGTCTAAAATTTATGATTAAATAAATAGCAAATTGCCCAAATTCATAAAAAAATGGAGGTGAATACCAACAAAATAGTTGTTAAAAGTTGAAAGTGGTTGCCTTCATGGAAAATGGGTAACAGGGAGAGTTAGAGAAGGGATAGCTTTTTTGTAATAGGCCTTTTAGTTCTACTTGATTTTTTAAACTTTCATATCTTGTATTTTTCAAAAAAGATTTATTTATTTATTTGACAGAGCAGGTGCAAGTGGGGGGGAGGAGAAGAAGATGGACAAGCAGACTGCACTGAGTGTGAAGCCTGACGTGGGGCTCAATCTCATGACCCTGAGATCATGACCTGAGCCGAAATCAAGATTCAGATGCTCAACTGACTGAGCCACCCAGGCTCCCCTCATATTTTATATTTTGATAAACAATTTTGAGAGAGTTCAGGATAAAATAAGTATGCATCTTCTATTAATTTGTTTTGCTTTTTATTCTGCTTATGTAAGTAATACAATCATTTTCTAAATTGGTTTGGTAGAAAGTCTAAATAATAGCTTACTCATCTTATAGACTAGTTGAGAAAAGACAGAAGGCCAACAGTAGCATTCTTCCCTTTCTCATTTGCCTCAGGACTGGAAGTGTTTTCAGCTTTCAGAAGACTTTGGAATTCGGCCAGTAATATAAGGGGTCTTGTTTTTCAGTTCTGGTTTGGATTCTTAATCTGATCAGTGTTCTTTCTAGCTCTGGGCTGTGGTTTGCGACTTACTGTGGTGTAACATGACTTTTCTTGTTTTACTTTTCAGATGCTTTGTGTCAGACCTTTAGTGAGCTTCATTTTGAGATCGTGCCTTTCAAAGACTGTACAGCCAAGAAAATCTGTGAGGTTCTGAAATCCTACCAAAGCATGGACCACTCTAGCAGGGATTGCTTCATCTGCTGCATCCTCTCCCATGGAGACAAGGGCATCATCTATGGCTCTGATGGGCAAGAAGTCCCCATCTATGAGCTGACTTCTTACTTCACTGGTTCAAAGTGCCCTTCCCTTGCAGGCAAGCCCAAAATCTTTTTTATTCAGGCTTGTCAAGGGGATAACTACCAGAAAGGTATAGCTGTTGAGACTGACTCTGAACAGAAGGAAGCCTATTTAGAAATGGACTCATCCTATCAGAAGAGATATATCCCAGAAGATGCTGACTTTCTGCTGGGGATGGCCACTGTGAATAATTGTGTTTCCTACCGAAACCCCATGGAGGGGACCTGGTATATCCAGTCACTTTGCCAGAGCCTGAGAGAAAGATGTCCTAGGTAACTTTGCCTACTCTGCCCTTCATACGTTTCTAAATTTCTAGTTATGGGTGACATAGCTGTACTTCCCAGGTCAATCGCAAAGTGGGAGAGGGGGGCAAGTGTTAACATCTTTGGTTCATAGATGGAAAAATCCGAGACACCTACTGCAGAGTTTCTTTTATTTAGTGCCTGAAAGGACAGTCGGGGTATCCTAAAGCAGGGAATGATGGTAAAGTCAGTCCAGCTCTGTTTTTAGGCAGAAACAGGACTGAGCCAACTCAACTAGTTTTGGAAGTCTTCCAATAAGGTAATAACCCATTTCAACGTTTAACATTCTCCAACTCTGTTAAAGTTCAATCATAGCTAATCAACCCTGTCGGCGTGTTGTGGGAGACAAGTACCAGAGAGTAGAAACCCTTTATATTCCCACTAATTTGGCCTGTTGTGAAACCACAAAATGTGGGAAGATATCCTACCTTATTTATTATACCTTATGTTTCCTTTAGTTAAATGATGGTTTTGTAGTCACAGCTCATCCACATGCAAACATAACTGACAGGTCGGTAGCAAGAAACCTTCTCGTTCTATGTCTAACCATGCTAAGTGTACGAAGAGCGAGAATTTCCCACGGCAGATCCAGGAGTGAACCCCAACATCAACATCACGTTTTCCTTTTGTAACTTAGACCATGAATCCTACAGAGGTAGACGAACGCGTTGCCCAGCTCACCTGAAAAGAGAGGCTGGTGAGAGAGGGGTGGGGCGGCTGCGGAACACATTGGGTTTTCTCTTGCCCAAAGTGATCAGATGCTCACCGAAGCAGAGGACGTGTGGGAGGTGCATTGAGGTGACTATGGGGGCAAACGACATAGTACATGCGAGAGTAAGCTACAAACAGGTCAGGAGGGAAGGAACCCAAATCTGATGTTGACCCCGAGGTTTCTGATGATCAGTAGAGATCTTGAGTAAACCAAAGGTAAGTTATTAAGCTACGCTGAAGCTACTCCTTTACCTGGAAAGCTTTGCCATGTCTTAGTTTAGCAACTTAAGGTTTCAAATGCCTGCTGTTTTGAAGGAAGGAACTGTCAAGGAAGCACAGCGGAAGGAAGGGCTTGCCGGTGTTGTTCCACCACAGATGGTCACAGAGTTGTTGTTTTTCAGGGGCGAAGATATTCTCACCATCCTTACCGAGGTGAACTTTGAAGTGAGCAATAAGGATGACAGGAAAAACATGGGGAAACAAATGCCACAACCTACTTTCACACTGAGGAAAAAACTCTTTTTCCCTCTTAATTGATGCTACTGTTTAGCTGCATAACACTATGCTTAATTTATTTCTTCGTAAAATGCTGCTATTAGCTTTTTTTTTTTTTTTTTTTTTTTTTCCTTTTGGATGGCAGGAAGAGGAGAGAATGGGAGTCAGGATAAATTAATTCCTATGCAAATTTAAGCCTAAATCTCTGGCTTTGCACTAATAGCTAGAGATTTATAGCCCTAGGTACGTTTTTAATTTTATTTTTGATTCAATGAAAAAGTTTTTTAAAAACTTAGATAAGAAAATATAGAAAGTTTAAAAGAAATGTAACATCATAAATTTAGGTTCAAAAACAGTGGCAGAATGAATGTTCTTTGCACATCTCTCATCTGTTTTCAGCCTGGAATCATTTGATTCCCTTCAAATTGTTAAGCATTTTTAAAAAAGTTAAAAAAGCTTTAACTTGGAACACAGAAATTAAGGGTGGTGGAGAGATTTTATAAGGCATAAGAAGAGGGGGGATGGGGAAAGCAGTTTCCCAAGAAAGGCCTCAGAATAAGTGAATGTTGTTCAAGTACTGGGAGAAAAGTCAAAGCCATAATTGTCCTCCTTTCTGTGAAAGGGCTGATGCCTTATTCCTGGTTCTTATGAGAATTTGTTAGATTTACATTCCTGCTAACAGGGTGTGCTTCTGTGGAGCAGAATGTGAGGTACAATTGTTCAAAGGTACTGTTGGGCTTTTTTTTTTCCTCGAGTAAACTCTATCCCCTCCCACTCCCCAACCTCCCTATCCCACAACACGGGGTTGAACTCACAACACCAAGGTCAAGAGTCACACGCTCCACCAACTGAGTCAGCCAGACACCCCTAAAAGGTATTGTTAAAAAGGAGACAGCAGCCCCCAAATGGAGTCACTTGCGCTAAACCCCACGTCAGCAAACCAAGACTTAATACCTAACCGAAATGCAGTTTCAATTCCCTGGGAATGTAAACTTTAAGCAGTCAACATGGAATTACCTGGTCAGCACTGGTGAAATAATCCACCAGATAAACTCCTTCCGTTCCCCTTAGGAAAGTGACCTAATGCAATTCGATCAAATTTGATCTTTACATTTACTCAGTTGAATTTCTGTTGTTTAACAGTATGCAGGGTGATGCCGGTGACTCCCTCTCAAAGGTCACTGAAGGAGATTTTTGTGATCTGTCCTAGCTAAAAAACCCTCATGTGTAATGCTCTCACATCCAACCTGATGTCTTCTGATGTGTGTGTCAGGCAATCTCAGAAGCATCTGAGCCTTCGCTCCTGAGCTACGAGGCGACCCTGCTTCAGTGGCAAAAGACACCATAACTCTGTTTAGATTTAGATTTCACAAAATCTAGGAATTCTTTCCCTTGTTCTTATTATTTATACGTACCATTAAATCCAAATTTGAAAGGACTAAAGTTACATTACCTTTATCTTTTTGTACTTCCAGTCCCTCCCTTTCCAAGCCATCCTCTACACTAATTTACATGTTTTTTAAAAAATGTATGTTTGAAAATGCTATTTCTTATGTTAAAAGCTTTTAACATCCTTTTCTCTTATTGCTCTTACAGTATATATATGCTTCTCTCAGTCAATAACTGATTTGCTTTTTTTGCTAATGATACTGTGCTTCATTCATGCCTTTGCCCTTTCTTGATTCTAAATCTATATGAAGTTTTTTTAAATATTCATTTTTTAAAAAATATTTTTTCAGTAATTTTTTTCAATAATATTTTTAAGAAAATAAAATAGAATTTTAACTTACTGTTGGTTGGAGATTGTTTTGTTTGTTCGTTTTGTCTCTGTTGTTTGCCATTGGCATTTCACAGGTGGAAAACGTTTGGATCACAGGTATGTTTCACTCCAGGCTCCCAATGTTGGCTCACACAGTTGTATTTCTTAAAGAATTTTTTGCCGATATTTAAAAATTGGGACAGGTCATATAAAAACCACAATCCTTTCTTTCGACAAATCAGAGTACCTGACCTCATTGATCCCGTGCTCTTGTGTGGCCGCGCTGGAATGGGTTCACCCAGTCCCATACCACCCCGCTCAGTCTCCTACATTTAGGCTGCTGCCAATTACCATTTATCACTGTGCTTGTTTGTGTGATTATTTTTCCTTCTGTTCCATCCACTTCACTTATTTATGTTGCCTGCCCTGTGGGGATTTGAATTCTAGTGATTATTTAGAGAAGGTGGCAAGAATCATCAGAAACTTTTCCCAAATCATAGTTACAGGGAAGATGATTGAGAAGTGAAGCAGTGGGGACGCACGTAAGAGAAAAGGGTTTTGGAATTGAATCAATATCGTTCTTGCTAGCTAAAAGCCCCAGGGGGACAAAAGCTAAACTTCAAAATATAGTCAACATTTAATAGGGAGAAGTTCTTCAGATCAGTGTTTTCATAATGAAATACATAAACATGGAAGAGAAAATAGTACACTGCCCAGAGAAAGCTCAGATTCACATATAGTGAACACCACCTTTCAATGAAGAGTCTTGAAAATCTGTATAATTGAGATGGGAATTCAAACATTCCCAACCACTTAGAAGAAAGCAAATTGTGAAAAGGCAAAAGTAGAATCAAGGGAACCAAGGAACTAAACTCATAATACACATTTCTCAAGAAAACCTCACAAGAGTTCTCTAAGCCTACAGAGATGGAGTTCCTATTATCTTTTGTACCGGAGAACAACTTTTCTGCTCAAAATTCTTGTTTTTCATTGCTGTCATATTTTAAAGTGTCACAATCATCCTCATAGATAGAGGTTGACCTTCCAGATCGTTCTTCATAAATTTCTTCATTCTTGGCAATTATTTTTTGCCTATAAAGAAAGAGAAGATGTAGCACTATAGACTCAAAGGGTAGAAGGGCATCTAGGGTATCTGGGGGGGGGGGATATGGTTTCATTCCTTCACTGGGGGCAGTCGCATACATTACTTGCAGTGGTTTTGAATTTAGTGAGATATACTTATCTTACCAAATTCCCAGATGAGGAATATTCTGCTGAGGGGAAACAGAGTATGCCATCCCAAAATACGCCACCTTGCATATTGATTAGTTTGAACTAAAGTTACTTAAGCAACAGCCAGTAAAAGAAGATACTCTGACCCTCCTTTGTCCCCCTGAAAGCAGGAAAGAAAAGTCCCTCCCTATACCAGAAGGTAAAGAGACATCCATATCACCAGAAATAGGGAATTTAGGGCTGAGGAGGCTGTATAAACAAATCTTGTTACTTCCTCACTAATTTGCTACCCCAAGCCAAACTCCTTTGTCTTGTCAATACTTGACAAATTTATTGTCTCTGTGTCTAAAAGGCATATAAGCTGCCCACTTTGGTCACTTCTTCGAGTCTCATATTTTTATGAGCTCCTGTACATTCAAAATTAGTTTTTCTCCTGTTAATCTAGCTCATGTCACTTTAACTTAGACCAGCCAAAGAACCGACAAGGGAAGAAGGGAAAGGATTTACTCTCCTATACTACCAAATCAGTGCAATGAATCGCTTCCCTTTATTAAAATATTGACCAAAACTTATCTCAATGATTTAAAATGCATCCTCAGGAAACAGTATAATTTCTGACCTAAAGTTGATTTCCACAGGAAATAAATGCAGCTGTATCTAAGTGTAAACCAGTGACACCTAAACCCCTAAACTCTCAGGGACATGGTAAAAACTCAGAGCTCACATGGGTTGTCACAACAGTTTCCAATCATTCATTCATTAAACAAGTATTTATTAAATATCTACTATGGTTTCCAACCATATGACATTCTGGAAAAGGCAAGACTGCAGAGGCAGTGAAAAGATCAGTAATTGTCAGGAGTTGGGAGGGGAAGCAAAGAACGAATAGGTGAAGAGCAGAGGACTTTAGGGATTTAAAATGTATTCACAGAACTGAATAAACTCAGAGACCGTCGGATAAAGTTCATTTGCCATTTTGCATTTAAAACTAAGATGTAGGTAAGAGAGAGGAGTCTAAACATATTCCCAACTCTACTTCAGATGAACTGTCTGACCTTAGCACATGACATCCGGGGCCAAGCTCTGAGTGAATATCTCCCTCCCGAAAGTGCCTTGACCTTATTAGGGAACACCTGGGGTCATCTTCATCTATTCCTCACCCAAACTCCCTCCCACTTTCGGAAGATAACTCAGCCATATCTTTTTGAGGAGCGTCCTACATACCTTAGATGAATGTTTTCTTCTGTCAGAAGCTGTATGGTATATTTAAACTTTTCTTCAGCTTCGGCAAGCTTGATCTGGAACATTTTCTCCAGATTTCCCACTGTAGCTTTCTGAAGGAGACATACATTTTAATAGCTATCTTTCCCAAACCAGAGTCATCCAGAGCAGAGCTATATGGTAGAGCTGCACAGAGACCTGGATTCCTCTGCACAAACCCCAAGCCCACTCCAGCCAGGACTCACCTCTCTCTGAAGTTCCATCTGGGTTTGGTAGAGGGTTGTGTTAAGTGTTTCTAGGATAACAGCTTGTGTATTCAACTCTTCCTGCATGACCTGTGTAAGAAGACATTGTTTCAGGACAACATGACAATGTCTACCCATTTATTTTCTGCTGCAGGGCACCTGGACT
Source organism: Ursus arctos (assembly GCF_023065955.2). NCBI lineage: Eukaryota > Metazoa > Chordata > Mammalia > Carnivora > Ursidae > Ursus > Ursus arctos. The sequence goes on from NW_026622763.1 coordinate 76,420,265, forward strand.
AGAATGTGAAGCATCAACTTTAGCTACTCCTTCTCTTACACTGTTCAGTCACTTTACCCTGTTAATTCTATCTCCTCTATGTCTTGCCCAGCTCTACTCCCATCTGCAGACTCACTGTCACTGTCTCAGATCCAGCCCTCACCAGAGCTCGCACGGGTTGTCACAATAGCTACCAATCGCTCATTCATTAAACAAATATTTATTACTGGAAAAGGTAAAACTACAGAGACAATAAAAAGATGCGTGATTGCCAGGGGTTGGGAGGGGAAGCAAAGGGTAAATAGGTGGAGGACAGAGGAGATTTAGGCAAAGAAACTACTCTGTATATTGCAATGGTACACGGCGTGCTGCATTTGACGTATTAAACAAAACCTATGTAGAATGTCTAACACCAAGAGTGAACCCTACGGTTAACTATGGACTTAGTTAAAAGGGATGTATCAATAATGGTTCATCAACTGTAACAAAAGTACCACATTAATGCAAGACGTTAATAATAGAGAGAATTATGTTTGTGGTGGGGGAAGATATGAGGAATCTCTCCACTTTCTACTTAATTTTTCAGTAAACCTAACATTGCTTTAAAAAAAATAGTCTTTTAATTAGAAAAAAAACCCCTCCTATTGTAGGCACCAAGAGTATCACAATGAACAAGAAAAATATAATCCCTACTCTTATGGATGTACATTCTAGTGAGGGGGATGTAAAAAATTTAATAAGAGTTAATAAAATATTACTTTACAATAATAAATTTAAAATAAACCAAGGATAAGATAGAAGACGCAGTGTAAGCGCAGGGAGGGGACAAATGGAAACTACGTCAGATAGATGCTGAGGAGACTATAAGAACGAACCAGATGGGTCTCTGCTTTCAGATGTCAGCTCTGTTTAACTCCTACATGTCCTCAGAGCTCTTCCTATGGGATAAGCATCCTCCCAAGATTTACAGACTAGAGAGGTACCATCACTTACTGCAACCACATTGTGTAAAGCACCGTACCAGCTCATTTAGCATTCTTTTATTCACTTATTCATTCAAAAAATCAATTGGTATTTACTGGATGTCTTGATGTGCCAGGCACTGTTCTAGAAACTGGAGATTAGTGGTAGAGAAAACAGACAAAATCTCTGTCTTCGTTGAGTTTATCAGGTTAGACAGTTATAATTCTGTATAGAAAAATACAACAGGGAAAAGGAAGTGTTGGGTGGGTTGTTAAGCCTTTAAATAGAGTGGCCCCTCAGAAGCAGCATCTAAGCAAAGATCAGAAAGAGGTAAGGAAGTTAGACATGTGGATATCTGGGAAACCGCTTCCTTGGAAGAGAGAATGTCAAGGACAAAAACCTCAAAGTAGAGGATCCTGGTGTGTTAAAGAAACAGCAAGGAGTCCAGTGCTACTGGGGTAGCATGACGGAGGGAAAGACATAGAAGGAGATGAGGTTGGGGGAAAGGACCATGAGCATGGAGCAGGTAGAACGATCCCCAGGGTCCACACAGGACCGGGAATAGTTACATTCCCATGAGCCAGAGTACCCAGAGTATTGGGTAGATGACTCAGAAGGGTATTATCTCTGTGTGTGTGGGAAGGGGAGGAACTAGCCTTAGACTAAAGACTGCTTTAATGCTGCCTAACAAAGCTTAAAGGTAAGGCTTGAAAATATCAAACTGTTTCTAAGTAACTCAATGGCATCCCAGAACAAAGTACAACCATATTTAAAGGAATACAAAGATATTCAGTACCCAACAAGGTAAACTTCACAATGGTGGGTGTCCAATAAAAAAATTACCAGGCATGCAAATAAGTGAGAAAATATGACCACAAATGAGGAACAAAATCAATTGATAGAAACAGATCCAGAAAGGAATGATAGAATTAGTAGACAAACCCAATAAAGCAGTTATTATAATACAGCAGTTATTATAATACAGTGGGTCTTCTTTGTTCCAAAGCCTATCCCTCTACCATGCAGGACATGGAGGTCTGTTTACCCAACAATGATGAAGCCTTGTCTAAGCTCTGAGATATCATTCCACGATTTTATAGTGGTTAGTCTTTTCCCAAACATGTCCATTCTGGATACAAGTTAAATTCTCTGTGAAAGAAGAACCACAAGGCAGTTCATGGGTTTGAAAAGTTTCCCTTTAGGCGTCTCCCACATGGAAGAGCCATAATTTTTGTCCCAGAAGAACAGAATTCTTTGAAGAAACTGTTGGACGTGAGGCACATTCAGAATTTTAAGGAGAGGCTTGGAAGTTAGAGTTCCCAGGGGCAGTATTATACTTTTTAGAGCTTAAAGGAAGAATTTGGTATTTCAGAAGTCAAGAGTCTTGTGGTTTGAGCCTTACTAGAAATGGGAGGCATTTGACACTGAAGATCACACAGCATATTGCTTATATATTTCTTCAAATCGCTCTAAAAAGACTCTAAGGGCTTTGTTTTACAGATAACTCTGTATTATAGTTCTAAAGTTCTTTTTGACCCATTGAATCTGGCAAACTCAGCTTTAGGTCTCCCCCCTCCACCCTCCTTTTTTTTGGTTTTGGAAAATTACCATAGATTCCATTTTATTGAGAGTATATAATTTTATTGATGCATTTGTAAGATGCTAATTCCACAGGAACAATGAAAAAACTTACCTGGTTGTTCTTTCTCAGCTCCTCTAATTGTAAGGTATCCTTTTCATGTTGTTTCAATAGCTCCTAAAAATAATTTTTTTGGAAAGGATCAGCACTGGGGTTTCTAGTACTTCTTTCAGAGAATTAAGAAAGCCAGAATAGGATTCTGGAATATCATATTCACCAAAGTTTAGATATTGGTATAATGAAACACACATTGTAAGCTAATGAAATGACATGTTGAAGTTAAATTTTGAACATCTTACTTATGTGCAACCGTGGCAAGGTTACTACTGTTGAATATTGTTAATATTGTTGAATATTCTGCTCTGCCCCAGATTGATCTTTATATTCAGTACAATCCCAGTCAGAATACTTTCTTGACAAACTAATTCTGAAATTTATATAGAAATGTAAGTGATACAGAAGAGCTAAAGTAACCTTGAAAAACAAGAGCAAAACCAGATTTTTACTCCCTGATTTCAAGCTACAGTAACTGAGACAATGGTTGTCTTGGCCTAGGTATGGACAAATAGTTCGAGGGGACAGAATGGAACAACTAGATATTTATACAGAAAAAAATGACCTATGACCTCTACCTCATTCCATACATAAAAATTATTCAAAATGGATCACAGAGGGGCACCTGGGTGGCTCCATTAGTTAAGCGTCTGCCTTCGGCTCAGGTCATCATCCCAGGGTCCTGGGATCAAGCCCCATGTTGTGCTCCCTGCTCAGCGGGGAGTCTGCTTGTCTCTCTTCCTTTGCCCCTCCCTCCACTCAGGCACTCTCTCAAATAAATAAAGTAAAACCTTAAGAATAAAACAAAACAAAATGGATCATAAAATCATAAAAACTGAAATTACAAAGCTTTTTTAAAAATAGAAGTTCTTTGTATCCTTGGACTAGGCAACAATTTCATAGAAAGGACACAAAAAGCTGTGACTTTCCTGTAAAAAAGAAAGAAATCCATAATTTGGTTTTCATCAAAATAAAAAACTTCTGCACATCAAAAGATAATAGAAGCAAAATGAGAAGGCAAACCACAGGCTAGGAGACAGTGTCTGTAACACATGCATCTGGCAAAGAACTCTTATCCACATTATACAAAGCACTCCTACATACCGATAATAAAAAGATAAACAACCCAAGTTTTTTCAAATGATAAAAGACTTGAACCAGCATTTCACAAAAGAAGACATATAAATTGTCTGATAAGCATATTAAAAAATTGCCCAACATAATTAGTCAGTCACCAGGGAAACTAAAACTATAATGGAATATCACTTCATACCCATTGGAAGGGTCAAAATAAAAAGGATGCTAATACTGGCTGCTGATGGTGTGGAGCAAATGGAATTCTTTTTTTTTTTTTTTTAAAGATTTTATTTATTTATTCGACAGAGATAGAGACAGCCAGCGAGAGAGGGAACACAAGCAGGGGGAGTGGGAGAGGAAGAAGCAGGCTCATAGTGGAAGAGCCTGATGTGGGGCTCGATCCTAGAACGCCAGGATCACGCCCTGAGCCGAAGGCAGACGCTTAACCGCTGTGCCACCCAGGCGCCCCAGCAAATGGAATTCTGATATGTTTAAGATGCAAGAGTAAAATGGCACAACTACTGTGGAAAATGGCCTGGCAATTTCTTATAACTACCCTTGAAGCCAATAATAACACTGTTAGGTATACACCCAAAGGAAATGAAAAATTGTGTCTACAGAAATACCTGTATGAGAGTGTTTACAAAACCTTTATAAAATAGGGAGGACAACAAATGGAAACAACCGAAACCTCCAAAAACAGGAAAATGGTAAACACATTGTGGAATAGCCCTACAAAGGAGTACTAATGGGCAATAAAAAGTAAGAAATTACTGATACAAACAACAGATGGATAAATTCACAGACATTGTGTTGAGGAAAAAGAAGGTATGTACAAAAGAGCATATACTGCATGATTCCATTTTTATGAAGCTTAAAAACAGGTAAAACCAATCTATGGTGGTAGGAATCAAAATGGCGGTTGTCTTGGGGGCAAGTTTTGAAGGAGAGAGGGCTTAACTGGAAAGGACTACGAGAGTGATTTCTGGGTTGATAAAATGCACTAGACCTTTACTTGGGTGTTGGTTACATGGACGTGTACATCTGACAAAGCTCATCAAACCATATACTTACGATCTGGGCACTTTGTTAAGTGTAAACTATACTTTCATGAGAGAGACCGAGAGAGAGTGAGAGAGAGAAAGCAGCATTTGCAGATTTATAGTCAGCCTCACTGGAGAGAAAACAGGAGAAAGGAAAGGATGCGTGCAGGTGAGCAAATCTCTCCCCACCAGAGGAATTGCTCCTTCTTATTGAGACGTCTGAGCTCCCCAGGCCCCGGAAGCACTAGCCACACTGCATAGCAGGCCCCCTATCCTCATTACTGTTTTGCTCAGTTACAGTGAATGCAAGAAATGGGCTTTGATTAGTGAAATTAGTGGCTTTTTAATTACCTTGTTGGTGGGAAATGGACTTATAAAAATGGAATATTCAAGGTGGATATTATTTTAAAGGCACGGTCCACTTTGCAGGAAAAGAGTACAGGGATCTTACAAAACCCGTAGGCTGCGCATTCAGGAACGGCGTCTAAGGCTTGACCCCTAGATGGTCCTGTGTCTGCTCAGGAGGCGCTCTGGCTGCCTGAGGCTCACTCCAGGAGGTGCAGAATCCTCCCTGGTCATGCCTTTGCAAATACCTCCGATGCATCTTTCAGGAACCTGAAAGCTCAGAGAGCCGGTGGAATAACCGCGTGGGGCCTGCTCGCTACCGTAGGTTTGTTCCGTCAGCGTCCGCAGGCCCGAGACCTGCTTTCACGACGCCCTGCTAGCAGCGTCAAGGTGGCGAGGCAGTGATGGGCGGGACTGGCTCAGCCTCACCCCCTCTGACTCTGAGGTAGCTCCCCTTATTTTCTCAGAGCTGTCCATGACCAAACTCGCGAAGCTCCGTTTGCTCCACTGCCCTTTCTCTTCAGCTCCGGTCAAGGATGTACAAGACCGTTGAGACCGGGGTTTTGGCAAAATAGGGAATTTCGGGTTCTGTATGTGTTTAGCTTCTGTTATTCCCCGTTAATTCAAATTTTCATTCCACCACCACCCTGTGGTGAGACCGTGTAGACAAGGACAGCAAGACGGCCAGGCCGCTGGCAAGCTGGGAAAGGAGGGGTATGCCCATAAAGACAGCGGCGCCCCTGGGAACCGGACGCCTCACCGAGGCTGTACCTTCCACCCCTCACGTGCTTCGGGCCTACGTTACCTCCTTCTCTCGACTGAAGTTCTCAAAGATGGCACTGTACGAGTCACTTATTTTCTTCTTTTCTTCTATGGACTCTAACTCGAACTTTTTTGTCATTTTATGTTCTGCGGAGGTGAGAAGAAATTACATGTATGAGTGAATGTGGGGAAAGCAGATGCAGAGAGAAACTCAGGATGTCTGAAGGTAATGGAAATTCTGGACCGGGTCAAACTCAAGGTCCTCTCAGCCTGGCCTTTGGCCTCTGACGCTCACCCAGAGATGCTTGAGAGTCAGGAGAACGTGGTGGTGATTTTCAGGGGTGTCAGCTGTAAGGGATTTACCCCAATGTCTCGGAGTTTTCTGTGTATGTATGATTTAGTTTAGATCTGTTGTTTATTATTTTGTCCCTTCCTGCTGAAGTAACCGCTATGCTTTCTTTGATGTCCTTACCTTAAAATACAGATCTTGGCTAATGCGACTTCTTCAGCAATAACCTTTATTCTGTACTTAGCCCCGGGGTAGAGATAGGCTTAAACAATTTCTGGCTCAGGGGAGCTTGCTAACAGAGGCCCAATACTAAACAGGGGGTAGTAGGGGGTAGAAGGAAGGGGTAAGGGGGCTGACACAAATTTCTCCTGCGGCCTCAGGGTGCTGGGGATGGATAGGCAGACAACTCTAGGCTCACAGGACAGGTCTGGGCTAAGCCACACTATGCGTCTGCTTTTTCAAAACCGAATGTAACATCTTAACTTAGATCTTGACAACATGGAAGGAGTAGAGTGTGGGTAGCTAGAAGTCTGGAAGGAGATAGGGTCATGCTACACCAGGATCCGGGGTAAAGCCTCAAACAGGTGCAGCTCCGCATTCCTTCCCTCAGCCTCAATGCCAGGGTCTTCACACGGCCTTCTGGCAGTCAGAGTCCCCACTGGGGTCAGAATGGCCCCGAGGATTAACTTTCCAGGGGGGTTCTGCATTTAAATTAGTACTTTGTTGAAATCAACCAAATCTGATACAAATTGGGTTGAGGTAGGATGTGGTATAGGTTTGTAGAGGCCCCACTCCCACCTCAACCAGTCCTCTAGGACAGGGAGCAGTCTCCCCATAAATTCCTCTCTCCTTTTTCTATTTATGAAGATGCTCGGTGGGGCTAGAAGGCTCATCTATAAATCACTTTCTCTGATCCAAACTCTGTGTTAGGTGTTGGAGCTATTAAAAATATATAGTAATAGATACATGTATCAAATCTTCATGTTGTACATTTTAAACATATGCAATGTTATATGTCAATTGAATCTCAAAAATTGAGATCCTTTTTGGGGGGGATGAGGGAATCCAGAGGCTCTCAGTATAATTGATTGTGTTCTCCTTCTCCCAACAAGTGAATATTTGAAATTCTAATTCAAGAACATCTTTTCTGGAACTTCGGGGTCACTGGTACCCAGGTAACAAGTGAACACTTCTACAGATGTCCCAGCGCTGTTCCAGCCCGTGATGGCCAAACTTGAAACAAGTGAGCTTTGGAAGATACAGGCTCAGACCCGCAAGTGGCTGAACTTTATAAAGACTGCATCTTGTTGTCACTTTCTTGAAAACTCCATGCACCTTTGATTCAGGAGACCAGCCATGTGGCCGTCCCCCTTAGTGAATCCAAGGCTGCCTTTCTCAAGTTGAGACCAAACTTAACGGCAGGTTTTTCTGGTGCACGTGCCATCAAAAAGACAGAAGTTTCTGTACTCACTTTGCTGTAGCAGGATCTTTTCCCGCTCCAACTTCTCCTCCTTCTCCCATTCTGCCTTCTTCTTCAACCACTTGTCCTCCATTTCATCATAAACGCTGTCCTGCGGAGGCACAAAGGCACCATGAAGAAAAAGATCCTGAAAAAGGCTGCACCTGGGCTCCCAGCATAGCCCGGGGCCCTTGGCAGCTTCCCTCACCCGGAAAGCTTGCTAGGAGTCCCTCTATGGGTGGCCAACGCTAGCCCAGCCCGCCTGTGAGCCTGCAGAACCCTCAGAGTCAAGCGCAAGCTCTGCATGGTGTTTGTCCCACTGGAACTGGGTTTTCCTTGAAAACAGGATTCTTCTGTCGAAGGTTCACATGTCAGCTACCTCTGAATCATGAATCACTCATCAGTAGCTCATGAAGAAACAAGGGAAATGCCTAGTAGTTAATTTGAAGACTTAGAAAACAATGGTATTTTTTTCAGAGTGTGTTTATTTTTCCTCAGCAAATCTAACTTCCTTTGTGGTTGAGGTTAAATAAGCCTAACCCAGTTAAATAAGCCAGTCCTATTGGTTGGCTCAGTCTTCATGGGAGTGGGACGTCAGGAGGAAGAAGGCCTAGCACCTGGATGTTGCCAGTAAGGTCTCAGGACTCTGACCTCCCTTTTTTTTCCAGGTTAGCGGTACATTCACACTGGGGCTAGGCATCAGAGCTCATTTGTAATTATTTGTGGCCATTTAGATAAAGGTTCTGTCATCATTTTCAAGACTGGTGAGCAGCTCAGTTTCCGTAGAGGTCAAACTCTCTGGAGAGGTCCGGACTGAAGCAAACATAAGGCATACATCGGAAATTGAGGCATCAACCTGATGCTTCTCTTAGGCTTTGCTCTATGGTGCCTTCCCGGACCATAACGAGATGCATCTTGAAAAACAAGTTTTCTATAGAAGCTCAAAAGTGAAACTGTGAATGGTAAATAGAATTTCAGAGGTGGTGCTGGTGCTTATCGTGGTTTTCTCCTTTTATAGCGTGGTTAACTGTCCTTGTTTGTTTGAGACTAAGCTGTGTCCCAGGTTGCTGAACTTTCTGTGCTAAAATCTGGAAAGTCCCCGGCAAACCATGACCAGTTGGTCACAATAGAATAGGGGTTTGCTGCCTCAGCCTATCCTGTCTGCTCCTCACCTCTTCACTCTCTCATCCTCCTAGGAAGAAATCATGGCCTGCTTCCCCTGGGGTCCCTCAGATTAGCTGATTTAAATGAATGAGTTATATTTTGAGATAGCTAGAGCACCCCATGCTCTGCTTGTGGGGGAGTCTTTTTGGATGGCAATTTGGCCAAATGTATCAAAGGCCTTGTAAAATGTTTATCCCTTTTGACCCAGCACTTTTGACCCAGCACTCTACTAAAATCAAAGCTGTTACAAAGTACAAACACTAAGAGCATTGTCTTGGGCTGGTAATAATTCTTTCTTTTTTGTTGTTGTTGTAGTTGGTTTTTGTATTTCCATTTTCTAATAAACAATGAGCAGGTATGACTTTCGTAATTACAAACATATTTTTCAATGGGCTTCTTTAGGGTCTGAGAGACTGCTTGTCACACATGGAAACCACCACAGTCCACAGTTCACTCTTCTCCCTGGGTGTACTCAGTGTCACCTAGGTCCAAGGATGCTGGGAATCTCAGGACATGATTTTCTGGGCAAGAGTTCTGGACCTAGCTTGCTGTCATCAGCCAGGAATGAGCCTTGCCTCTCTTACTCTCATAATCCACCAAGGAGCTCTGAATCTCACCTGATACAGATGAAACATATTCTTCAAATACTTATATTCCTTTCCCATCTCATCTGGACAAAAGGAAAACAACAGGGTCATCGTTATTCCTCTGAAATGCATGTTTTCAAAGTCAAGTATGAGCTCTCTTATATAGCTTCTCCACCTCAAACTCATCCTCTACGCGTTAAAACCATCTTGTACCTAGGAACCACTCTGGAAGCTTATTAGAAATCCAGATGCCTGACCTGCCCAGCCCCCACCCCCTACCCCCACCCCTGCCAAACCTACTGAATTGAGGTCTCAGAGGAGAGGCGCACTATCGGTGGATAATATGCCCTCAGGTGGTACTGATACACACCAACGTGAGAACTAATCCCCGGGGGTAAACCTACAACTGTGGGGAAAAGAGGAGCAAAGCCTTGCAGTGTGCACCTGCTTCTCTCTTTTTAAAATAATGTTTCCTAGTGTACACTGATTTTGAAAATGATAAATGTTCTCTTTAGAAAATTGGAAAATCAGCAAGCTATAAATACTGTCTTTTAAAAATGTAAGGCAAAGTAAAGAGAAGATTATAGAATTTCTCCTTCTCCCTGTGGAGATTCGTCTATAACTTCAGAATTCTGAAGGATACACACTTTGCCCTTCCCGAGGGGTCATAAATAATGGGATAAATGGCCAATACAACCCTTATGTATTATATGGCCGTACAAACTATAGTGTGTCCATTAAAATATAATGAAACACCAGCATTTTACAGGTGAGGTAACTTGCTGAATTATAATAGTATATTTATAGAATTAAAAATATAATTTAAAAAGTGCTTTCACATTCCTATCTCTCTGATGAAGACAGGTATTATTGTCCTCAATTCTTAGATGGGATAAATGCGATTAAGGGACTTGCTCAAATCCCAATACTTGGCCACAGGCCAGTCTATCTCCTCGGCGTAGGAAGGACATTGGTGACATGGTTTCCGTCTTTCCAGTTTCATTCTCAGTCACTGCCCCTCCCTGAGCTTTAGGAGGACATCTGGAAAACCCAGCCACAGCCCAGCCACGGCCATGGTCAGCCTCTGGCCCTTCACCAGGGTCATTCTCCCCAGTCCAGACAGTACCTAGTTTTTCTTGGGCAGCCAGCTTCTCTGCCTTCAATGATGATTTGTAGTTGTTCTCCAACTGACTGAGCTCTGCTGTGTGAGCCTCTTTGAGCTCCCTGTGTGACCCGGGGAAAAGGCTATAATCATCGATCAGTGAGAAGAAGTCCAGAGCTGAGGTGTTACACTCAGCGGATCCCAACTTTCCTCCCTCATACAGGAAGCGGTGGGCAGTCTGCAGGGCCCTTGCTTACTGACGCAGTTCTGGCATTCACTCAGAAAAACGTGAGACCACCAGTTTTTACTAACCATTATTTTGAATGGAGCCAGTGGGGGTCATGACTCCCTGCGAACAGCACAGTCTTTGCTTAGTGCTGTCTTGGGAAACTGTGGGCTGTATTAGTATCCAGGATAATTTTAGAGCCCAAGGTCTCTCTCTCTCTCTCTTTTTAAAAAAGATTTATTTATTCATTGGGGGGAGGGGCAGTGGGAGAGGGAGAGAGAGAATCCCAAGTAGACTCCCCACCGAGTACAGAGCCAGGTGCAGGACTCAATCCCACCACCCCAAGAGCATGACCCCAACCGAAAGCAAGAGTCAGTCGCTTAACTGACTGAGCCACCCAGGTGCCCCAAGCCCAAGGTCTCTTTAACCTCCATTCCAGGAGGCAGAAGCTGGCAGGGTTCCAGATGAGTGTGAGAGTGAAAGGCTATTTGAGCTGTCAAGCCAAGAGGAGACATGGAGGAAGATTAAATGCATATTAGTAAGTGACCAAAGCCAATCCATAAAGCCAACATACTGTACAATTCCAGCTGTAAGACATTCTGGAAAAAGTACAGCAATAGAGACAGTAAAAAAAATCAGTGGTGGCCAGGGGCTAGTGGGGAGGGAGGGGTGCATGGGCAGACCACAGAGGATCTTTAGGGTGGTGAAACTACTCTGTATGATCTGATAACGGTGGACACTGGCATTACACATTTGTGAAAACCCATAGAATATACAACACCAAGAGTGAACCCTAATGTAAACTAGGGACTTTGGGTGATAATGATGTGTCAACGTAGGTTCATCAGTTGTGACAAGCGCACCACAGAGGTGTAGGGAGATTACTCAGCTTGTGGGGTGCGGGCTCAGGCTGTCTGTGGGAATTCTTTGTACTTTATGTTCTATTTTAATATAAACCCAAAACTGCTCTAAGAAATATAATGAAATCTATTATAAAACAAACAAGTTACTTATTATTTTTGGAAAGCAAGTGTATGACTCAACCATGCATACTTCTCTCCACTGGGACTTCTGAGGCGGCTCTGGTGCCCAGCACGTGGGGGCTCCACGGGGTTCCACACCCACAAGACGATACACCTCCCTTTACTTTCCCTTGGCTTGTCTTTGTGGCTCTGGCTTCTGCCCCCCCATACCTTCTTCCCATTCTGCCCACGTCCTGGCAGTAGCCAAGCAGAGTAGAGATGACAGGACAAAAAAATTAATAAATAAAAGAGGAAGAGAAAGAGGGGCAGGAAGTAGAGAGGCAGGGGAAATGGGAGGGGTGCCCGGGCTGAGAACAACAGTTGTTTACCAAGAAGCCTCAGAGAACACAAAATGGCTCTCCTCAGCAATCAACAAAAAGGAGATTAAAATTGAAAGGAAGTAATTGGAAGAGAAAGTGCAACACCAGGAACAGCCCTCCCTGTGTTACTTTTTGGTGGCTTCAAAGCAAACCATCCTGCCCATTTCCCCTGCTTCTGCCCACCCAGCTCCATCTGGCACTGTCTGAAATGCCAGTGAACTGAAATCCCTCAAGGAAGCAGGAGCCTTAGGGCCTTCAGCACAAAGGGCTCGGGGCAGAAAGCATACCTGTTCTTGTTTTCAAAGTTCTCCTTCATCTCAGCACAGCGGAGAGCCATTTCATCGGAGAGCTAGAAACAAGGCCCGCATTAACAACATAGGATGGACGACCCCACTGCCACGTGACGCGCCATTTCTGAGAAGCCTTCCCACTCACGGGGTATCCTGCCCCTCTGTCCCTCCTGCTTGTATTGGGCAGTCCCAGAGAGCCCATCACTACTGAAAGGCAGGCCTGCTGGGAAGTCGACTTTCACAAGTGGGTCTCAATAACCACAGGCAAGTGGGGTGCGGGGGAGGCTGTTTTTGAGCATTGCTTCGGTTTATCACTCCAGCCCAGGCTGGCAGGCACCCCTGCTTGAGGTGCAGAAGTAGAGACTGTGATAGAACAGATGGTAAAATCTAAAGGAAGTGTCACCCAAATCCCCAGAAAACAGGGAGAGCTCAGGCTGACACTGGCAGATTCCGAAGTGGCCTTTGGCAACTTTCACAGCAGCAGGAAGTGGGTACTGAAGGCTTCTGGGCAGCTTTTGGACCACCGTGGGGGCATTCATGGCACTGTTGCCATGGAGAGGAGCCTTAGCAACCTCTGAGGTTTAGCCACAGCAAGCCCCAGGGGAGATGGCCGGCACCCCCCACGGTGTGGAGAGTTTAGTGGCAATGAACACACCAGAGCACCTGAAGAACTCCTGGAAGTTGAGTTCGCTCCCATGAGTAAAGGGCTGGGCCTCTTGCCTAGAACAGAGCAGCTGATCTGAAAAAGCTGGTCTTCCCCTCACCCATAGCGATGTCACCTAACTCAAGGATCACTTACCAATTTCTGGGCAGACTGATGGTCTCTGTTCATCTGCTCAATGATCACGGTCAGCTCTGAGATCTGCTCTTCTAGGTCCATAATGATATCAGTCCTACAGGACAAATCATCCTTCCAACATTCACAGAGTTTCCATTCCGTGCTGGTCAGGCACCTCCCCGTATGTGACTGTCTCTGGCCTGGTGAGAGCCAGGCCATATTCTCACTGGCTGCATCATCATGGGGTTGGGGGCAGGGGTGGAAGGGTAGTCTGGAAGAGGGAGTTGGGCAGCAGGGTGGTGGAGCCTCAGACCCAGCCCTTTTGGGTAAGCTAGCCTGAAGTTGGGGGGAGTGGACAGTCGGGTGGAGGAGTGGATTGGTTAGCTGTTGAATAGAAAGGAAAATGCCAGAAATCTGTGAGGGTTGGACCTTGATTCAGTAATGACAGTTGAAATGGAGGGGGAAGAATTCAGAGCATTGGGAAATGGGAAGGTGGGGGATGCGATTGATGCTGACAGTGAATCATAGACACGGAAGGGTGCAGACACAGGACGAAGAGGGGATTTCAGAGCACGGCTTTCAGAATAGATAACGATGTTGTGTGTTTCTGGGTCGGAAGCCGCCATGATGGCTGTAAGTTATTTGGCTCCCTTTGGTTGAGCCGGAGTAGACAGGACAACGGGTGGTGCTGTGTCCAGTGCAGCAGAGATGAGGTCCTCCCCTCAAGCGGGGTGAGGAAACAAGACAGAGGATATAGGAGGAGACAAGGAGTGAGAGACACGAATGAGAGATCTAGGAGGTAGAATGGAAAAGGATGTGGGAACTGACTTTACATGGCGTTGGAGGATTGAGCGGGTAGGGCCTGAATGAAGACAGGCTGGCCCTGGGGTGGACTCAACCAGCGCCTTTCACACTGTGCCTCCCAGAGGCATGAACTGAGTGATATCTTTGGGCATCATGGGAAAGAGATGCATCTCAGCCCCCTAGAAACCCTGACTTGACTCTTACTTTTCACCTTCCAAATTCAGACTATTTTATGAATATTTCGTCTGTCCTCACTCTAGGATCACTTGCTTTCCTTTAGTACAAACTACACGACACCCAGTCATTTCCCGGATCAGCTTCCTGATGTGAACTTCATCCTGTCTCGAATGGGACCGCGCAGAGGGGTGGGCGTGGAGAGGAGCTCACAGGGATGAGGAGTGAAGTGGCCTTGCAGTACCTTCAGAACAGGGACTCGGCGGACTGGGCAAGGAATAGGAGCTTCTCCTTGAGGCCAGGCCAAGCCCAGCAGGGATAGCTCTAGGAGCTGGATATATAGGTCCAAGGATATTACCTGGAAATTCTGATTCTGTCCATGATCTCTGATTTCGACCGCTTTTTCTTGTCAAACATTTCATCTCCCAAGGTGACGGAAATCTGCTCCCTATTTCGAATGAGGCGATAGCCAGGTGACACATTTATCACTTCCTGGGCATCAAGGCGGAAGGTGAGATAATATTGCAGGCTTGGAGTGCCGAGATTCCTCCAAACCCTCCACTAGAGCGCTACTCACATCTTAAACAAGAGACATGAGGTGGGATTCCAGAGCCCACGTCCCTCCCGTGCCCTTCCCCAGATACCACCTGCCCTCATACGTCCGGCCCAGATGTCTTCCTGGGATCCGGTTGCAAGATTCAGCGGTTCGTGGATGTCCCCAGAGATCCCCCACACTCAACACGTGCAAACCCTAGCTAGTGGCGCCCCACTCGGCGCTCTGCCCCAAGCCCTGTGCCTCGTCTGCGTTCTCCACTCGGCCAGAGGCCAGGAGGCAGTCGGGTGCCATGGATATGGCTCAGTGTTTGGAACTAGACAGGCCTGTGTTCAAATCCTGGCTCTGCTCCCAACCACAGTTATTCCACATCTGTGTGCCTCAGTTTCCTCATCAGAAAAGGAGGATAATAACTCTTCCTCCAGGGACTTTTGTGAGAAAAACCAAAATAACATGAGATAATGTCAAGGACAGTCAGGAAAACAAACAAACATGCCTTTTTTAGTCAGTTCTTCCTCTGTTCCCCACTAGAACAAAGTCAGGAATCTGGCAGGGTTCCCAGCCGGCGGGGACCAGGATAAGATGGTACCTTCTCGAGTTGTGCCGGACAGCCCTAGGCACCACGAGCCCTGACATTGTTATCTCCTAAATGTATCCCAACTTCCTCTCTCGTCCTATACTCTTGGCCCTGGCACAGCCCAAGGCCACCTTCATCTTCTCTTCGGCTTTGGCCAGGCCTTCCCAGTGGGCCTCTCTGCCTTCACTCCGGCTCCCTTAATGTTCATCGCCCTCTCCATCTGGAGGGCAATTACGTTTCTGTTTGTTTATTATTTTTTCCTATTAAGGAACTGCATGATTTTTGTTTAAGGGGAAAAAACAAGGAAAATAGATAAAAACAGAACGTAGTAAAAAGCATCAATAGTATCCCATCAGATAATGTTTGTTTCTAGAATGTGAATCTTACCTGGTGCTGGGCCTATGTTAGACCTGTGAAGGCTCCCAGACACCAGAAGGATTAGCCCAAATTCCTTGCAACTATCGAGATCCTTCTGGGCTTAGTCCCCATCTCTTTCTCCAGCAGGGTCCAGGCCCCACTCCCCTCGAGTGCCCTGATGCCCCCTCCCCCCCGCATGTGTGGGCTCCCATGTGTGGCAGCGGGATTCAGACGTGTGGGCATGAGCTGGACCCTAGCCTGGACCGGTTGTTGGTGTCTGGTTTCCCTGGCACACTCTCCTTGCCCTACACAAGGCAGTCGAGAGTGGTAATGAGATGCCCTCTCTTGGGTCTGGCTGAGCTGAGTTCCAGTCCTTTTCTGCCGCTTACCAGCTATGTCATATGCAATAATCACAGCCCCTCCTCAGAGGATCATTGCAAAGATTCAATGAGGTAGGTACGTGTAAAAGGCCGATGCCCGCACACAGCAGGCACTCAGTAAATGTTAGTCCCACTGCCCTCTTGGTGTTTTTACTCACATTAGGTAATGTGTTGCTCTCCTCTTGTTTGCCTAAATGGACTGTCACTCTGCAAGAGAAAGGCTTGATCAGAAAGCCCCCAGGGAGCAAGGAAAAGGTCAAAGCTTAGAAGCTACACCCAGATCCCACCGCTCATCTGTAAAAAGTGACAGTACCAGGACGATTTCTGAGGCCCCTTTCAGGTCTCAAAAGGTTCTCTCAGGGACTAGGGAATGTTTGATGGTCAAGGGATCATCGGTATACACATTGTGACCCCAAGGCAGGTAGTAAACGAGTGGGGACTTGACTAGTCATGCCTATTAGAACCACTCCTAGAATAAGAGCCAGGAGACTTTGCGTGAGATCCACAAGGCTCCCATGGTGCATGATCTCAAAGGCACACATGAGGGAAATTTACATTGTCTGCACAAAAGCCTTTCTTATTTGCACCAGAAATCGGTGATATGGGACCTGAAACGGTCAGTGAAGTGAATTCAGGATAAGCAAATGGTTACTCTTCTGAGATCTGGTGTTAATCCTGGTCATCATTAGTTGTTTGCAGGTGCAGAAACACGAACACGTCAGGTGTCAGGTGTCCACACGGCAAGAGCAGCTGTAAGGGAGCTCACCTGGAAGGTTAAAGATTGGAGTGAGGGTAACTAGCTTCTGATGTGCTGACGAGAAGAGTCAGGCTTCGGTATACAAAGCCGGGGCCTCCTCGGCCTCAGCACGCGCACACAGCTGCGCACGTGCCTTCAGGCAACCGCCTGGGAGAGAGCCCCTGAAGCTGCTCCAGGAGTCCGTTTCCCCATGACCAACTCGAACACGGCATCTTTAAGGATGAGGCTCTTCCCAGGTCTGCAGGGCGTGGGGTGTGGGGTTGGGAGGATTTTTCCTGGAGGAGGCAGTTCTACCTGGGTTAATAAAGTCTGGTTTTGATCCCACATCTCCCACCCCAAAAAGGGGCCTCCAGAGAGGCACTGAAGACCAGCCCAAGGATTAGTCTACTCTAGATACGACCACCAACGTTTTAACTGGCAAAAACATTACTCTTTGTGGTAAAAAATGGGCATGACTGCACAATATACGTTAATCACACAATGGGGCTGGACACCTGTGTGGCTCAGTTAGTTAAGTGGCTGCCTTCGAATGTGGTCCATATATACAATGGGATATTACTCAGCCATCAAAAAGAACGATTTCACAACATTTGCAGCAACATGGACGGGACTGGAGGAGGTAATGCTAAGTGGAATAAGTCAAGCAGATAAAGACAATTATCATATGGTTTCACTCATTTATGGAACATAAGAGTAGGAAGATCAATAGGAGAAGAACAGGAAGAAGGAAGGGGGATAAACAGAAGGGGGAGTGAACCATGAGAGACTGTGGACTCTGGGAAACGAACTGAGGCTTCAGAGGGGAGGGGGGTGGGGGAATGGGATAGGCCGCTGATGGGTAGTAAGGAGGGCACGTATTGCATGGTGCACTGGGTGTTATACGCAAACAATGAATCATGGAACATTGCATCAAAAACTAGGGATGTACTGTATGGTGACTAACATAATAAAAAATTATTACTAAAAAAAAAAAAAAGTGCTGCCTTCGACTCCGGTCATGATCCCAGCATCCTGGGATCAAGTCCTGCATTGGGCTCCCTGCTCAGGGGGAGCCTGCTTCTTCCTCTCCCCCTGCTTGTGAGCGCTCTCTCTGACCGAAAACAAAACAAAACAAAACAAAACAAAACACCCAAATTTAAAAAAAATAATACAATGGGGCTCACATGTGATTTAAAAGATTTAAAACCAGTGGGGCGCCTGAGTGGCTCCGTTGGTTAAGCGTCTGACTCTTAGTTTCAGCTCAGGTCATGATCTCAGGGTCATGAGATTGAGCCCTGAGTCAGGCTCCATGCTCAGTGGGGAATCGGCTTGGGATTCTCTCTCTCCCTCTGTCCCCACCCCCCTCTGTCTCTCTCTCAAATAAATAAATCTTTTTTAAAAAATAAGATTTAAGGGGCGCCTGGATGGTTCAGTTGGTCAAGTGCCTTTGGCTCAGGTCACGATCTCGGGGTCCTGTGATCGAGTCCCACGTTGGGATCCCGGCTCAGTGGGGAGTCTGCTTCTCCCTCTACCTCTGCCCTTCACTCCTGCTTGTGGGCACGCGCGCTCTCTCAAATAAATCAACAAAATCTTTTTAAAAAGATTTAACACCACTTAAAATACAACTCGACTCTTATCAGCCATACACTCCCATACATAAACCAGAAACTCTTCACAATGCTAATTTTGTTTGCTTACTCTGAATTTAGGAAAGCCTTGGGGTGATGGTGGTGGGGTGGTGGGGGAATCACTGAGTAGCCTGGGTCTTTTTAAAAAGCTGACAATGGATTGAGTTTATGTCTTTTTGTTCTTGGTAGATCTCCTTGAGCACTGAGACCTTCCGCAGCATTGCACTCACTTCAGAACTGTTCCAAGGGTCAGAGTGTGGCTTATGGGCATTTATTTTGTTGGGATTGTATTTCATGCTCTGAAAAGTAGGAAGTGTGGTTGATCCAGAATGACTCTCTGTGACTCTTGTTTTTCCTTGTCAACCTACTCAGATTACTCTGATTACACTAACCAAATTTTGAGACTTTATTGATGCCAGTTAAAGCACTTCATATTTTCTCACTTAATGAATTCAGTGAGTGGTTAATGTGTGCAAACCACAGTGCTCCATACCAAGAGAAATGGAATGAGATGTGATATTTTTTATTTAAGAAAAGAAAGAAAAGGGGAGGCACATAAATACTGAAAATAGAAAAGAAAAATTTAAGTGCTATAAAGAATTGAAGATAAAGCAATTTGCCAACTATGTCTCCCAGGAGTTGAGAGCACTCAGCCTACTGCTATTTTTCAAGGCTCCTGATATATTAAAAAAAAAAATTGCTGAAACAAGGTTACAACAATTGTGTCATAGTTCATATGTAAGAATTAAAACTTTTGAAATACAAAAGGTACATGGTATGTTTGCAAGAAAATTAGAGGATTCGCAAAAAATGTAATTCACAGAGATGTGTGTTTGTGGCTGGAGGCCCAAGTTAAAAGTTGACTGGTGAAGAGATTCTTCATGTCCCCATTTGTAGGTCATGTCAACGTCTACCTGAGCCCCTTCCTGAGAGTGAGGCCCTCCTGGTCCCAGCTGCTCCATTTCCCAGCCTCACTCAGTGCTGACTCAGTAGGACTCGGGGACTGGCTGATGTGGAGCCCCAGCAGGGTCTCACTGCAATGTCTTTGAATTTTAAAAGTACCCACAAAGTGTCCCTCACCATATTGCAAAGCAGGACTAGGACTGTTAGTAGGGGCTAGTTGGTGGGCAGAGTGGAGCTGTGGGTACCAGTGAGGTCGCTCCCAACAAGAGACACCGGGAGACTGAGGCCTTGAGCTTGACTCTGAATAGGGGTTCAGATAAGACCCACAGGTGTGATCGTGCCAGGAGGCACTAGTTCTAGAAACCTGCTCATCTACCCGGCCGTGCAGTTGATCCCTCGCTATGAGTGGATCCCACTCCAATGAGACTTTATCACCTCCAACATGAAACAATCCTCTTCACCGTCACCAGTGACCTTCAGGCCATTAAATCCAACAGTATTTCTCAGTCTTCATCTTAATTACCTATCAGCAGTATTCGACAGAGATAATTAGACCCTCCTTCTTGGAACATTTTTGTCATTTTGCTCCCAGGACACCAGGTAGATGATTCTTCATCTACCTCACTGGCCACTCATTGTCAGTCTTCTTTTTGGAGTCTCTCCAACCTCTCAGCACTGGAGCGCTCTGGGTCTCTGTCCTCCCACCTCTTCCTACTTCTGGCTCCACTCCCTGCCTTGGAGACGTCACCTGGGCCCAGGGCTCTAGGTATCCTGTATATGCCTATGACTGTCAAATGTGTATCTGCAGCCCAGACTGCTCTCCCAGACCCACTCATCCAACTGCTTACTTGACATTGCCATTTGGACAGTACGGGGCATCTGGAACTCCCTATGCTCAAAGCCCTACAAATGTGCATTTCTGCAAGTCTTCCCCAGCTGCGGAAAGTGGCAACTCCATCCTTCCTGTTGCTCTGCTCCAAAACTTGAAGTCATCCTTGACTCCTCCTTTTGCTCTTTTTTCATACTTAACACCCACCCCATTAGCAGATCCTACCGGTTTCTACCTTCAGAATATATCTCAAACCACTTCTCCCCACCCGTGCTGTTTCCACCAGGTCCAAGCACCATCTTTTCTTGCTTGGGTCCCTGCAATTACATCTTATCTGGCCTCGTTGCTTCTACCCTTGGTCACTGTGGTTCATTCTCATCACAGTAGCCGGAAGAGTCCTTTCAAAATGCAAGCTGCATCATGTGACCCTTCTCAGAATCCTCTGAGGCCTTCCCATCTGTAATGGGCTAAATTGTGTCCACCCAGACTTCCTATGTTGCAGCCCTAACCCCCAGTACTTCCGAATGTGACAGTATTGAAGACAGGGCCTTTAAAGGGGGATTATGTTAAAGGAGGCCATTAGGGTGGGCACTAATCCAACTTTACTGGTGTCCTTGTAAGACAGGACACACAGAGAGACACCAGGGATGTGCAGCCATAAAGAAAAGACCATATGAAGAGGCAACAAGTAGGTGGCCATCTACAAGCCAAGGAGAGAGTCCCGAGAGGAAACCAACCCTGTGGGCACCTTGATCTTTAATTCCCAGCCTCTAGAACCGTGAGAAAATAAATATCTGTTGCTTAAGCCACACAGTCTGGTTTTTTGTTTGCTTGCTTGTGTGTTTGTGTTTTTGGTGTGGCGGGCCTAGCAGCTAATGGCACCGTCGTCCCTTTTGAAGTAAAAGCCAAAGTCCTTACACTGTCCAGCAAACTTTACTGTATGCGTTTCCTACTGCTGCTGCAAAAAATTACTACGAGCTCAGTGGCTTAAAATAAAACTAACTCATCACCTTACAGTTCTAGAGGTCAAAGTCTGAAAGGGGTCTCACTGGGCTAAAAAGCAAGGTGTTGACAAGGTTATAGTCCTTCCAGAGGCTCCACGGTAAAATTTGTTTCCTTGCCTTTCCCAGCTCCTGGAAGCTTCCTGTGTTCCTAGTGGCCTTTTTTCCTCCATCAAAGCCAGCGATTGCATCACATCTCTTTCATGCATAAGGACCTTTGCGGTGATGTTGGGCCCACCCAAATAATCCAGGATGATCTGTGCATCTCAAAGTCAGCTGATTAGCAAACATCATTCCGTCTGCAAACTTAATTCCCCTTGATGAGTAATAGAACATAATCACAGTTTCCTGGGATTAAGATGTGGACATCTTTGGGGGGGGGCACTATTCTGCCAACGATGTCCACCATCTCTGCTTCTTCTCTGACTTCATCTGCCTCCACTGTCTCCTTATGCCCTCCACTCCTGCCACATGGGCCTCTTTGCTTTCCTGGAAAAGACCAAATGTGCCAAACGGGTTCCCACTCAGGGCCTTTGTACCTGCTGTTCCCTCTGCCAGGAGTGCTAGTCCCAGATATCAGCAGGCTCCTGCTGTCCCTTTTACACAAGGATTGCCCTGAACTCCCTGTATAGAATCACAACCCCACGCTCACCATCCCCTCTTCCCTTCGCCTGTGCTATTTGCTACCTAGCACTTGATGCATTGGGTGTCTTAACTTGTTTATATGTATTCTCCCCACTAGAATGTAAGCTCTAGGAGCAGAGACTCTGCTGTGTTCCCTGCTGTATCCTTGCACCTGAAATAATGTCCAGCAAATAATAGGGGCTCAGTAAATATTTTCCAAATAAAAAAATACATTGAATACAAAGACTCGTGCAAAGGCCTAAAACTAAGTTATACTTCTAAGTTTACAAAATATGGATAAAATTTTGATTTTTGAGTAAAACCAGATCTGCAATCTACAGAAAACCTTAGACATAGCAAAGTAATCAGTAAAAGGGTGAGTCACCACCATAAATGCCAGGGAGGCTCCCCGAGGTGCTTTGCCTATGACGTGCATGGAGGATTGTTCCCTTTTAGGGCAGGAAATAGTGGCTCTCAGGGGCACCCTAACTGAGAGCTCGTTTGTTGTGACTTTGAAAGCTGTGGGTGCAGAGGGCCACACAATTTACATGTTGGATCTGAGGTTTGGAGGAAATCATAGTGTTTTCTGGCAATTCCTGCCCCCATGGATGTAAAAATACTCACTTTGGGGCAACAACAGGTTTCGTTGGTGGTTGAACATAACTTTGTTTTTTTGCAGCTGGAGGAAGAGGAATTAGCCTGAAAGTGAAAAATAAATAATGGGAGAGAGAAAATTAGAAATTCAGAAACCTGTTTTATCACTCCCAGATTAGGCCGATGGCCACAGTGACCCAAAATTGGAATATGTGCTCTAATTGCTGAAATGCTTAAAATCAGGAAGATCTTGGGGAGTCTCTAGCAAAAGGAGGTTTATTTGAGGAGGTTCACTTCCCAGGGGACCCTGGGTTGGCAGCACAGCTTGTCCCCCATCTCCCAAAGCTCTCTGGGGCCCTTCGGTTGGAAGCAGCCCTTTCCCTGCTGTGCTCACTCTGAGATTTCGTCGTTTAAAATGACACTGAGCCAAAGCAGGACTGGCAATAGTGACGTGCTGCCAACAGTTTGCCAACAGCCTGGGAAAGCGGTGTAAAGCCAGGCTTTCTGGCTTCTTGGGATTTTGTTGCCTAGTTGACTAGAAATATTGTAAAAGAAAGAAGCCCACAAATGGAAACCTAGTCTCCAGGTCCTATTTCATCCTTATGATCCTTACTTGGGCTTCCCTATGGAGGTCTTGGTTGGTGGCCGAGGGGTCTTGATTAGCTTCCGTGGTCCCAAGTTCCAGGGGTCCCAGCAGGTGCAGTAGATGAGAGGGTTGGGGTGCATGGCAGGAGGGCAGAGGCCGGCTGGGCCGCTACAGCAGGAGGCTCTTGCTGAGGTGGGAAAGTAACAGCAGAGAGTTACAACATTCAGAGTCAAAACAACAGCACTTAGGGGCGCCTGGGTGGCTCAGTCGTTAAGCGTCTGCCTTTGGCTCAGGGCGTGATCCCAGCACCACATCAGGCTCCTCCGCTATGAGCCTGCTTCTTCCTCTCCCACTCTCCCTGCTGTGTTCCCTCTCTCGCTGGCTGTCTCTCTCTGCCAAATAAATAAATAAAATCTTTAAAACAAACAAACAAACAAACAAACAAACAAACAAAAAACAACAGCACTTAGAAACCAGTTAGCAAGGACCCAGCAAAGGCCCAAAGCACAGATGGTAGCTTCTGGAAGCTGCTGATGTGGTGCAAGGTCTTGACTACAGAATAACATCCTACCCTTTGGCACCCAGTAGATTTGACTTGAAGGCAATTTAAAATTCGCCGCCATTGAGTGCTTACTGCGAGCCGGGTACACAATACATGATCGACTTTTGTCATCCCGGTTTTACAAATGAGGGTAGAGGCTCAGAATGACCGCAGAGGT
Organism: Ursus arctos; assembly: GCF_023065955.2. NCBI lineage: Eukaryota > Metazoa > Chordata > Mammalia > Carnivora > Ursidae > Ursus > Ursus arctos. The sequence goes on from NW_026622763.1 coordinate 76,443,829, forward strand.
AGCAAGTTGCAGGGCTGGGGGTAAGCGCGAGTCTCCCTCACTCCCAAGCCCTTGTTCCATCGGGCCGCACCAGCTCTCACTGAAGTGTGAGGTCCCTACAGAAGGTCTTGCACAGAATTTCCTGGGAAATTAACTCTGGTACTCAAATTACAGTGCAACTGAATGTCCCCGCTTCCCGTTCCTGTTCACCTGCCTGAGTTACAGATCAAAACTCTTCCTTCTTGGCTCCATGAAAACAAAACCAAAATCCCTATTACAAATGTCTGCGGAGAAGACAACTACCAGATAAACACCGAGGCTTGACCATGTTTATCTTCTTTATTTTCCAGAACGCCACTAAAATGATAGTATACGATTGTGAGATATTAGAAAAAACATATATTGGTCTCTGCCCCCAGTTCCTGACACAGGGCTCCTGAAACCCTCGTGAATCCCAAGTGATAAGAGCACTCGGGGCATCGTTGTTCTAATGCAACCCTGGATGGGCTCCAGGGTGGGAGCTGCTCACCAGAAAAACCAAGCCATGATTAAGAAGTTAAGAGTTTTTAGCCTCAGTCACCCCCCATGCTGCAAGGAGGGGAGAGGGGCTGGAAATGGAGTTAGTAACTGATCGTACCGTGAGGAAGTCTCCATCAAACTCCCAGAAGTATGGGGTTCAGTGAGCTTCAGGGTTGGCAAACACATCACACGGGGAGGGTGACGCACCCAGACGGCATGAGGACAGGAGCTCCTGCGCTTGGGCCGCTCCCAGACCTCACTGCATGGATTGAGTCACCTGGCTGTTCATCTGTGTCCGTTATCATATCCTTTAGCAAGCTGGTAGATGCAAGTTACTGCTTTCCTGAGTTCTGTGAGCTGTTCTAGCAAGTTAATTGAACCTAAGGATGGGGTCATGGGAAACTCTGATTTATAACTGATGGGTCAGAAGCGTAGATGACAATGTGGATTTGCAGTTGGCATCTCTGGCGGCCCGGGTGGGGTGCCGTCCTGCGGGACTGAGTCCTTACCTGTGGGATCTGGAGTTATCTCCAGGTGGAGAGTGCCAGAATTGAGGTAAATTACAGGACTGCCAGCCAGTGTTGCTTGGTGGGGGAAAACCCACAAACATCTGGTGTCAAAAGTGTTGTGAGTGTGGTAGTCGTGTGAGAGCAAAGGAGACACATAGGAGGAAGGACCGGCTTTTCTCCTAATTCAAGGATTAAAAGAGGTTTAATCTGGGGCGCCTGGGTGGCTCAGTCATTAAGCGTCTGCCTTCGGCTCAGGGCGTGATCCCGGCATTCTGGGATCGAGCCCCACATCGGGCTCCTCTGCTGGGAGCCTGCTTCTTCCTCTCCCACTCCCCCTGCTTGTGTTCCCTCTCTCGCTGGCTGTCTCTCTCTCTGTCAAATAAATAAATAAAATCTTAAAAAAAAAAAAAGAGGTTTAATCTGACAAGAACAGGGAGAGTGGGAGAGGAGACAGAACTGCACAAGATCGTCCATCCGAGTTTGACATAATAACTCCCCCACTCCACAACCATTGGAAGCCGTGGCCTACACACCTGCAAAGTGGATACAAACCAGAAGGGGCTAGTTCCCGAGTCGATGGCCCCCAAAGACTCAGGACTTGGAGCTGATGGATTGTTGGATAATACGGACAGATCTGGCAGATGTGTTAGAGCACGTAGCAGGCCAGGTGACGTGCCGTCCCCGCAAACACGTCCATGCGCCCATCCCCAGAACCTGTGGCTAGGTCACCTCCCGTGCAAAAAGAGGATTTGCAGCTGTGATTAAGTGGAGGATCCTGAGTAGGGAGATGATTCCAGATTATCTGTGTGGGCCCAGGGTAATCATAAACCTCCTGATAAGAGGGAGAGTCAGAGTCAGAGAAGAAAATGTGATGAGGGAAGAGGAGGTAGGAGCGATCAAGGAAGGGCCGCAAGCCAAGGAATGTGGGCATCTCTAGCAGCTGGAAAAGGCATGGCCATGACTCTCCGCTAAAGCCTCCAGAAGGAGGCAAGTCCTGCCAATAGTTTGATTTCAGCCCAGTGAGACCCAGTTCAGACATCTGACCTCAGAACTGCAGGAGAATTAAACTGATGTTGTTTTAAGCCACTGAATTTGTGGTCATTTGTTACAGGGCAGTTGTAATAGGAAACAGAGCAACTGGGGTGAGATGGCCAATAGAAACATAGAAACCTAAGAAAATAAAAATGGCATAATGAGTCCAGGTTACAGAATATCATGGAAGAAAGTAAACGTGGTTATAGTAAGGTACACACTCAGATATATTAATGTAAACACTTCATAGTGATTTAACCAAAAAAGTGAATTGGGACGACATTGGAAGAGCAGGGGAGGGGAACGGAGGGAGAACATGTAAAGGCCAAATCCGCATCTACCACACCAGGAAGTCAACAGACAATGGCTAAAACGGAAAAATTGACAAATGGAATGGAGGCAAATTATTCAGCTGTATGAGGTTAAATTACAAAAGAAATAGCTTCAAGAGCTGAAAATAGTTGCCCCTAAGGAGCGTGCCAAGGAGCAGAACTGAGAAGTGAAGGGCAAGAGGGCAAAAACTAACTTTTCATTAATAAACTTGTAACACAGTTTACTTTTTAGATGATATCCGTGGATTATTTGATGGAAAATAAAAACCAATGCCAAAAAGTGTTCGGAGAACCAACAGACCCACAGAGGGATTACAACGACAGCAGATTTAACTCGAATTTCTAAGTGAATGGCTGGTTTCCAATAGTACACTGGAATAAATTTGTTGAAGAACCAACTGAAAAATGAAACAAACCTCTTTGTGCAATGTGACCAATGCTCAAGAAACCAGTTGCATGGTTTAATGCCTTTAGAGCAAAAGGCAACCATCACATGAGTCCATTTTACATATGAGGAAACAGACTCAAAATGATGAGTGACTCCTGGGCCGCCTGTAAATGCTCATTTAACAGCAAAAATACTTACAGGCTCTTGCTGTGAGGACCATGCTAGCTGCTGCGGGATTCTGCACGCTTGCACCCTGCCCTTGGGCAACTTGTGGTCAGGGGGTAGCCATCAGAAAAGGAGCTGAGTGGGCTGTGAAGCCGGGGCTGGAGAGCCGGCCTTGGAAGAAAGGCAGGACATGCAGGTGGAGGTAGGCCTGCAGGACCAGCTGGGACAGAGATCTGGGCCCAGGGTGCTGCGTGGCCAAGAGACTGGGTAAACAGCACAGCCTGAAGACCGGGTGATGGGGCCCCCACATCTAGCTGTCTGTGTTCTGTTGTGCTTGGGCGCCTAGTCGGGAGATCTCAGGGAGACAGGGTCCAGGAGGCAGTTGGGGTGGAGCACCCAGGCCAAGAAGGGGATGCCACAGGGGCTAGAATTTGGTGAGTCTGAAGGAGGATGTAGCAGTGCCAAGAAGGAAGTTCTCCTGCTGCTTCAGACCTGGGGTCTGCTTCCTGTGAGGACAGGAGCCAATCCTGAACTTGGGCGACTTGGCAGGAGTCCCTGGTGCAGGCAGTGAGAGGCCAAGGAGGCTAGCTCCCAGCACTGCCTTCTTTATTCCATTTCTTGCCTGACCAACCGGACTGTGCGGTTTTTGAAAGGCTGGACTCCACCAAGTCATTCTCTGTGTCCCCATGGAGCCTGGCACAGCAACTTGCCCACAATGTGTCCTGGATAAGTATTTGTTGCTTGACTGATAAACTGAGTGGCTCTCACCACAGGGACCGACTCAACAAGGAGGAAGGAGAGCCACAGAGGAACTGCAAAAATGTCATCGTTGTTACAGTGTTATAGATAATATGAAAAATTGGAATTAAAAAAACCAAAATGATTGGTAAATTATTGTACAGTCAATGGGAGTTTTACATAGATTTTAACAGATTATTTGAAAGCCTGTGGTAACATGAAGAAATGGTTAAGAACAAAGATATAAAATGGTATATGTGCAGTGGATACAATTATGTAAAAATATGTCCCTATCTGCACAGAAGTTGGAAAAGAATATGGTAAAAAATGAAAATTGGGCCAGAATATCAAGATTATGAGTTTTTTTCTTCCCCCACAACATTCTTTACCAAGATTTTCCTTGGGTTTTGGATTCGGGTGGTCTTGACTTTGCATAATAGCTCCTCTACTTAATAGCTGCGGGACCTCAAGACACTCACTTTTACTTTTCTGGGTCTCAGTTTCTTCATCTGCAAAATAGGGACATGGAAGTTCCGCCTCACTGGGAGGTCACGCACCTGAGATGAGACCAGGTCAGGAAAGCTCTCGGCGCACTGCCTTGTACACATTTGGTTCTCAAAAACTGGTAACTGAGTTTAGGAATATTAGAAACCCTAGTGATATTTTTGTATACAGCAGCTTTTATTCCTAATATTTGGAGAGAATAGGTTTATTTGTGTGTGTTAAATTGAAATAGGCTCTCTGTAAAGAAAATCATAATACAGCAAAGCTTAAGGAAGTAAAAATTATCCAAAATACTAACATGATGACCACTGAAAATATTTTGGTTAATAAGTTCTAGAATTCTCTCTAGACTAAAGAAACAGATTTATATAATTTTCCATAAATGGGAAGGAACTATACATACATTCTACATATACTTTTTATCAACAATGTCATGAGCTTCTATTAATGTTGGTAACTATAGACATATCATCATTTTTTAAACTTAAATTTACTGTGGATAAAAATTTTAAATGTACAAAAATAGAGAAAACAGTATAATGAACTCACCTGTCACCCAGCTTCCACAATTAGCAACTTGTGGTTAATCATTCATCTGTACCCAGCCCACTCTAATGCCAGATTATTTTAAAACAAATTTAAAGCAAATCCATAATTTAAATTATACTTAGGGCAAATCTATAAAACAAATCTAAGATTTGTTTATCATCATAACTGTGTAAATTTCTATCCTACAACTGTACCCATTTATATTTTTAGCCAGGTGTGTATTGATGAACATTTGGTTGTTCCCTTTTTTTCCTGTTGTAGACAATGTCTTGGTGTATATTCTTTTGCTTTTAAAAAGTAAAAGCCTCTCTTTTCAAACACCGATGGGGATAGATACTCAAAATATTTAACAACTAGTGAGACAAGGCTGTTGAACAATCAGAATAGACATGGGCTATAGGCCTGGAACAGGGTCCTGCAGGACTCCACTCCTGCCTTTGTGCCGGGCATTAAACCCTTAGCTGCTTAATCATGAGGAGGTCTGGGGGTACCAGAGGAGGAGCTGAGGCAACCAAGGTGGCACAGAGGACATTTGAGGGACTGGGACAATGTATAAAGTTGATCCTTGAACAATATGGGTTTGAAGGTCCACTTATATGCTGACTTTTTTCAATAAATATATTGGAAAAAGTTTTGGAAATTTTCGACAATATGAAAAAACTTGCAGATGAACCATTTGGCCCAGGAATACTGAAAAAATTAAGAAAGTTAGTTATTAATATAATACTACAGTATATAATACATATAAGATAAAAATATGTGCTCTCGCTCTCTCTCTCAAATTAATAAATAAATATTTTAAAAAAATAGGGGCACCTGGGTGACACAGTCAGTTAAGTGTCTGACTCTTGGTTTCAGGTCAGGTCATGATCTCAGCTCAGGGTCGTGAGATCAAGCACTATGTTGGGCTCTGTGCTCAGCATGGAGTCTGCTTAAGATTCTCTCTCCCTCTCCCTCTGCCCCCCCAAAATTAATAAATAAATCTTTCAAAAATAATATGTGTTAATCGACTGTATGTTATGTGAAGACTTCTGGTCAACAATAGGCTGGTAGGTCAACAGTAGTAGTTATATTTTTGAGGAGTCAAAAGCTATACTAGGATTTTTGACTGCATGGGGTGGGGGTCAATGCCCTAACCCCCGGTGTTGTTCAAGGTTGTTACTCAAGGGTCAACTGATATACAACCAGTATGGCAATATTTCAATATTTCAATGACTGCATACCAGCTAAACATCAGCCCTCTACTGCCAGTACTCTCCCACGAGGGAACCACTGTCAACAGGCTTTTACTGAGGGTAGACTTCCAGAAATGTTCTATGACTACGAATATATAATATATATAAAATCCCTAAAAATTTTTACATAAATGAGTGTATACTTTACACGCTATGCCATTTCTTGCTCTTTTTACATAACAGGATCTCTAGTAGATATTTCCATGTCGGCATAGATAGATCTACTGCGTTCACAATGGCTTGATGTTGCATTGTGTGGCTTTACGAATATAGAGGGGTGTGTGTGTGTGTGTGTGTGTGTGTGTCTATGCATGCACACCCGTGTATGATTAAGGATTCTTTCTCCCTACTCTTTTCCTCTCCTGTACTTCTCCCTGATGATTTCACCTGAGGCTTAGTGGACTGAAGGTGTCACGTGGTGACACTGTAGTTACCAGTGAGCCAGCAGAGCCTTCAGAAAGGTCATAGATTACTACTAATAATCAGACAAAAAAAAAAATTACATAAAACATCTTTTCCAAAGAACTTACCTTGGACTGCTCAAAGATTTGTTTCTCTCATGTGGTTCTTTTCCAAGTCAAGAGTCTTAAAGTCACCACAGTTTTTTAGAGAAACTGTTTCTCATCAACATAAAATCAGCATTCATTTTAGATCAAATCCAGAGGTTCCAGAACTCGAGATGTTAGTGGTCGTTCCAAGTGACTGAAATGCCAAAGCAGAAAACCCACAGTGTGTGTAGGGCGAAGAGAAAGACTTCCGGTGAATCCCGTCAAAGGTTTTTACAAAGGCTGAACTGGCATGAGTACAAATTTCCCGTCTAAGGATAGTCCAGCTTGAGTCTTTCGATATTGCAAGGAAAGTCCGAGTAGAGGAGACAGTCAGCCGTCCGTTCAGACTCTCTTGACTTGGGCTTTGAGTTGTGAGGTTTGTCCTTGGGAGGTGGCAGGCAAAGGTTTGTTTCTTTTATTGCTATGGAAACAGAATGGCAGCACCTCATTGGCTCAGGCCCTCTGCTCTCAAAGAGAGCAGGCTGGAGAAGCAGCCAGTTAACAAATCCTCTAAGACACAAGACAAAATATGCCTAAGATATACTTTCAGAGGAAATAGAATTAAACAGCATCCTAAGCTCAACCGGCCTATGGCTGTGGTTGCCAGGCAGGATCTGTGGAGGACATTAAGTTCTTTTGTCATTTGCTTACAGAAACCTAAAACTCCAAAGTGGGCAATTTCTTCCTTGAATTTCAGGCTTTGAAATCTGTAAAAGTAGAAATCCCCTAGGGCAGGAATCCTTTTCAGTCGCCAAGGAGTTTGACCATTTTTCCCCCCTAAGTTTTCCTAAGCAGAAAAGTTGCTTTTTCTCATTATAGAAAAAAAAGTGCTTGCTTATGATAGACCAGTGGCTTTAATTTTTATTCTATTGCAACTCACTATAAGAAATATATTTTACACATTTTATAATAAAAAGTTGTATGAAGTATCTTTATTACATACTATTCTCATCTATTTGTTTCTTCTATTTGAAATGAAAGCTCATTACAAATTTTCTTGGTTGATTTCATGACCCATAGTTTACAAAACAACGTTGTAAATTCATCCATTCATTTGACTTCACACTTATTATCTACTGTGTACCAGGAACTGTTGTGAGGGGGATATACCTCAGTTATGTGCTTTATGTGCTCCATAAAGCTTAGAGACTAGTGGGGAAGCAGACAATAAATTCAATAAAAGCACAATGAAGCTTACATTACAGGCCTCACCAGATGCCATGGGAATGGACTATGAGTCAAAGAGAAGGGACTTGACTAGTTTTGAATATTAGAAAGATCATTTTGACTGCAATGTAAAGAAACAATTGGTGAGGCCAAGTCAGGAGGCAGGGACACCAGTTAGGAGTCCGTGGCAGTGGTCAAATGAGACACAGTGGTAGCCTTGGCTGAGGGAGCAGCAGTAGGGATGGAGAGAAGAGGACACAGTAAGACTTGGCGATTGATCAGATGTTACAATGAGGAAAAAGGAGGAGGTAATGATGACTCATGGGTTTCTAGCTCAAGCAATTGAATAGATGGCAGTGCCATTTTATTGAGATGATAAAGCCTGGGGGATAAAGAGGCTCGAAGGAGCAGATCATAACTTCAAGCTTGGATATGTTGAGTTTGAGGTGCTAGGGAGACAGACACCCATTACAGAGTTTGTTCCATGATTTGGGGTTCAAAAGAAGAGTCTGGGGCAGAAACACTTTAGGAGTCTTCAGGGTAGATGATACTTAAAGATAAATGAATGGATGAGATCACACAGGGGAAGGGTGTAAGAAGAGAATAAGGTCTAGAACATAGCCCTGAGGAATGCCACCAATATTTACGACAGTATTTCTTAAAGGGTGGACCATGTTACAGCTCAAATATGTACAACCATCACCTGAATGAAAATGGCTTAAATAAAAAAGGTTCATTAGTTTCATGAAATATGAAGTCTGGAAGTAGTGCTACCAGATTGATGCAGACTCAGCAACGTCATTGGAGAATTGGTTTCTTTCCATCTTTCTGTCATGCCCATCTCAGGTGTCAACTGAGGGGAACCTCATGATTACACTTTGGCTGCCCCAACTCCAATCACCATGGGCAGACTAGATGCAGACAAACTTCAGAAACGAAAAGGGAGGCAAAAAAGTTACAAAGAGAACAATGAATAGATTTGACTAATCCAGTTGAATCCATCTCTGTCTAGAGATTGGATATTGCTTCAAATCTGTTTTGTGAAATTTTATATTTAAATGCTTTCTCATGATTTATAAAAAGCAGGATTTGGGGAGAGTGGCTAACAGCAAAGATACAAAGGAAGGCACAGGAGGAGGTCACTTGACTTGGCCAAGGCTTAGCACTAATTACCACTACTTCAGGATTTTTGTTTCCTCCTTTCCTCTCTTTAGACATGAGTACAACTTTGTCAGATCCAAAACGGCAGGGGGAAGGAAATGAAGGCTTTTAGGGTCTAAGTGTCAACTGCTCTTTTCTTTGATTGAATTTAGGGAAACTTTGGCATTGTGCAAAAGGCTCTTTCCAAAGATGCAGGAAGGGGACTGAGGCTACTAACATTGTCCGTAACTTTCCCCAAAGCAATGTGCCTTAGTATTTGGAATGGAGGTGGAGAAGGCCAGAATACCAACAGTATAAAAGTAGAAGTTGAATAAATAAATGAGAGAAACTGTGACTTAACAATCCAAGTCAATCATCAAAATTAGCTTGCACACTGGGTTGGGAAACGGGCAGCACCTTGGGGGATGCTGTGGCCCTCAGGAAGTGACAAAGATGATCAGCCAGTTGAGTATTTAGAAGCTTTCCTTCTGGGTAAGCCCAATTTGTGACTTTCTGAGAATACTCCCAGTGTGGAAAAGACAGAGTTCTTTCAAGGGAGCTTATCATTACCTCCAACTGCTCGATTTCCTTTGATTCCTTTTTGTCTTTGAAGATCTCACTTTAGGGTGCTCTGCTAAGTCCCACCGACTGATTCAGCTGTTCCCAAATGTCCCCCAGCCAGGGAGCCACAGGAGTCATACAAGCGCCTGCAGTGCCACTCTCACATCAAAAAGAGGGGCCGCTGCCCTGAGCCCTGGGCTTTAAAGGATTCTGCATATCACAGGTATATACAAAAATCTAAGTTTATTAACGAACACATAGGCACTTGATCTGGAGCTCAGCGCTTGAACAGCAGGACCCATAACCCTAAACATCTGTTGTTCTCATCAGTAACATCATTCAGGATCCAGGGGAATGCTTCTCCACACTCTTACCTTTTATCTTCAAAACAAAAGTTGACTCTGTCAAAATGCTATGACGGTATTTGTCTTTCTCTGTCTGCCTTATTTCACTTAGCATAATACCTTCTAGGTCCATCCATGTTGTCTCAGATGGCAAGATTTCGTTTTTTTTTTTTTTTTTTTTTTTTTTTTTTTATCACTGAGTAATTTTTCATTGCACATAAGCCACATCTTCTTTCTCCTTTCACCTGTGGATGGACATTTGGGTTGTTTCCCTATCTTGGCTATTGTAAGCAATGCTGCAATAAACACAGGGGCACATGTATCTTTTCAAACTAGTGTTTTCGCTTTCTTTGGGTAAATACCCAGTAGAATTACTGGATCATATGGCATTTCTATTTTCAATTTGTTGAGGAACCTCTATACTGTTTTCCACACTGGCTGCACCAATTTATATTGCAACCCGCAAGACAAGAGGGTTCCTTTTACTCCCCATTCTTGCCAACACTTACTTCTTGTCTTTTTGATAAAAGCCATTCTGACAAGTGTGAGGTGATATTTCATTATGATTTTGATTTGCATTTCCCTAATGATTAGTGATGCTGAGAATCTTTTCAGGGAAAAAAAAATACTATATGGTTTCACTTATATGTGGAATCCAAAAAATGAAGCTTAGAAAAACAGAAACAGACTCATAAATACAGAGAAAAAACTAGTGGTTGCCAGAGGGGTGGAGATGGGGTATGGGCAAAATAGAGGGGGATGAAGAGGTACAAACTTCCAGTAATAAAAGAAAGAAGTCACGGGGATATAAAGTACAGCACAGGAAATACAGCCAATAATATTGTGTTAAACATTGTCTGGTGACAGAAGGTGGCCACACTTCTGGCGAGCACCGTGTAATGTATAGCACTGTTGAGCCACTATGTTATAGACCTGAAACTAACATAACATTGTGTGTCAACTATAGCTCAAGAATATAGTTTTTTTCTTAAACACTAGGAATGTTTCTGGGTTGTGCTGCTGCTAAGGTCAGAGACAGACACTGCTTTGGAATTCAGGAGGAACGAGGGCAGCAGCAGTGAGGAGAGAGGAAACTTGTCAAAAGCCCTCAGCATGGATGCACAGATTCACGCATAGTGAAATACTGTTTTCCAGTGGTGCTGAGCATCCATTTTTTGCTTCTTTTAATATTTTTTTATTTAAAGATTTTTATTTATTTGAGAGAGAGTGTGTGTGAATAGGGGGAGGGGCAGAGGGAATCTCAGTGGCATCTCAAGCAGACTGCGCTGGGCGTGGGTCCCATGGGGGGCTGATCTCACCACCCTGAGATCATGACCTGAGCGGAAATCATGAGTTGGACACTTAATCTACTGAGCTGCCCAGGCGCCCCCTAATGTTTTAATTTGTAATTCCATGGGTACTTATATATTGGAGCGGTACTTGCAAGACCTGCATTTTGTGGCTGAAGAATATTTTGCAATATGAATTCTGATTACCTTAAAATTTATATATATGTATGTATAGGTCTAGATGGAACATGAATGAAGCATGGCGCTAATTCTTCACATTATTGTATGGCACTGTGTGGATCTAGAGATGCCCTTGGAAGATGGTGAAATCGTTTCCTAAGTGGTAGTGGATTACACAAAATTAAAATATTTTGTAAAATTTTCTGGCCCTTTGTTGTAATGTTTAAATGTAATGTGAAAATCTTGCTTTTAAATAACTTAGTGATTTTGCTAGAAGGGGGGAAAATTAATGTTATGGAACACTTTTTAAATTATTTTTTATGCATTTTTCTCTAATATCTCTCATCTTTGGTGTGCTTTACTCACATTTTCATAAAGAATAAACTCTTCATGCCTGCCAGCCAGCAGCTGAGTTTTTGCCAAACCTGGACAGCAACATTTGTTCATTTGAAAATTCTATGGCATTTTGGTCATTTTATAAAAACTAATGAAAAACAAAACTTGATACTAGCATAAGTCAAACTTAATATAGTTAAAACAGAGATGGAAGTCAACAGAATGCCCTCAAATATTGCCCTCCTCAGGTTTTGGGACTTAAACACATCTACTGATGCTTATCATTTGTGAAAGAAAATACAATTAAAGATGCTCGGGATATCACAAAATCACTAAATTTTATATCAAAGAATTAGAGACACATATTTCATTTATTTCTCATAAAATGCTCATAATTCTAAATGGATACTAAATGAGTTTTTTTTTTTACATACAGCAATGAAATTGTGACAGGGAAAAGAGAACATCAAAGAACTTTTCTACTAGAGTCCAACAATTTTCAAATTTAGTTTCTTGGAAATAGTCCCTTCCATCTTTCCTTCCTTCCTTTTCTCTCTCTCTCTCCCTCCTTCTCCTTCCTTCCCTCATTCGTTTCCTTCCTTTTTTCCTCCCTCCCTCCCTTCCCTCCTTCTTTTAAAAAGACATAAGTTTACTGAATACACCACAAGGGAGAAGCAGGCAGGTCAGCAAAGGGGAGACTGTGTGCCGAAAACAGTTTCTAAATAGCCAAGAGCATCAACAGTAAATTGTGGAGTACAGGAAAAAAATTGCTTCACATTTTCTCAGTCTTTTCAAATTAAAGATCTGCAATGACTTTTTGTTGCTGTTTCTTTGCTAAGGAAATATGGTAAATACAGATACTCCATCCACTCTGTTTTTAAAAAATGTCTCAGAAAATACAGTAAGATCTGTTTACTACTTATGACTACTGTTGGTTTGTTTTGTATTGGCTTGGCAAATAGGTTGTTTTCTCTACCAAAACCAACATAATGGGAAGGAAAGACTCAATGCAGGATAATCTGTGAAAAGAACGGGGACAAAAACACAGAAAGACAAAAACTTAAGAAGATACTCATGTTTATTATCTGATTTACATGTGACAGAGCAAAGGTAGGTGCACAAAGACCTGTTGACAAAGTCAAGCCCTAGAGAGTCAACCACAGGTTTCCCCGGCTGCCCCAGAGGCACTGAAACACTGCTCCCCGCGCTGTGCTCTGCAGCGGTGCTCCCCGCACTGTGCTCTGCAGTGCAACCGCGCGGCTGGGACCGCGGTGGTGCTGCACTTGGAGTACAGGCCTGTGCGCATCAGACATCAAAGGACTGGACCATTAAACACTTGAGAGCTCTCGTTCCAGATGTCAAAAGTCAATGTTAGCAACCAACAAGTACTAATTATGTACTAGAATGGTCAGAAAAACAGAACAGACTTTGAATACTGTATAAAATACACCTTTTCTAGAGAATAAGCTCTTGTTGTGAGCGGTCTCTTTATTTCCTCCCTTTGCCAAAGTCTGTTCATTCATGTCAAATCAAGGACATAAAGTATAAAATCTTTTAAAAAGCTACTTTAACGATGGTCTTGAAGTTCTCCCTAAGACCCATGCCTAAGGCTATTTACATAAGATTTGGGATCATCATAATTCAGGAAAACTTTTCATTCTGAGCTCACAAAGGTATCCCTCCTATAGATAGTAGGATACTCAGAAATACCTGAGGTATAATCACTGAGAACCTTCCTGAAGGAGAAAAAAAAAAAGACTATAGAGTTTCCTACACTGGCATAAAAGTACATACACAGTTGATACTGAAAAACTAAAATGTGACAGGACTGAAGTATAACAGATAAACTGAGGAGAAACTTCCTACAAGGCTCCAGGTCTTCTTACTATACTTTGCACAACTTTGTTATAACAGAGATTCTCAGGCTGTACCAAAAATGATTTTAGGTGGAATCTTTAAAAACAGCAAAACCCAATTTCAAACAGATTCCCTCCTAGAGACAAGCATGTACCAGTACACAATCATTATGTTTCTGGTGGAACAGTAACATCAGTCCAACTTTCAAAAACTTAAGTCTGTATCTCTTTAATTAGATGTGCTTATTTGGCTGTGAATATGCCCTCACCCTGCCTCCAGAATGATCATTTTAGCATCAGTTATTAAAAAAAAAGTATACTAATTATATAAAACACTCCAAAATCTAGCTTAGTTTATAGCTTAAATAGCTATAGATACACAAATCTGATAATTTAACACTTTGTACTACTCTCTGGCCCTATATTTTCCCACTTCCTGATGTTTCCTGGAAACTGGCAATAGGAAGATTACTTTCTTAGAGAATAAATAAAAAGCTTTAAGAATTGGCTAAAATAAGCACCCCAGAGTTACTTTAGGAAGTAGAAACTCAAATACTATTTTTTAAAAAAGTGAATTGGAATATTCTGGAAATTTAAACATCTTTAAACAAGGAATTCTGTTTAGTGTCTACCACATTCAGGGACACTTACATTCACTTATGGACCTGCTGGAATCCTTTCTGAACGTGTTGTGACCTCAGCATGACTGACAGAAGGGGAGAGGACACTTTCACTTTTTTTTAAAAAAAGAAATTTAGAAAGGTCTCAGTAAGCTTCTAAAAAGCATGTGGTAAACTCACACATTCTTACTACTGCATGCATGTTGGTTTTTCTACCCTTTCGAGCGCACAGCTCTTCATGTAGGCGAGGCACCTCGAGAGGGGAAAGGAAGGACCCTCTTCGGGCATGAAAATAGGTGTATCAATGGGAACCAAAGGAGCGAGACTCTCGTCAAGAACTCTTCAGAAAACTGCCTTTCAGTTAAGTCACAAGAAATGAGCAAAACATTTGCAAATTAAGCTCCAAAAAAATCAAGTAATACCCTCCCATTTTCAAAAACAAAATAATTAGCCCCCTTCCCTCATCTCTTCATCACCATGCCTTTCATATACCGACATTTTTTCCTGAACTGTACTGTGTAGAGAAGCCTTGTCATCTGATGAGGAACAGACCCTGATCAGCAACACTCAGCGAAACAGGTCTATTTCTTCCCAATTCACAGCCTTGCATCACACTGCTGAATGCTGAAACCTAATCCATGAGTTTCACTTTGCCGTTTCACAGAATTTCTAAAAAGAAAAAAAAAAAAAAAAAGGAATCCCAGAAAAAAAGCAAAAGCTTTGACTTTCCCATTAAAAAGTTCATTCTGTAATTCTACAGATATCAAGAAAAAGGCAGATGTGTTTTAATTTTACATCTAAAAAAACCACAATCTCAAAGCAAGCACCTGGGTTTTACTTTAGCTTATAATAACTTCATATGCCTGAGAATTTTTGTGCAAATACATGTCATCTTCAATGAAAAATATGCATAGCACTTTGGAAAAAGTTTAGTTGCAACTAACTTTCCTTACAAAAAAACATACAGACATAAATACACAACATTCCCTAATTCCTATTGATTGCACTTCTGGTTTAACCCCTTCCAGCCTCCAAGGAAATTTGAAAGACATGTAATCGTGTTCATATGCCTTGGCCACTGTCCTTATCTAAAAGAAATATTCTGAAAACAAATTTCCTTGGTTCCAACTTACCCATATTTTCATTCTTAAAGTAAATCCTTCCTACTTCCCAATTCATGTTGTTTGGGAGGTATTGTATAAAAATACAAATTTAAAAGTGAACTTTTATTAATCACAAATACAAAAGGAATTTGGGCGGTGTTTGGGCTCCCAGTGGCTCAAAGGCTTAAAAACAGAAAGCAAAAGGGAGTTTCCACTACTCTGATTTTATGAAAAAGATAAAATTCCTTGTTTGCTACTGCTGCATACATACCACTTAATGGATATGTGATTTAAGCAGACCTAACGGGGTAAAGCATAAAAGCCATCTCAGTTGTCTCAGTAACAGACAGGGCTTAGCCCAGCAACCCTGGAGTGCAGCTTTTTACAGGCAATGGTGAAAGCTGCTCCCTTTCTCTTCCCATCTCTAACTTGGGTTCTTCCTGCTTTTAGTTACTAGAAGTAAATGTGCTAGCAAGTTCAGTATAACTGGTATATTTTGATATTACTGAATTTATTGTCCAGTCACTTTTTATTCTCAAGATAGGAATACCCAACTGAAGGAGTTATTAAACCCTTCCTCCTTTTCTGCCTCCAAACACTCATGACCCATTCATTTATACTTTCAGTTTATTAGACCTCATTCATTAGGGCCTCATCCCAATTCTGTTTCCATTCTTCCCCTTTCCCCTTTCCACATTCACAACCCATCTGCAACATTCCTTGTCTCTCAGTCAGACCAGACTACGTGTATCAGTGCAAAGCTATCCTTCATGTGCTATTTTGTTTAAGAGGTCAGTTAACTGCTGAACCTCAGTCTTCCTTCAGGATATCCATTTTCGGTGAAGTTGTGCAAACTGGGGTGCCCAAGCTACCCATCATGACCGGAAGACTCTGATTCCTCCTCAGTCCACTCAATAAATTGCTACCTGAATTTAAATAAGCAGCAGAGTCCGGTCTTTGAAGGCCAATTTCTGCCTCTTGGCTTCTTCCATTTTCCTGTGCATCAGGGGTCTTGATCACTCTGGCTATCCCCAGTCTCTTGAGCCTGTCCACTAAGTTCATCTTCAACTGGCCAGCATCAGGAGGGTTCCGTGTAGGTCTCAAACCATACATCTCCTGGAGGAATGTTTCAGCTGGTCGGGAGGCCAAAAAATTTTCAGAGAGATGCACTCGAGGCTCAAAGGGCAAAGGAGAAGGGCAAGGTGAGTGAGACGGTGAATTTGGTGGTGTGGAAGGAATAGCCAGGGCTTTAGGGATAGGCTGGAGGAGGGGGCTCTCTGAAACTGGGCTGTGATACACTTTAGCAGAAATGCCTCGCTCTTGCAGAAGTTTGGCCAAGCTCACGGTGCTACTGAAGGTTATAGTGGAATCTCGTCGGTTGGTAACAGATTCACCAATGCTGAGTCTATAGGACATAGCAGGAGAATTCACCGCCGTGTTTGATGAACTGCTACCACCACTTCCACAGGATAATGAAGGGAACCCAGAGCTTTGGGGAAAAGAAAGAAAAAAGAAAAGAAAAGAAAAGAAAAGAAAAGAAAAGAAAAAAGAAAAAGAAAAGATAAAGGAGTGTTTAAAAATAAAAAGTAATTTTCAAGTCAGCATTTAAAGTAATTATATTAGTTATCCATAGTAAATATAGAGCAACAGGCAATACATCAGTAACTGAACTCTGTGGAAAGATCTGAACAATAAGAATTTTGATATGTTACTTCAGTGATTGGTTAATTATCTGTAATTTGTAACTAAGTCACTAACTCACTGAAACATACTTCTTTTCACAGGATATGAAAAAGTTTACCCTTAGATAACTTAATTCTTAAATTATAACTCAAACTGTGTCTTTGGGAATATGACTAAGTTTTATGATAGAAATCAAAGAAATTAAAATATTACAGAAAGTAACCAGAAATTTTTATTTTTATATATCCATTCCATAAAGTGAAATACACCAGAGACAATAATCCATGAGTAAATAATTCTCCAACTTTTTAGAAAATACGATCTTTTACATTAAACCTAAGATGCTCTTAAGGAAAAATTGTTTCCTTTTCAATCTTTCAATTTTATATTACTAGGAACTCATAGAAGTTAAAATTGTTAAAATTTCCATTTTCAAGAATGTTAATTCCAAACAACAGTAGTATAAGGATACCCATGAAACAAATTTTTCTTAACCTTGACTTTGAACATGTGTTTCTGGGAAAATAAAAATAATTAAAAGCTTTGACAACTACTAGAAACTTTCTTATTCTATGTTTTGTTAGAAAGAAAAGAAAAACTAAGAAATCACGTACTCAAGGGAATCGTGACAGAACGGAGAAGGGACTTCTTTAGCCAATTCTCCTCCCTTGAGCAAATGTTATCAGTATTTAATAGATAAACTTTCACTTTAACCCAAAATACTCAAGTATATCAAGATAACAGAATTTTCAATGATTATGAACAAAATTATTATTAAAACTAATAATTTATTAATAAATAAACTTTCTAAAGTACCAAATGGTATGAAAGAAACAAAGTACAAACAAGTTTGACTCCTTGGTTAAATGAGTCCAACTAAGAACGTCCAATCTGATGCAGTTTATAGACTGTACTCCCAGTTTCCCACCCCCCGTTCCCACTTTACTGTAGAACTGCCTGTCCTTCAAAATTGTACACTTCATATGGTATCAACCTGTATTGAGAGTCCTCCTAAGAACTAATTTTATAAAACTTGTTATCTCGTTGACTACAAGAGCAATGTAGAAAAACTGCGGATATGCCTGTTCATTACAGACTTTATTGAGATCTTTGCTGGATGAAACCCAAATGTTTACCTAAATAATTGATTTGCTCTTATATACACTGTGAATTATAAACTTATTTCTCTCCACATTGGCAGCTAGAAAGTTAAGACTCAAGTACATGGCTCACATTAGCAAGTATATAAGACTTTATGTTATAATTTGTATACTAGTTTTATTCTTCTATCCATTTTATATCCTTACTCTTGATTCCTCTATGTTTCATTTTTCTTCTCTATTCCTAGTTAATATTACTCCAATGTTGTACATATCTTTGAAAACTACCTTAGATTCTTTTGGGAATTGGTAGGACAGAAATAGCAACAATATGGCTTAATAAGATCTCTCAACTATGTGTTAGAATATGCATGGTCTAGCCTGTATAGTAAATAATTTGGCCTTACCCAGAGGGTTCTGGCCTTTGCCCTCAGCTTCTGGGAGGTAACCTATGGTGCGTCCAATACAAGTGTCTTTGTTTAGAATGAAGGCTGGCCATACTAGATCTTGGGGTGAGCCTGGCCACACCCAACAGTTTTAGGGTGGGGATAGCCATGCCAGAGAGAACAACCATGTGATTTAGGGTGTGGGCTTTAGGTCAGTGGACCTGGAGGTGAGCTCAACTATATGGGCAATCAATCAATCAATTAATCATGACTATGCACTGAAACCTCAATAAAAAATCTGGACACTGAGGCTTGCATGGGCTTCCCTTGTTGGCAATACTCTGCATGTACTATCATACATTGATGCTTGGAAAGTAATGAATCGTAAGGACAAGGAAAACTTTTCATGTGGTACCCTCCCAGACTCTGACCTATGTTTCTTCCTTTGGGTAATTTTAACCCGCATCTATTCCTTGTAATAAACAGCAACCATGAGCATAATAGCTTTCAGTGAGTTCTGTGAATATTTCTAGCAAATTATCAAAAGAGAGTGGTTTTGGGAATGCCCTGAACTTGCAGAACTTGCAAGTGGTGTCAGAAGTGAGGGCAGTCAGAAATAAGGGCAGTCTAGGGACACCTGGGTGGCTCAGTTGGTTAAGCGCCTGCCTTCAGCTCAGGTCATGATCCAGGGTCCTGGGATCAAGTCCTGCGTCGGGTTCCTTGCTCAGCAGGGAGCCTGCTTCTCCCTCTACCTGCCATTCTCCTTGCCTGTGTGTGCTCTCTCTTTCTCTCTGACAAATAAATAAAATCTTTTTTTTTTTTTTAAAGATTTTATTTATTTATTTGACAGAGATAGAGACAGCCAGTGAGAGAGGGAACACAAGCAGGGGCAGTGGGAGAGGAAGAAACAGGCTCATAGTGGAGGAGCCTGATGTGGGGCTCGATCCCGTAACGCCGGGATCACGCCCTGAGCCGAAGGCAGACGCTTTAACCGCTGTGCCACCCAGGCGCCCCAATAAATAAAGTCTTTAAAAAAAAAAAAAGTAGTGAGGGCAGTCTTGTATTGAGGGCTGGTCCCTCAAATCTTGCAATTTAGCTTATTCTGGGTACAGTTGCAGCTGGGTCATTGCTACCTCTCTGCCTTTGGACCAGTTACCTAAACTATCTGTGCCTCAGTTTTTCACTTACACAATACATACTCACTTGCCCTGCCAACTTCAAAGAGTTATAATGATCAAAGGAGAAGATACAATGTGAAAATATCCGAAAGACAAATGATCACAGAACATTAATTAAAATTCTGGGAGTTAAAATGAAAGTAATTTTTAAAATAAATTCATGAAAACACAGTTAAGGAAATCAATATTAGGCCTCAAATTGCCAGACCCCTTACCTGGGGGTAACCTGAGTGATATCAGAAGGATGCAATATCCTACAGGTAGTGAAGGTGAATGTCGAGTTTGTGCATGACAGACACTTGCCTGGGTTTGAGGTTGCAACTGAAGTAGAGATTATAATGGAATCAAACAAAATTGAAAGACTAGGTTAATAATGTAAAACATTCATCACTATTTATTAATTAAGCATTAGTCAAGGGTCTTTTCTACAAAAATCACCAAATTTGGTAATGAAATATACATAAATATTGTATTAGTATCAACTGGCTAGTATATAGCTGAATTCTTCAACACTTTAAAACTGTAATTCAAAAGGATTAAAAATAGGTTAGAAATAAGAGAAAAACATATTCTGAAAAAATACATTAATCCCACCCCCCACCCCTGCCCTGCTCCCAACAAGATCTAGTCAGTCTTTCCAGCCAAACTATCTACTTTTAACATTTTTCAAAGTGTGGTTTGCAGACCTTGCGGGAATCCACAGGTCACAGGTCAAAACTACTTTCATAGCAATGCTAAGATGTTATTTGCCTTTTGGACTGGGCTGGCATTTGCACTGTTGGTGCAAAAGCAATGCTGAGCAAAACTGCTGACTTCTTAGCACAAATCAAGGCAATGGCACCAACCTATGCCAAGCTACGCTAATATTCTTCACTGCTGCCCACCCACAATAGTAAAAAATAAATAAATAAATAAAAATAAAATAAAATAAATAATGAAAAGCCAGATTCATATAAGAATGTCCTTGATGAAGCAGTAAAAACTACTTATTAAATCTTGACCCTGTATTTTAATGTTCTGTGTGATTAAATGGGAAGTAAGCATTAAGCATTCTGCTGCGTACCAAGATACAATGGTTACCTAAAGGAAAAGTACATGGGCAATTGAGTTGAAATTTTTTCATGGAACACCATTTTTACTTGAAAGAACAACTAACAAACTACAGTTATTCAGACTTGGCTATCTGGCAGACATTTTCTTGGAAATGAAGGCAGTGAACCTCTCTCTCCAACAAAAATAACTTACAGGATTTGTTGTCAGTGACAAAATTCACCTTTCAAGAGAAAATTAGAGTTTTGGAGAACTCATATCCACCCTTGAGAGCTTTAAGCATCCTAATACTAAAAAGACTTATCTGATGAGATACGTGGTGACAGTAATGTAATTTCAATATATTATGTAATGAAATAGGTTAACATTTGGAAGATCTGCATAACTCAGTGAACCAATATTTTCCAAATGACCAGTGTATGATGTTACAAAATCACGCATGGGTAAAAGATGCACTCAAAGTGTAGGATAGACCAACAGATTTTGTAACGAAGTATGAGAAGTTCACTGATAGGCTTTTGGATTCCATATTGCTGTAAAGCTTAAAGAAACTACCACTTACCAGGTTTTGGTGTAATATCAAAGAATTATCCACAAATATCAGAAGAGGCTAATAAAATACTCTCTCCTTTTATAACTACACATCTGTGTCAGCCTGTATTTTCTTCCTACTCTTTAAACAAAGCAACATACCATACCAGACAACGTAGAAGCTGTATGAAAATCCAGCCATCTTCTTTTAAGCCATAAATTAGAGACTTGCAAAATTGTAAAACAAAGCCATTCTTCTCACTACTTAAAGAAAATAGCTATTTTTCATAAAACATATTATTTGTGTTAACATGCAATTGTTATTTTTAAATTAATTAATATTTTCATTATTTCTCAGTTTTGATTTCTAATACGGTAAATATTGATACAACCTACAAAGATAAGCTGTCTGGAATTTCTCAATGATTTTTAAGGGTATAAAGAGATCCTGAGCCCAAAAGGCTTATGAATCACTGACTGAACTGATCTTTCTCTTATGCAGGCTGGCTAAGAGGTGGGGAGAATGAGAAAGGCCACTGTTGCTACAGATCTTTTCTTTTCTTCAAGACGCAGTGCATTCAAGTTAGATTTAAATGGAGGTGGTCAAGTGGCCATCCTGTAAGTCAAAATGCAGAATTACTGGACACACCCCACCAAGCACTGTTCTTACCTGTAACTGGACCACCACCTGAAGTAATAGCTGGAAGGAAGATTCCTGTTACTGGCTTGGATACTGAAGGTTTCTGTTCCACTTGAAAAGTGATACCTTCCTCTTCATCCTCTTCTAAATCTGAGAGGTGATAGATGGTATCCTTGGGCAATTGGGTAAAGCCTTTAGTGATGACACCTGGTCGTGGGTCAAGAATGGTTCCTAAATTTGGTTGAGCAAGCTGCTGCCAGTGGTGTAAAGTTTGTGATCCTGAATGGACAAGACCAAAAACAACAACGACAACAAAAAAATCAAAACAGAAAAACAAAAAACACCATAAGGCATGTTTTAAATTTCCCACAAATATTCAATCTTGAAACAGAGGCTAAAATTACATGTGCAAAAAAGTAAGGATAATGAAACTACTTATTTAGTCTTAATATTTTGGTAAAATTTATATAAAGTTCTCTGTGGAAGACTGACAAGATGCTAAAGGTATGAATAATAATCTTTCTGTTTCAAAAGTAAAGTTTAAAAAGGACATCTAAGCAGTGGTGAAAAAGCCAAGACAACACCCTTAATGGGAACCAGGATGCTGAGGCAGTGAGAAGGAAGATATGCATCCTGGGGTGGGGTTGTATTTTCCCAGGTGACAAAAATCAATACTTTCTTGGCTTGAAACATGCTTATGACCTTTGAAGTCAAAAGCCAGGCTTCTAGACTGAAAGACACCTGAATTTCAGTGTTTTGTTTTGTTTTGTGTATTCTTTCCCACCCTGCTCATGACCTTCCCTTCCCCAGGTTCTCCAGGGTGAGGTGAGTAGGAAAGTGAAGGAGATGCTAAAAGGAGGATATATCCCCATGGTTCCTGTCTAAGAACCCTGGTCAATGACCATCCCAAGCACCTGCAGTGTCTAATTATGTCACTATAGACATTTCACCCTAGAGTGGGCAACCCTGACAAATACCTGCACAGATCATTAATGAATGAAACTAACTTATAGAACCCTTGAGTTTGAAGGGTCCTTATAGATTACCTACTCAAAATGTTGTCGAACGCAGACTCCTTTATAATAATAACAGAATCATTTGAAGGTAATCAATATTCCCTAAATAAATTCATTTTGAATTCAAGTTCTATCTTAGGAGGGAACAGAAACTAAAAGGGATTTATCAAAACTTTTGAAAAAACAAAAAACAAAAAAAAACAAACCAACCCAGGCACACATATCTTTGTAAATGACACTTCCTGGGTAAAGAACTCTTTTTTGAAAAGGAAGGTAGAGATGAAGTATTACATCTATATTATTTTTATTTATTTATCACATGCCATTTATTTTACTGTGAAAACTGCTGTCAATGATATATCTTAGGTAAGGACAAGAAAGGATGTTCCTCCTCCCTCACATTTATATGAAAAAAATGATGGCTGATGACTTGGAGAAAGCAGCTCTTCATTCTTTTAGGTACAAAGTACCTAATGGACTGTCACACAAATGAGGTTTAGGGGTAATAAAGGTATCTCCTGCACACAGTCCTCTGATAATTATAATACAAAGTTCAATTCCAGGAAAGGGAAAGGCTCATAAGCAATATGGCTTAAGAATGGCCCTTACTGATTTATTACCTTCAAGAGGCTTGACAATTTGTAATTTTTCAGGCATAAAACCTCGAAGGCAACTGGCACTGCTGAGGTCTGTGATCTCCGACTGGTCAGTGCAGAGCGAGGCAAGGCTCTCTGTGGGGGTGCCGCAGCCACTAACCCCTTCTTTCTGGTCAGCCAGAACCTGGATCTTCCGCTCCCATTCTTCAGCAAAGAACTGCTTCTCACTTAAGTAGTTCTGTCGCCGCAGACTAAGGCGATGCAGTGCTGTGGCCAAATCACTATCTCCAGAGGGTCCTGGCTGCCCCACCTTCTGAACGTTCCTATGGGAAAATCATTCACTAGAGATCTGTAAAGGTGATAAGCACAACCTAGACTTCTTTTTTCTACAATGGTGACTGTTCAAGAGACTGATCTTAAAATCACAGTGATTTTTTTCTTAGTTATCAAGAATACAGAAATAATAACAATAGGGGCACCTGGGTGGCGCAGTTGTTAAGCGCCTGCCTTCGGCTCAGGGCGTGATCCCGGCGTTCTGGGATCGAGCCCCACATCAGGCTCCTCCTCTAGGAGCCTGCTTCTTCCTCTCCCACTCCCCCTGCTTGTGTTCCCTCTCTCACTGGCTGTCTCTGTTAAATAAATAAATAAATAAATAAATAAATAAATAAAATCTTTAAAAAAAAAAAAAAAAGAAATAATAACAATAAGCCCAAATCACTAATACTACACATCATTTTTTACAGATCATTTCAAGCAACTTCAGACAAGCAAAAATATACTTATGTTTACTAACTTTTCTATTTAATTTTTTTTAAAAAGATTTTATTTATTTATGTGACAGAGAGACAGCCAGTGAGAGAGGGAACACAGCAGGGGAGTGGGAGGGGAAGAAGCAGGCTCCCAGCGGAGGAGCCCAATGTGGGACTCGATCCCGGAATGCCAGGATCACGCCCTGAGCTGAAGGCTGACGCTTAACGACTGCACTACCCTGGTGCCCCTATTTCATTTAATTTTTATACTGAAGTATAATTAACATAAAATGTTATATTAGTTTCAGGTATATAATATACTGATTTGAGAATTGTAAACATTACTCAATGCTCACCATGATAAGTATGGTCACTTAATTTATGAAATTAAAGATATGATTATCTATAAATTTAGTTTAGGTAGCCAGAAAAGTAAACTCCAGCATATTGCATTGAATCTATAATACCACTGATTACAAGAGGTACTATTATTTTATTTTATGTGCTACTAAGAGAGAAAAAAAGGCTACCCATTAAACTATGATATGCCATTAACAAGTTCAAAAATATTAAAATGTGAAAGAATTTGCTTTGGGCCATGGACTCTTCTAAGAATATTGTATAATATTAAAAAAAACCCCAAGATTTGTAAATACTACATTTTCATAGTTCTGTGAACACATTTGTTCACTTTTTAATATTTTTGAAATTAGAGGTTTCTTACAATTGATACCAAAAGGAAGAGTAGCAAACCACACTGTAGCTGCTCCTGGTTACTAGATGTGAATTCACGAAGATCTGTTTGTTGATCTTCTCCTAAGGTAATTGTGTACAATGACATAGTATTGACACATAAAGCTACTGCAGGTACAAACTGAAAGACAAAAGAAAACCCAGGGTGACGGATCTTTTTCTTTCTTTGTTTCTTCCGTTTTTTTGGCAACACAAATATTTTTATTTTTGAACCAAACAAAGCGCATCCATGGACCAACTCTGTAGTTTACAGAAATGTGACCAGTACCCTCCTGTGGAGTGACCATGGGCAAGCTACAAGATGATTTAAGCCTCGCTTCCCTCAACTACCTACTCTACAGGGGTGTTGTTGGCAGGATTAACTAAGATTTACATCCTAGTC
This sequence comes from Ursus arctos, assembly GCF_023065955.2. Classification (NCBI taxonomy): domain Eukaryota; kingdom Metazoa; phylum Chordata; class Mammalia; order Carnivora; family Ursidae; genus Ursus; species Ursus arctos. The sequence goes on from NW_026622763.1 coordinate 76,468,987, forward strand.
CACAATTAGTGTTCATTAATGGTAAGAATACTATCCCATCTACTACTGGTAACAGCTAATACTTATTGGGTATTTGGTATGTTCTAGGATAGATTTCTACACTAAGGAAGATTTCTCTCAGATGCCAAACATCTCACAAAACTCTTCTGCTGACTTTCCAGCGATGCTGTTTAACTCTAGTTATATGTAATTCAATAGATGAATTAATGAAAACTGGAAAAAATCTAAGTTTAAACAAATAGGAAGTTAAGAGCAACCTACTTTTCTTCAATAGGTATTCAAGCTTATCATCCTAAAGGCACCAAAGCAGTTGAGATTATGAGCATGGGTTATGAGAAAGTGTCATCTGATGCTATGCATAACTGCCAATGACCAAACAGATTCAAACAAATCTGACTTAGAACATGAAGATTTAGACTCAAACTTTGCCATACTAAAGAAGAAAGGAGTAAAGAATTTTACAGTGCAAAACGAATTCCATTTTGAATATACTTAGTTAAATGTAGCCTTTTCACTCTAAAAACTTTTAGGAAGTCGATGATCTGTCTTACAAATAATGCTATAGGGCATCATTACTGAATGAAAACTGACAGTTCCAGAACCTCCTTGGACTAGCACAGAACAATGCTGGACTATAAGTATGTGAATCTGGTATGTCAATGACCTAAAAATTACAGAATCACTGTCAGGATCTATGTTTCTTACTCTGAAACCTCTTCTGAGCTGCTCCCCTGATTCAGGAGTGTTTTGTCCTCTGTTTGTCGTAAACCAGATTCAAAAGGTTTTGCCGTCATGATGACACTTGAACGGTTGGACCCTGGAATGGGTAGCAGAGCTGGGAAAGGGATGGAGCGGCCTCGTGTGTCATTGGCAACCTTGACCGTATCAAATACCCGTTTCTGTTGGGCTCTGTCAAAAGAGAAGCGTTCATTATTGCCACTGCCTACCACTGAAGTGCTTTAGAAGAGACATGCATATGCAATTCATTAAAAATAAAGCCACCCTGACTAGCCTCTAAACTTCAGAGGAGAAATTATTAGAAAATAAACTTCAGAATAAGAGAGTGCTCTTACAAATGTGAGCACTAGGAAAAAACCCTGAATACTAAGCAGATTTACAACTGAATCTCAAAATACCTATCAGTTAGGACTGTGGCTTCTTTTTAATTCCATCCCAATGCTTGGGTAGTAATACATGTGACCTGTACTTACTTTTGTTTAAAGAGAGAAGATTCCTCATCCAAACTCAACTTTTTTCGCATGGTCCCCTCAATCTCAGCTGCCAGAGATTCCTAAGAAAAAGAGTTTGAGATTCCTATAATGATTATGTAAGAAGCTGGTTAGGAGAAATGAATTATCCTTAAATTAATTAACAGAGTCTCCAGAATCCAATATTTTCGGTGTTAGAATAAAAGAAAACACAAGAAAATAGTCACAGGCCAAAATGTAAGGAAAAAAGAGACATTTTGGAAATATAACTTTTAATAAGAACCAATTTCTTTTTCATGATGTATTTTTACAGGAGAACAGTGGAAAAAACCAACATGATAACCAGAAAATATTACGTATGGAGACACAAAAATCAAAAGATCTGAAAGGCTTTATAGGGCGCCTGGGTGGCACAGCGGTTAAGCGTCTGCCTTCGGCTCAGGGCGTGATCCCGGCGTTATGGGATCGAGCCCCACATCAGGCTCTTCTGCTATGAGCCTGCTTCTTTCTCTCCCACTCCCCCTGCTTGTGTTCCCTCTCTCGCTGGCTGTCTCTATCTCTGTTGAATAAATAAATAAAATCTTAAAAAAAAAAAAAAATGACCTGAAAGGCTTTAAACCAAGATGCCAATAATGATTCTCTGGAGGTCAGGATTTGATGGTATTTCACAATTTCTTTTCGCTTCTTTCAATTTCTAACTTTTCTATAATAAACACATATAGCTTTTATAATGTAGAAAAATCATTAAAGGAAAAATAAGCAAGTTTCCCCTTTCTCTGGTCAGAGATGAGGATTCAACTAGCATGGGTGCCATGCTCAGTGAAGCTGAGCTGACAATGACTAGAATTGGAGATACTGGTGTGAACTCATGTTTTTAAATATATATAGTTAGATGAACATAAATATGGATGCAAACATAGATACTGGTGTGTTTGAGTGGGTGTATGTATGAATGCACATATATTTCCTAGCTCTATCTGCTGAGAGGGCCTAGACGTAATGACACTCTAGTGGCAATGGATATACAGGACCCAGATCTTGAGTTTTAAGTATCATTCCTCATTGAAACTAACCAGACCTCCCTGGAGAAATGGCTGATTCCAGGACTGGGACAGGAAAAGGCAATATGAGTTTTAAGGCGCTCCCACTGGCCATATCGGGAACAATTTAAGTATCAAAATAAAAAATAGTAGTAACAGATTATAATCCACTGACTAAAATAGGAATGTAAGACTCCATATGGACATAACTAAATGAACAAATGAATAAATAAATGAGGCAGAAATGGGGCGCCTTGGTGGCTCAGTTGGTTGAGTGTCTGACTTGATTTCGGCTCAGGTCATGATCTCAGGGTTGTAAGATCTAGACCTGCATCGGGCTCCATGCTGGGTGTGGAGTCTGCTTAAGATTCTATGCCTCCCTGCCCCAATGAATGAATGAATGAATGAGTAACACAGAAAGGCTCTGACAAAAGAATGTTGATCAATAAATGTCCAAAAAATGATGGAATTAGAAAATCACCATTTGGCAATCATCATAGTAACAACTAAGTCAAATATGAACTATCACTGTGTGTTAAAACTAGCAGATAAGTGTTTGCTGAGAAAAACAGGATATTTAAATAGTCTCCAAGTATAGTATCTTCCCACAGAAGATTAACTTTGACCACCTGGGTAAGGTAGCATCTGCCAATTTTCATCATTATAGAGTTAATTAGTAACATTAATTTAATTAACTACAATTAGCATTGATTAACTTTAGAGTGGGGAAAGTTGGCAGATACTACATTAACATAGTGATCAAAATTAACATCATCAGTAATAGGAAAAATAGACAATGTGAGCCTCCTATTACAATGTACCGAGAAGAACATGGCATTATTTCGGCCAAAAATACATTGCCTGCATCTGATCATGAGGCAACATCAGATAAACCCAAACTGAGGACATTCTACAAAGGTCATGAAAGACAAGCAACAACAGAAGAACTGTCCCCAGTTGAAACAACCAAATGCAACATACCCTTCAAAGGACATCGTTGGGACCACTGGCAAAATTTAAATGGGCTCTGTGGATGAGGTGATAGTACTGTATATCAGTGACAGTTTCCTGACTTTGATGGCTGTAGTGTGGTTATATAGGAGAGTGTCCTTATTTTTAGGAGATGCATACTGAGTTAATAGGGTATATCTGTAACTTACTGTGAAATGGTCCAGAAAAAAAAATAAGAGAACAATATGGTAAATGTAGTAAAACGCTAAAAACTGAGGAATCTAGATGAAGGATATATGAGAGTTTTTGTACTATTGTTGCAATATTAGTCTAAGTTTAAAATTATTTCAAAATAAAAAGTTAAAAAACAAAAATCCTGCTCCCATATTCTTAAAAAAAATCTATTATAATTTATAGTTTGTCTTTAAAAAATTTCACAGTATTGCGTATAAGTATTTATGAACTAGATTGCTAAAATAATTCTTTGAACCAATATTACAAATTCTGGCATAAGCTCACAAGTTTTCATTGATTTCTTTAATTTAAAAAATACTATATATTGATGAATTAAACAAACATGAATCCTGCCCTCATGGCGTTGACACTTAACTGGAGTTAAATATACCAAGAAACTCATGATCTGTGGAAAGAGGTTTTAGATGTTCAGAATTCTATTTGAATAAGTAGCATGTGGTGGGCCTAGAGTAAGGATGACCCAAGTTTAAGCAGCTCTATGGTGCACAGACCTAAACCTCATTTCCTTAGGGTTCATCTCATATATTATAATAAACCTGGAAGGTCATCTGTTAGAAGAAAGGTTGCAATAAAAAAGAGTATTAAGACAGATGTAAATATGTAAATCAAAGCCTAAATCAATATCTGAATTCCAGAAACAAGGACAAACCACATTATCTCTTCTCAAGATACTTTATACCACCAGAAACCATATCACTCTCAGAACAAGCTAATCTTAAGAAGTTTCCTTAAACAAGTAACATATTTCCCAGAAAAACTCACCCCAGAGAAAGCTCCACATGACTGTGAGAAGTAAAGATGAGCAGCAGGGCCAGATCTGCTTCGAAGTTCCTTTATTTCTTCTTGGGATTCATGTAACATTCCCAGACACTCCATATTCCTGTCTTGTAACTCATGCAGCTGAAAAAAAGGATGATAATTAGTGTACTTTATTATATTCTCAACATGACAATGGGGAAAATAAACCCCATTGGAATAAGTATTAATTTTATCCAGAGGGCTAGATAACTTTATGAACATAATTTCAATAGAAAAACTCTAAAACAAACTAAGCAAGGAGAGAATATATATATCTCAAGTCACCAGAATTAGGGATGTTTCGGCTATCATAAACATGATTTCCTAAAAATTTAAAACGTAGCTGAAATAACCATAACCGTTAATTCAATATTTAACGTTTTGTATCCTTAAGAAAAACTTATGGGGGGGCACCTGGGTGGCTCAGTCAGTTAAGCATCTGCCTTTGGCTCAGGTCAGGATCTGGGGGTCCTGGGATTGAGCCCCGTGTTGGGCTCCCTGCTCAGCAGGGAATCTGCTTCTCTCTCTCTCCCTCTGTCCCTACCCCTGCTCATGCTTTCTCTAATAAATAAATAAAATCTTAAAAAAAAAAACCTTATAGAGGAAGAATAAGAGCTATGGGTCAAGTTAGGTTTAGCATAATGTTAGATGTACATATTTTTAAATGTCACTCTGAAGTCTGTAACTGACCAGATCAAGTCTACAAAGTACTATATATGTTGCTAGGGTCCTCAATCATCCTAAACAAGTAGTTTCTCCTACCTTGTTTCAGAATCTTCTTTATATGGTCAGGTACACAAGCATGGTAAAAGAGCATATAATTTTCAGAGTACATTTTTTTAAAGATTTAATTTATTTATTTGAGAAAGAGAGAATGAGAGACAGAGAGAGAGAGCACAAGCAGTGGGGAGGGGCAGAAGAAGAGGGAGAAGCAGACTCCCCACTGAGCAGGGAGCCTGATGTGGGGCTCAATGCCAGGACGCTGGGATCATGATCCGAGCTGAAGGCAGACACTCAACTGACTGAGCCACCCAGGTGCCCTTTTTCAGAGTACATTTTAACTTCAAAAATTTCTTCAAGTGCCATATGTGGACTGGATTATGCAGATTCTAGACCCTTACTGTAGACCTACTCTATTGGAAATTTTTGGGGATGGTGCCTAGCAATCTCCATTTATAACTCATTTTGCCAGGTGATTCTTAGTATATGTTAGGGGACCACTAAATTATATCTAATACATAGAATTTTTTATATAGATAGAAAGTAAAAGATTTTTGGTGTTTCTCCTGACATATCTGCAAAAACACTTATGAGAAATTATTTTAAAAACTATTGGGTTAAGGCAGACTGGTAAAAGGGTCACATATTCCTAAAGAATCTTACAAAAGACAAGGTTTTCTCTATTAATCAAGAAAGATGTCATGTTATTAGCTTTAGGGACAGAATCTTTAAAGTGCTTTACTTCTTAGATCTCATAATTTAATCTTCTTCTTTTGTTGTTATTTAAAATCTGGTAATCATCTTTAATCATTTTTACTCATGCAGATGAAAGAAACTATTCATCCCCCCCCCCCCCCCCATTACACAAGATAAAGGAAGATTTCATTACCTCCATTGTCAGCTGTCTTTGGGCATCTTTGGAAGCTTGTAGGTGAAGTCTCAGTTCCTCCTTCTCAATCACATGCTAACAACATATTAAAAGAGAAAAATGAGCCTTCCCTTATAAAATACGGCCTACTCTTCCTTTTTCAAAGACATCTTAAGAGTGTCTCTCAGGGGTATGGTCTAGAGGCCTATAAAAAGCTAACCTTTCAAAAGCCAAATAAGAGCAATAAAATGGGCAGAATCAAAATCTATTAAGGTGTTCAGAGGTCAATGAGCATGAGTCACTAATTCACATCACAGCTTTCTAAGGAAAATCTAACCCCACTTGAGAGAGAGGAATAGTAACTTGAAAGAGAAATAGTATATAGAAATAGAAAGAAACAGTAACTTATTCATATATTTCATGGCAGAGAAAGACTATACCAGCAGTCAGACTGAAGCACTGTAAAGGGGTAGGGAGCACGCTTACTTTGCTTAACGTATCTAGCACTTAGCAGACCGCATGGTACTAGGCCAGTGCTTAACAAACATCTGTTGAATGAATGAATGAATGAATGAACCTACTTCTTTAACTTTGTGCTGAAGATCTACAATTTGAGACAAGAGAGAGGAGATCTCTTCTTGGTACCGAATCAGTTCATCACTCTTCCCAGATAATTCTTCAGTCATTCTGGACATCTGAGCATTTGTTTCACCTGGGAAACAAAAGAGAAATTTAAAAATTAATATAAATGTAGGATAGGGGTTGGCAAACTATGTCCTGTAGGCTAAATCCTATTTTGTAAAAAGCACTGGACTATATCACAAATAGATTTTTAACATAAATTTAAAATATAAACCCAGATAATCGAGTAGAAGAAAATAAAGGTTCTTCTGAAATAGCCTAATGCTGAGAATTGAATAGGAGGCAATGAAGCTAAAAGAGGTGACTTGTAAAGGCAAGCAAGCTAAAAGTTTTGCCTCAATCTTTTTCTTTATGAAGGACAAGAAGGCTGAAAAGAGACAGGTGAACTATATATGTCTGCAAGTACCAAGACATCATCTATGTCTTTCAGAACTCTTCAGAAACATCAATAATTTCCCACAAGCAAAATTATTTGAAAAAATTCATTTCCCACAATGAAAATTAAACTTAACAAATCTAACAAAGGAACATTTCCAAATGAAACAGTCACAATCTATTAAAGCTATGGAGATGATTTTGTTACAAGAGAGACTTTCCAGGATACCTAGCAAACTGAGCAAGGCCTCTGAAACAATCCCTAGAGCCTACCATTCTTACATGCGCATGAGATAGAACTTTTGGAATTCCATGGAGGAAGGAAATCTTGCATATAAAAACCCTGACATCAACACAAGTGGCAAAACCATTTCTCAGTGTTAATAAAACTATTTTAAAATTCACAGAAGGTCTATAACATTTCAAAGAGTGGCAATAAGGAGGCAGGAGACTGGGATCTAAGCTCTTGGGCAAGTCATTTCCTCTTTTGTTTTTTAAAGGACAAAAAGGTGCGTAACGGAGTTCTGATGAAGATTCAATCGACATTCTTCCTGGTTCTCTAACATTGTTTTGCTAAGCTATCACATTTTGACACCCACAGCCCAGATGAATTGGCATGATGTTTTATATGTTTTCTTTCAACATAAGAGCTTATATATTTATAGAGAAATTAGGTATTTTTCTCTAAAGCCTTTTTCTAGCTAATTTATTTTTAAAAATTATTTTTAATTAACAATATCAAAGCAAAACATGTTCTGTTATAGATACATAGTTGGCACTTAATAAATACTCATCAAATGTAAAGTTTTATGCCATCATTTAAGCCCTGGTTGTGCCATTTATCAGTTTTCCAACTTTGGCAAATCATATTCTCTATATTGTCTATAGGACTATTTCCTCATCGACAAAATAAAAGCTTCAGTTCCTTTCACTCTAACATGCTATAACCAATAGGAATCTAGGTCTTTCTTTAATGATGGCAATTTGAAATAAAGATATTTCTTAGAAGTACATATGATATTTTGTTTAGAGTTGTGGGTTCAATGTGATATTCTAAGATTTTCAGTAACTATTTAAAATTGCTTCTTGAGGATGCCTCTACTGAAACGATTGATTTAATTTCTGAGTTGGTGATATACCACCAAAGAATTGCCCCAAAATTGTGAAATAAAATGTGTTAATACATACGAAGTTCTTTAACACAGTCATTGACAAGCTGTTGTTCCTTCTCTTCATAGGTAATAGTTTCTGTCTTTATGTGACAAGCCTTCAAGAAAAAAAAAAATCAGTCTGTGATAATATCTTAAAATGACTTTACAGTATTAACTTAAAAAACCTTTAATTCTCACTTGAAGGTAAAAGTTCACCAGCTGAAAAGGAAAAATAATATCCAAAAAGTTTTATCTAAAATAAAGATATGGGACAGGATATGACAAACATCTCTGCCTCATTCCTCTCAGGGCCTTTGTACATGCCTACTCATCCCCCCGCCCCCCGCCCCGGGCATCCCCTCCCCCATACTTTTCTGCCTCACTAATCCCTAGGCTCAGCTAAAATGTCATTTACTTAAGTAGGACTTTGATTTCCCCCCATTATACAAGTTCAGGAAACCCTGTAATTTTCCAACATAGTTCTTATCACAGTTGTAATTATTTAGTTATTTGTTTAAACTCCATAAGATATATTCCATGCTGTGGCTTTCTTTATTTTATATAGTAGGTTGCTATTATCTACTTGTCAATGAATGGGATCTAAGTGACAATAAAAGGCAAATACATATGCCTTGACTATCACTCCCCAATTGGAATGTCAATAGCAAATCGTTAGGTATGCCATATTTTACCTCAATGCTACATGGACCTAAATCTGTGGCCTTTAAGGTAAAGGAAAGTGGTAATTAGGTTGAATGTACCTTGGATCGAAGAGCCATATTCTCCTCTTCCAGTTCCTTGAGTTTTTCTTGCAACATGTCCAACTGCAGCAAACCTTGAGATAAGCTAAAGGACTCATTGAACCGGAGAGGTGTAGAACAGCTGGAATCAGTTTCACTCTCTTCAGAAGCAATAGAGACAATTCGAAGTAATTCATCTTTCTTGGACAGCTCATGCTGCAGTTGGTTAACCTGCACATCACAGGGCTTGATTGATAAGGTGTTCTTTATTTTGCACTATTTCCATGTAATACTACTTTAATTCATGGAGCAATTGTTTCTCACCATAAGATAAAATCATAAAATCAGTTGCTAGATTTTACTGACTAAAGTGCTAAAAAGAGAATAACAAACTTCAGATAATTCCTAAGATACAATGTTAGAGTGTTAACCAATATAGCTTTTTCTGTACTAGGTGAAAAGCCAATTTTTATATTCTATATAATAGGAATGTAGGAAGAAAATTTCACATAAGGTAATGATACATTCACAATTAAAAACAAAATAAAACTGAAGAACCTTTGAAGTATCAGAATAGACCCCTCTTCAAAGTCTCATTCTAAATAAAGGCTTATACTTTTTAAGCTTTTAGGTTAAGTATAACTCTGCATGACTTCCTAACGTTAGTTTTAGAAAATCAGTATTTTCAATGCAAAGGCTCAAATGTTATTAAGTATAATGCATTTATAAAATATAAATGAAACCAGATAATAACAAATTACAGGAAATTTTAAATGTAACCACTCAAGTTAATAACAAATCAGCTCTCACTAAAAAATATTTATTGCATGAAATAAATTTCTTTACCTTTTCCTTTTGTTTGGGTTTTTGAATAAAGATACCTCATTTGGGTATACCTATTACTTAAGGTTATTTTTTCAAAATAAATTTAAAATAAGATCACCCAGAGAAGTCTACATAAAGGGATGAGGAAAAAGCGTTAGAACCTAAGCAGGGTGCCTCATGTTTGGGAGGTACTGCACATAGGCTTTGATACTGACTAAGCTAGAGTCCCATGAGCACTCCTCTGCACAAAACATTTCATTTCTCTACTGGTTAGTTCAACGGCTGCCAACAAAGTCAACATGTGCTGGTGTTATTTATCCTCCTATTGTTATCACTTCAGGGGCACCCAGAAAAATCAATTTCTTCATTGCCCAAAAACTAATTATTTCATGCTACAAATACTTGATCAAAGACTTACTTGATCAAAGGCTTGTCCCAGTTGCTCCTCCAGGGCTTCATTCTGCTCAGACAAGACATGGTTCCGTTTTAAGAGAGCCTGTCCGATTCGAGCAGCTAGCTCCAGATCACGATCTCTCTGTCAAAATACCAAACATGTCTTTTGAGTACAAGCAAAATTAAATGGTACTTTAGAAATTCTTCAGTTTTGCTAAACTCAAAAGCAATGTCCTAGAAAGCATCAAGATTATCAAGACTCATTTTAATGTCCAGATACCATAAATAAACATAAGGCCTGACACACAGGTGGTGTTTAATATACGTTGGTCAAATGGATGGCCATCATAGTTATAAATGTAAGAGGGTGTTTCAAGTGAGATTTACTGATCACCCTATTAATTAGAATCAAACAACCCAATCTTTAAACTTATGATTTGGGGGAATTAAAAAATCAATAGGGTCTTTTAAAAATGAGGATAGAGCCTGGCACACAGTGAAAGCCCAACAAGTATTTGTTGAATGCATTTGCCTGTTATACATGGTAGTGATATAGTATGTATACTGGAAACAGTTCCAATTAGGGCAAAGTTTCTGCGTATTCAGAGCCAGAGGCTTAAAGGAAAGCATAATCAAGAGCCCTACTGTCAATTGTTGCAAAAGTGATAATGTAAGATAAAAGAGGGGATAATAGACTAGAAGTTTTGAGGCTACAGGTTCTGCTAAAGCATAAAAAAAGGAGTCTAAAGAAGTTGGCGGTAATGATGCCGGGAGGCCTATAGAAAAGCCAAGCAAAGGGGCGCCTGGGTGGCACAGCGGTTACGCCTCTGCCTTCAGCTCAGGGCGTGATCCCGGCGTTGTGGGATCGAGCCCCACATCAGGCTCCTCCGCTATGAGCCTGCTTCTTCCTCTCCCACTCCCCCTGCTTGTGTTCCCTCTCTCGCTGGCTGTTTCTATCTCTGTCGAATAAATAAATAAAATCTAAAAAAAAAAAAAAAAGAAAAGCCAAGCAAAGCAAGAGTTACTCCTACGTAGCTGGTGATACTTGGTAAGCGTGTAGGAATCCCACCTGTGTGGTGGTGGTGAGGACTGTATTCTGCAGGATGAAAACTGTCAATATATATCTAGCTGCCTTATATACAAGCATGGATTCCACTTACATTAATCACTATAAATAAAATTAAGCTTCTATCCTTTTGCTCTATAACACATGATAACAGGTGGATGAATTATCTCCAAATATTCAAGGCCCGCTTATCTCATTTGCAATATAGGCTAAGTGGCATACACAACGTCATTCTAGGGAGCTGCGGGGAGAGGGGAGAAGGGTACTTCAAAGAGAAAGACAGTTTCTATAAGATCAACTGAAGTTGACCTCTAAGAATATCAACTGGAAGAGATACACCTGCACATATTAAAAGTGTCATGGACAAACTGAACTCAAGTAATAGTCCAAACTGAGAGTAAAAAAGCGAAGATGCTGCAAACTGCTGGTATTGATTTGCAATGGAGCTGCTTCTAGAATGGGCAGCTCTGCTCCAGGGTAAGAGCAAGGATTTATTAAACAAAACAAAACTTTTCTTTTTAAAAGATTTTATTTATTTATTCGACGGAGATAGAGACAGCCAGCGAGAGAGGGAACACAAGCAGGGGGAGTGGGAGAGGAAGAAGAAGGCTCATAGCAGAGGAGCCTGATGTGGGGCTCGATCCCATAACGCCGGGATCACGCCCTGAGCCGGAGGCAGCCGCTTAACTGCTGTGCCACCCAGGCGCCCCCAAAACTTTTTTTTTTTAAAAGATAGCTTTTCTAGGATAGGGAAGCCAGCACCATTATAACAACAACAACAATTAAGCCCCCTGCAACTTCCAAACAATAAACTTCAGGAACCATTCTACTTTGGAATGCTAGTTGGTATGCTGGTTCACTTATAACAACCTTATACAGAATAACCCAGAACAAAGATGTCACTGTTTTTCATTTGGTCTGCAAACTTGATAGATTTTAAACGATCGTCAAGTTTTAGCTTTTTGTACTGGAAAAAGGAAAGATATATTCTTACCTCTGCCAGGAGGTGTGTAACCATGTCGATATCATTGTAAGTTTTGGTCATCTGCTCCACCCTGTCTGTGCCTAGAACTAAGACAGTTAAAAACAACTGTTTATAGTTTTTAGAAATAACAGAAAGTTTTAAATATTCATAACAGTTGAAAGATAACAACAACAAACCCAGGCTTTTCCATAATGCCATTCAGGCGAATAAAAATATATGTGAAAGAAGAAAAGAAATGTTTATGTATTAGACACTCAGGAAATAGACCAATTATTACAAACAAAATGCACATCATACAATGAATTAAGAAAGTTATCAAATGATATAAGGCAGCCACTTCCTGACTATCTCCTCCTCCCTCAGTAAGATTAGAACTTTGGTCCACTCACACTAGAGACTGTGGGCCTGAAGAATGGATTAAATCACCAATTGTTTTATGCCCTAATCTAAATTAAAGTTCCTGAGGGGCAAGTTAGTGAGGGGTTGGTTATGCTATTACAAATGTATTTAATTAGAATTCTGTTGTGATTATCTTGAGTATCTGTGATCACCTATTATGTGAGCTAATATCAATAAACCAGGACTAGGACTTGTAGGACTTTTTGTAGTTCTGTTATGAAGCATAATTCTTTTTAGCTTAATTAAAAACTCTTCATGATAATCACCATATCTAGGCCTCTTCTATAAGATAAACTGTATATTGTACTATTACTTGCATAATTTAAGTCCAGGATTTCTGCATTAAATTCAGGAACTGTCAATGCATTGAATACTATAGCTCCAAAGAGAATGACTACTATGACCCCAATAATTCCACAGTCACTATAAGCAATACCCTTTTAAACTAATGATGCATACTAAAAGAGGGATTTTTTGACTTTGGAGTGCATTACATCAAATACATCTGCGTTTGACTGAGACTGATTTTATAATTAGTTTGCTTTGAAGTGTGAAAAATAAGAGGTTTTAAAGCAGAAAAGCTGAGCTCACATATCTGAGTGAACTTAACCCTTCTGAAATTCATATTGCATATTTATGATATGGAGACGATAACACTCAGCTCACAGGATCATTAGGAAGATGAAATATGATAATCTAATGAGGAGTATTAATCTGCTAGGTGTCATACAAGTGTTCATAGTTACTAGTCTCTAAACACAGCTGGTATGTATGAAATAGACCCGATTTAAAATTCTCTGTAAATAACGCACTGTGTTGGCAGCAGATACTATGATTTAAGCCACTGTAGTTCCTTAGTCCCATCTTAACCTTGAGGTTGCCCAAAAGACACCATGAGACATGTTTTATTTTTATTTAAGCTTTTTATTTTCCTTCCTAGCAAAACTGCTTAAAATGAATCTGGGAATTACCTAGAACTTAATTATTAATACCATCTTATTCCCAGCAAAAAGTAAAACAAAATGCTGGATTAATAGTAATAGGAGATAGAAAACTATAAAGATCTGGATAGAAACATTTTTACCCCCAAAGGATTTATATTTATAAGTAGAAAAACTGGCTCCATAATTTAACCACAGGGATAAGGGAAACAAGCTTTTGGGACAAAGGAATCTTCACAATTTACTTACAGCGTGAGGTCTCCACTATTTTTGGCCTCAATAAAATGAGACAAAAACATCAAATCATCTCTATGCTCTTAAGTTAATCACAGAAAACCAGCCAATGGTTGCAAACCTAAATGTAACGTAGGGTGGTGGGTCTCATCTCTAGATTCTAATTTAACTGATTTGGAGGAGCCCCAGGGCACACACAGTAAGTAAAAGTTGCCCAGGTGTCCTGACGTGGAGCCAGCAATAAAAACTACCAATTCAGAAGTAATACTTAAAGCAAAAATCAGGAATCCTATAGAGACTCAGTTAAAGACAGCTTTTATAGGGATGTCTGGGTGGCTCACTCGGTTAAGTGGCTGCCTTTGGCTCAGGTCATGATCCCAGGGTCCTGGGATCAAGTCCCTGCATCGGGCTCCTTGCTCAGCGGGGAGCCTGCTTCTTCCTCTGCCTGCTGATCCCCCTACTTGTGTTCTCTATCTCTGACAAATAAACAAAATTTTAAAAAAGTTTTATAAAACTAATTGAAAAAAATATGATTCCCCCTACTTGTGCTATCTCTGGCAAAAAATTAAATTTAAAAAAAAGTTTTTAGAAAACTAATTGAAACAATATAGGACATAATTTATATTACACGATTGACCAGAGTTGAAGGTGAAGTGGTAAATTTATTTTGAAGTAAAACCAGTTGTTAAGGCTGTAATAAAGAGCTGTGAGCTACAAGTCACGCATGAAGAAAGGGGAAGAGAAAATAAAGGACACAGTAATACACAAAAGAGATGTTTAGAATCAAACATGTTTTAATGAGGAGAAACTAATAATAGTGAGGATAATAATGAGGTGATAACAACTTCCACCTCACAAGGTCATAAAAAAAAACTTGGGTCTGCTCATTCTCAGTAATGGACTCTTTGTGCCATGCTGCTGTTCCTGTCACAGTTCCACCAAGATCAGAAGGCCTTTATCTGATGAAATAACCAGTGTCCATCTGTGAATGCAGGTTATAAAACAACACAGATCTCAATATTATTTTAAAATTGTGAGCATATCTATCTTATACATATGGATATATAAGAGAGGCTGGACGGATACACATTAAAATGTTATAGTGGTTATCTCTGGGTAGGGATTATGGTTGATCTCTTGTTTTCTTTTTAATCTTTTGCTAATTTTCCATGAAGAATAAATGTTATCTTTGCAATAAAAAAATAGCAGCTCTTGTTCAGAGGTTTCAAAAAGCAAAAATGAATTTTCAAATGCTTAAATATTTATTATGGCAAAGAAGTTAGATAATGCAACCAGAATTCTCCAATTTCTGTTTTATGTGAAACAGTCTCTATCTATGCTACTGAGCCCCCAAAGCTGGGCCACCTCAATTGCATAGACCAGCTCAATTGATGTCAGTCAGTCACAAAGCATATAGAAATGCAATGAATTCCTCCCTGCAGCCTAATCAGTGACGTCTTCTCTTCCTTAACACGTACTCTTGGTAGATATGTTGCTTGGGAAGATTCCAAAAATACTCAGGGCAAAGCTCTTAAGTGTTCTCTTGGCATTTAGGCATTGTGACTAAATGCTTTCAAAGTGAGAGACTAATTCTTCACTATAATTCTGTAACCAAAAATGCAGAGCCAAGCAGACTGATTTTATTATAATCAATTCTATCAAATCCTATTTTCCCTTCAGTTCTCAGCTGTTAAAATAAAAATGTTATGTAGTACAGAAATTAGCAGTGTTCCTTGTTTACAGACACAAAACTCCTAACTCTTAAAAAATTTTTATATATTAGGGGAGATGATAAACATTTTTACAGGACAATTTCGCAAGTTGTTTTTCAAAGGTATAAGATTTGGAGAATCTGATGTTCCTGGGAAAAATGTGGGGGGGGATATACTTAAGTACTTTACCAATCCTTACTTTAAGTTCTAATTCTGCATAATTTCACATGGACCACTCAACCTCACATTTTTTTCAGGATAGGAAGGGCCAACTCTCTGTAATTTATACGAGATGGTGCTTGATAGTTCTCTCATGTGTCCCTTTTCAAGGTCTAGAGTTTTTACCACAATTACTGAAATTTAAGAAGACTTCTAATCTCTCCAACCCTCTCGCAGCAAAAAATAAAAAACAAAGCAACAAAAACCAAAAATGAAACACAAAGCGCCCACGTGGCATAGTCAAAGCCACAAGAGCTCCTTTCTGGTAACTACAGACAGGTCTTATAGTTTTAACCCCAAAGAAGTGGCTGCTGCTCTTGCTGCTATAATATGGAGAACGTTCCTGCAATACAAAAAACTGCCTTCAAAAGAACTGAGAACAACAAGAAGGTGTTGATGATATATACCATCTAGGACAGTCTCTCTCAACAGGGTTCCAGGGGAGAATTAAGACCTACATAAAATGATTTGAATGAGACAATTTTCTCAATTCTCCCATAGATAACACTCAATAGGTGTCTTGGGGCATACGACTTAATTGAGAGGAAATATAAATACGCTAACTTCCGTGATCTGACTTATGGTTACTGCTTCCTGAACATTGTCAGTTATATTTCTTTTCCTGCCAGTATAGATTAATAATATTTGAGGGCAAACCTTGAGGAAAAGTATAACCAAAAGTAATTATTTCTACAACTGTATTTCTCTACAAAATTATACAATCTCCTTAATTCCTTAAGTTCTCCAATGAACATCACTGTGAAATGGCCGTAGAGCTTTGGTTGACAATGGTTTGTACCGGTGGTTCTCAGATCTTCGTGTGCATCCGTACTCTCAGGAGGACTTACTAAAACACAGACTGCTATGCTCCACTTTCAGAATTTCTAATTCTGTAGATCTGGGGTAGGGGCCCAAGAATTTGCATTTCCAAGTTCCCAAGTGATATTGAGCTCTTAACTAAAACTTATAAGACTAATCATTTCCCCCCAACCCTTTTTTCTTATGTATTAGAAAGTGGTACAGGTGATCCCTTATTCCCAAATAAAAAATACCCTGAAAGGCAGATCAGGTTTCTTTCTATTTTTAGCTTTTCCGTGAACAAATGGTACTTTCTGTTATGATGTGCCCCGACTGCACTGCTCACCCCACAGCTCATTCTGGGTCTCTCTCTTAATAAAATTAAGGAAATCCTGAGATGACTTGTTCTGCATGTAAAATATTCTTTGAGTATCTTAAATTTTATATATGGCAGGGACTACGATGGAATTATTTTTTTGGACCCACCCATTGCTCTCAAGTGTTCTATTTTAAAAGTAAACAATCTCTTTCTGGTTTGGTGGGGGCTTCAGAGAACATCCAGTCTCCTTTCATCCATGTGAGGTAGGCTCCTGACCCCAAATCCTGCCCATGCTTCCTTCTAAATTTATTTTTCTTCTCACAGCTCTTTCAACTTCTTTGTGTTACAAAAGAGAGAAAGTACCTCTGCCTGTGCCACCTCTTTTAATTAGTTGTTAAAATTCATTTTAAGGAGCAGGTGTATCTACTGGTATGTGATGGGAGTAGGGATAAGGAGAGGCTAAAGTAGGACCAGGGAGCTAAACCCTAAGATGGCTTGTCAGGGTACATAATAATTATGCACGACCACAGATCTTGACATCTCAAAGAGCAGAAAACTGTTGGAAAGGATCAGAGAATGCTTTGTATCTTGCTTTTTAAAACATTGATCAATTTGCTAAATAAGTAAATCGCTTATCTTTTACATTCATAAGATGCAAATTCAAAATGAAGTTTATTTATATTTGAGTGAACTGTTAACCCAAAGAATTGGTACCTTTAAAATAACAGTGAAATTGAGGTATAGTACAAAGATAAAGTATTAGTGGACCAATTACAATCCTAGCTTATTTGCTTCGTGATTTTTTTTAAAAAGATTTTATTTATTTATTTGACAGAGATAGAGACAGCCAGTGAGAGAGGGAACACAGCAGGGGGAGTGGGAGAGGAAGAAGCAGGCTTCCAGCAGTGGAGCCTGATGTGGGGCTCGATCCCATAACGCCGGGATCACGCCCTGAGCTGAAGGCAGACGCTTAACGACTGAGCTATCCAGGTGCCCCATTAAGGATATCATATATAGTGCAATTTTCAAATTGTTGAAATGAAAATATTACCTTTAGACTAGAGGACTAGGATAGTTTTCTGGACCCTGGAAGTATGGATCCGTAACATCCTATTAATCTTAAGTTTTAAATTGTTTCCTTGAACATTAGGATTTATTTTGTATAAGGTCTTGAAAACCAAGTATTTTGAATTTGATTATCATTTATTTTCCAAAGAAGTTTATTTTTATTTAAAATTCTTCCTAAAAGTAACTCCATGAAATTACGATTGAAGACAGCTTTCTAACTATAGTTCCATCCTCTAGTGGCATATATGACAAAGAAAAAAGTAAACCAAGGGGCACTTTCTGTGCCACTTTAGCAAAATAATGACAGAAACTAAACTTATCCTGATGAAATTTCAGTTTGAATTTTCTTCTCACAAATCTAAAAATGCATGGAACAAAGAGAAATGGAAATAAAAAATAAGCACTTTTCAGAAAATCTCAAGCAAGCAGCTTCTCAAACTTGAAAGTTAAGAAAACCTTAACAGCTTTTCAGCTGTTTAGTTTAATATCCAGCTCCTGACAAGAATTATTGAGGAAGAAATAGTTTTATTTGCATTTCTTGATATTCTAATTCAAGTTTAAACAATGTTTATGATTTATTTTTCCTGAGCAGTAAGTAACCTGATTCTAGGAAAACTATTAAAAGCAAGTTAATCATTACTATTAAAATCAGTATTTCACAACAATCATTAAAAACACTGAAGCACTCACTGGGAAAATGTCTAGGAACCGATGCAATGTCTTATCTAATTCAAGTGAAAAGAATTTTACGAACACATCAACGTTGAACTTTTAAACTTTTATTGTATAACCTAATAGCTACTTTGCACACATTTTTATAGTGAATGAATAAAACAAGCTCAGCCTGAAGCAAATTTTTGGAATGACGTCAAAAGCAAAAGGTCTCCATACTTTAATTACTAAAAGTATTTATGTATCCAAAAACTATGCCTCTTAATGACTGACCTAGTTCCTGTGACTGTGTTTAACATGAAATATAAAGTAAGATAGCTGATGGCTCAGGACATCAAACTACCGGCATAATAAATGTTTTGAGATATAAAGGGATATTAAACTTCTAAATTAAAATTTCAACTATTTTTTTTTAAGTTCCTTTCTCTACTCAGTCTGAGAAAAGTATCAAATAAAAGGAAGGAGAAATGGAAACATCTGAGTATTGCCTGCAACCCCAGACACTCAGAGTCATAAGAATGACAAACTCGCTGCTTTCAGATGTAACACAGAATCATCTCTTTGTGTTGTGAAATCAGTTTGAGGTAAAGTAGGTACATGCCTAGGGATGCCAAATGTTTTAAAAGTCAACACCAAGATACTTATGATCTTTACTTCAATGGATAAACTCTAAAAGGGTAAAAAAAATACTCACTCATATAATGGAAAGTCTCTTCAGCAAGGACTGGAGAGAGGGCATCAGACGCATGCTGCTGCTGGTGTGGGGACTGAGTCCAGTCTTGATTTTCATATAGAAAGAGAGAGTCTACTCTTAGCTTATACTGGGGTAGCTGTTCTTCCAGTAGATTCACCAGCTCAACTTCAGGGAGATCCTCATTGGAGCAGACATCTAAAGAGGAGATGCCATGTAAATGAAGCCAATATATTCCAATTTACTAGGATACAGAGAAAACATCAGTGAAACCAGTTTGCAAAAGTAGGATAACCAAAGAAACACTAGCCAGGATAATTTCTCCAGTGATTTTTATTAATATATGTTGGTACTATAGTTGGTCTTTCTGTAGGTTTCTTTAATATGAAAACTTCTATAATAAAAATAATACTATGAATTTAAATTGCACCCTATTTAACAATATATTGCTTGGTGACTATAACTATGTTTTAAAAACTAAAATGAATTTGAAGAAATTTCTTATTTCCTCCTTATCAGTCTATTTAGTGTTGCTTGAAAGAGAGCTGAACTCAACATATATGCTTGGGGGGAAAAGGCAACACAAAACAACAAGCAGAAAATAGCTAGTTCAAAAGGAACAAAGTGGCATGTTCTTTAATAACAAAATTTGAATGCTGTGGGAGGATTCTTCAAAATCTGGAAAAATTACATTTCAGTATATTCTCACAGTAGCTAGATATAAAAAAAATTAACATTTATTGGTTAAATGTTAACCAGTAATATTAACATTTCAGCACAGTGTTCCAGCACTAGTACTGGAATAAGTACTTCATCATTTTTATTTGAAAGATGTGGTACATGTGAAGTCCCGAATACTTTCCACATCATACTCTCACCCACACACGTCTAGCTACCTCCTGCATACACATCCCTGAACACACTTGGATTCTCTGCCTTTATGTGTTTGCTCCTGGCTTCCTCCTGTTCCAAATACTGCCCCTCATTTAACACTTCCCAAATTTAGCAGTTTACAGAAAAAGTAAATCTATCCCTTTAACATGCTTAAAATAGAGAAAACACAGGATGTCATATCAACCCTCACACTTTATAAAGAGATCTGGTATTTCCTTTGTGGGTGGTATAAAGAAACATTCTAACTCTGGCAAAGAACAACAAAGTTCATTTTAAGAAAACATATCTTAAACGAGTAAATTTCTACTATTTGACCTTAACAATGACACTTCAATAAATCAAATACGAGTAAGCTGACAATATCACACACCCCTCTTTGCCCAGGACAAGCAGTGACTTCATAGTCACAAAGATGAGGTACATAATCACAGAGATGAGGTACATTAAAATCTTAAATACGGTTCTAAAGAAGCTCTCAACCCTTAGCAGATCTTTTTAAAAGCCCTGAAAATACAACGACATTTTATCACTACAAATTCCATGTGATCATCCAAATTTTTCCTACCATAAATATATCACATACAGATTGTCAGTGTAATACTTGAAAGAAAAGAAGTTGACTATAAATACACGCTGAGCTATAAACAGGCTTGTGGGCAATTCAGGAAATGAAGAACAAAATTTAACATTTATTAAAAGAGCTTGTATTCCCTAGAAACTGTCTTGTATTTTATTTTATTTTATTTTATTTTATTTTATTTTATTTTATTTTATTTTATTTTATTTTATAGGAGAGCACTTAGCAAACCTTTAGTGTAAATGACATTTTAAAATCTTTATTGCAATTTCCTTCCCTGTCACCTCCTCTTCAACCCACAACATGTTTATTTAACACAACTGCTAACCATCTAAATTAGAAATTGTCTTTTAGTATGCATTAATGAAATTCTGTGAAAATTCAAGGTTACCAATTCCCTATTTCCAAAAGGCAGTTTTAAAAACGCATATAACAATCAAGTTTTAGCTGATTAAATATTCTTGACTCGCTCCCTCTATTTGCTTCTGTATTTTTGATAATGTACTATTTACTACTCTCCTGATTATCCAGTCTTAACAACCCCCTTGTTAACATTTTATCTTCCAAATGTCCCCTCCATATGCCCACTTCTATTTTTAGCCACACTGTATCCATTTAGATTCAAGGACTCCTTTTCTTTCTCTTGAAGAGCCTCAAAACTGGTCTGTCCTCATACACTCAAATTTTCCTCCATATCTTCGTACCTACATTATGTCATTCTCCTACACAAGAGGTCTGAATTTCATCTAGCCATTGGAGAAAAACCTTATGAACAGTTGGGATAATCAGTAAACAGGCTCAATAATGACAAAGATGATAAAATTAGTAAACAACAATATAAAAACAGCTATTACTAATATGCTCAAAGATTTAAAAGGAAAACATAAACTTGATGATAAGAGAAACAGAAGCTATATCAATCTTAATAAAACACAAGTAGAACTAGTGTACAATATCTAAACTGAAAAACTCACTGGATAACATTAACATATTAAACATTCTCCAGTAGAAAAAAACAGTAGTAGACTTGAAGGCATACTAATGCAAACTATCTAAAATGAAGCATGAAGAAATAAAAAAATAAAAAAAACTGGGGAAAAAAAGGAACAGACCATTAGTGATTTCTGTCATAGTATCAAACTGCCTAACATACATGCAACTGGAGTTACAGAAGAGGAGAGAGGCAGAGCAGAAAGAATATTTGAAGAAATAATGGCTGAAATCTTACAAATTTAACTAAAACTATAAATCCATAGTTCAAAGAAGCTTGACTCTAAGTAGAATAACACAAAGAAAACTCAGAGAGAAAATCTTAAAAGCAGAGAGAGAGAAAAAAAGGACATATTACATTTGAAGGAACAAAGACAAGAATAATCTCACCAGAAGCAATGCAAAGCAGATGACAAGAGATGCACTAAAGTGTATAAAAAGTCAACTCAGAATTCTGTACCAGTGAAAACACCTTTCATAAAAGGTGAAATAAAGACTTTTTCAGACAAGCATAAAAGTGTAACTATTCATTGCCAGCTGACCTATATTACAAGAAATGTTAAACTTTCTCAGGCAAAAAGGATACAAAATGCAAAGTTCAAGCTACAAAAAGAAATAAAAACTGATAGAACTGACAAATCTGTAACTATATAAACCTTTATCTCATAATTTAATTTATAATTGACTGTTTAAAGTAAAAATAATAACAATTAATTAGGTATATAACATGTAGATGTAAAAGACATGGCAACAATAATACATAGGATGATGAGGGAAAGAGAAGAATACTGTTGTAAGGATATCACTTTATGAAATAGTATAATGTTATTTGAGGATGTACTGAGCTAAGCTAAAAAGGAATATTGCAAACACAGAGCAACCACTTAGAAAAATGAGATGTATACCTACTAAGTCAATAGTGGAATTAAAATGGAATCTTAAACAAAACAAAACAAAATAAAACTCCAAAACTCAGTTCAAAAGAGGGAAGGAGTGGGGGAAAAAACAAAGAACCATTAAGTGGAACAAAGAGAAAACAAATAATGTACACAGTCTACTGACTCAACCAAACTGATAATTATATTAAATGTAAATGTCTAAACATCCAATTATAAAGTAGAGATTGTCAGACTGAGTTAAAAAAACAACAACAATCTAACCATAAGCTCTCTATAGGAGAAGTCCTTTAAATATTCAGGTAAGTTAAAAGTAAAAGGATGAAAAATGCTATCATACTAATTCTACACAAACTCTTTTAAAAAAATAGAGGCAGGACTATTTTACAACTCATTTTATGAGGCCAGCACTACTGCAATACCAAAATCAAACAAAGACAATGCAAAAAAAAAAAAAAAAAAAGTACAAACCAATAGTTTTCAAAAATGGGGCACACACACATACACACAAAACATTAATAAATCAAATCCACGATTTATCAGAAAGATACTACATCATGGCCAAGTGTGGGTTTTCCCCACAAAGTTAGGTTTAAAAATTCAAAAATAGAAAAAATTAAAAATCAACAGAATTCACCACTTAACAGACTAAGAAAGAAAAACCATCTAAGTAATGGAGAACAGGCATTTGACAAAATTCAACACCCATTCATGACAAAAACCTCTTATCCAACTCCAATTTCAAAAAGGCCATTTTGAAGAAAATGAATGGCAAAACTGTAACTTTTCTCTAATATTGGAAATATGGCAATTCTCATTACTTTTATTAAAAAATATACTGAGATCCTGTACTATTCAAGAAGGCAAGGAAAAGAAACAAAACACATCCAGAATGAAAAGGAACATGTAAAACTGTCTCCATTTGTAGACAACATTATGGTTTACATAGGGAATTCTAAGGAATCTATAAGAAAGTTAATAAAACTAAGCTGGGCTGCCCAGGTGGCTCAGTCAGTTAGGAATTTGACTCTTGATTTCGGCTCAGGTCATGATCTCAGGGTTATGAGATGGTGCCCCACATTGGGCTCTGTGCTAAACATGGAGCCTTCTTAAGATTCTCTCTCTCTCTCTCTCTCTCTCTCTCCCTCTGCTGCTCCCCTGGCCTCCACTCCCTGCTGGCATGTTCTTTCTCTCTCTCAAAACAAAATAAAAATAAGAATAATTTTTTAAAAAAAATAAAACTAAGTAAAGCGAAGTTGCAGAATACAAGGTCAATATATAATTAATTTCATTTCTATATATCAACAGTGAACACCTGGAGAATGAAATTAAATAAAAAAGGCCATTTACAGAAGCAGAAATAAATATAATTTTTAAGATTAAATTAAATAAAATATGTGTAAGACCTGTATAATAAAAACTACAAAATACTGTTAAAAGAAATTAAAGAAGACCTAAATCAATGGAGAAATAAAACATGTTCATGGATTGGAAGACTAAACTGTCTTAAGATGTCAATTCTCTGACGTCTATGTAATACCATTCGAAATTCCAGCACTCTTTTTTGGTAGAAATTGACAAGCTGATTCTAAAATTTATGTAAAGATGTGAAAGATTTAGAATGGCCAAAATAATTTTTGGAAAAAAAAAGAGCAAAGAGAGTTTATACTACCTGATTTTAAGATTTACTATAGAGTTACAGAAATCAAGACAATGTGGTATTTATGTAAAGACAGATTTAGGGATTAAAGGAACACAGTGAAGCATCCAGAAATAGAACCACACACACATACGCAAGTGATTTTTCAGTGAAATTACCCAGGTAATTTAATAGGGTGAAAGACAGTGTTTTCAATAATTGGTGCAGAAACAACTAAACATTCAACTGAGGAAAAAAAATCTGGACCCTAACCTCATTCCATATGCAAAATTAACTATAAAATGGACCACTCAGCTAAATGTAAAAGCAAAAACCATAAAACTTTTAAAAGAAAACAAAGGAGGGTGCCTGGGTGGCTCAGTCGGTTGAGTGTCTGCCTTCAGCTCAGGTCATGATCTCAGGGTCCAGGGATCAAGCCCCGCATCAGGCTCCCTGCTCAGCGGGGAGTCATCTGCTTCTCCCTCTCCCTCTGTGCCTCTCTCTCTCTCAAGTAAATAAAAAAATCTTTATTAAAAAAAAATAAATAAAAGAGAACAAAGGAGAATATCCTTGTGATCTTGAAGTATATGAAGATTTTTAGATTTTTCAGAAACAACACACAAAAAATTAAACTATTATAAAAGCAAAAATTGAAAACTAGACTCCAACAAAATTTAAAACTTTTGCTCTTCAAAAGGCATCATTAAGATCATGTAACTAGTGGTTACATGAGTATATATATTTGTCAAAACCAAACTGTGCACCTAAAATGGGCACATTTATTGTATCTTAATAAAGAGATTACAATAAAGTTGAATAAAAAATGGAAAAAACTTTGGGTTTGGATGGATTTCAGAATTTTTTGGAGTTTTAGAAAAGTAATGCTATATGATATATAACAACTCCAACTGGTTTTGTAGCAGCACCCCATATTTAAAAACAGTAATACACTGTCAGCAAACAAATATTCACACTAAGTGAAATAACTCTAGAAATAGCTACACAGGTCAGGTTTTGTGTACCAATGAATTTTAGAACCAAAGTTTAGAAAAAACTTTGGGTGTTCAGAGTTTTTTTGATTTGGTCTTACAGATAAGGGCTTATGGGCCTATACCTGTGTTTGAATAACCGATATGTCCTGAGAGCTTCTTAAGTGTCATAAACTGTTGTCAGGTGTCTGCAGGGTATATAAAAAAGCAACTCTGTCCTTGCCGAAGATATAAATAGAAAGACAAGAAGGGATGATAAGTATGATGCAGGTCCTGCTGACCAGGGCTCACATGGTACAGAAGAATTTGACACAGACAACACACAAGGCAGATTTTGATAATTCAGAAGGAGACCAGGAGAAGGAAAGATTAATTCAGTTGGTCTCTAAGGAGATCAGGATGGAAGGCGAGGCCCAAGTTTCATCATGGCAGATCTTACATGCTAGGAATAGCACTTCAATATTTATTAAACTGGACTCACCAGTAATACTCTCTGAGTCTCTGTGACTGATATTCATGAGGTTTTCTTCACCTGTTGGTGATGTAAAAATGGCATTCTGTGATTGACTCATGCAGGATCCTTTCTTGCTTTGGTTGACAAGGACAGCTTTGGTATGAATCAGAGTAAAGGAAATCCATTAAGCCATTCAATAACAAAATGGATCTGGTCGTACAGATATTTTCAACAGCTTTTTTCTGATGAGTCAAATGACATCTGCAGCAATGAGTGCTCTCATGTGATTATCATACCCTGGAGAGTCATGACCTAAAACAAAGAACACATCAAGTGACTTTAGAATTCAGCATGCTCTTTAATAACAGCGGTCCAATTACCTGAAATCTTTGTCATTAAGAATGTCTTCCTAGTGATACATACAACATGGTTAAATCTCAAAATAATTATGTTGGATGAAAGAAGTCAGACAAGGATAAAATACATAGTGTATGATTCCATTTACATAAAATTCTAAAAATGTACACCTATCTACACTAACAGAAAGCACAGCGGTGGCTTCCTGGGCCTGGGGATGGGATTACCAAGGGGCAGGAGAAAAGTTTTGGGGATGATGAATATGTATTACTGTGGTGTGCAGTGGTGGCTTCACAACTATATACACATGTCAAAACATCAAATTGTTCACCTAAAATACGTGAAATCTAATAATAAATTATAATAATGTTGTTTAAAAAATTTAAAGAAAATCAACTGTTTAAAGTAAAATAATAATAATAATACTACATTATGGGGTCTATAACATGTACAGAAGTAAAATGTATAACAATAATAGCACAAAGGCCAGGAAGAGAAAAATGGAAACATACTGTTATAAGGCTTTTATATTATACATGAAATAGTAAAATATTCTTTAAGGTAAACTGTTATAACTTAAAGATGTATACTATAAACCCTAAAGTACCCAATAAAATAACTCAAGAATTACAGATAATAAACCAACAAAGGAGATGATATGGAGTAACATAGAGTTTCTCAACTCTGGCACTACGGATATTTGGGGATAATGAATGCTTGGTCACGTACATTGCAGGATGTTTAGCAGTATGCCAGTAGAATTCTCTCCCTACACCCTCTCCCAGTTGTAAAACCAAAAATGTCTCCAGACATTGCCAAATGTCCCCTGGTAGGCAAAATCACTCCCAACTGAAAATCACTGACATAAAAGATGCTCACCTCACTTAACTAAATAAAAATGTAAAGAAACTATTTTTCACCTATTTGATCAGCAAACATTAAGTTTTATTATACTTATTGTTGAAGAAGCAGCACTCATACGGTTGATAAAAGTGCAAACTGGTACAGGCTTTTTGAAAGGCTATTTGGCAATGTCTACCAAACTTTTAAGTGCACATACACCATAACTCAACAATTCTACCACTAGGAATTTATAATATGGATATACTCACAAAGTATGACAAAATACAGGCACAAGAATGCCTATATGGTATTTTTTTAAAGCATAAACACATGACTGGAATGAAAATATCCATAAAGAAATGGTTTAATAATGGTATACAAATAAATGTAATGCATTAAATATGTGTGTGTACTTGAAAAAATTATTAACAGTTAGGAAAACTGTTCAATACTAATTATAAGCCTGGCTTTATATCAAAAGACAGTCTCTACCAAATAGTCCCTACTTGGCAACTTGCAGCTTCTATTTGTGGCTAATTCATTCTCATGCATACTATTTATAGGCATCGTAAACATTCAGTGTTTTACAAGAGTAACCCCCAAGATATGGAAAGCAACAAAATAAAGACATTAAAAGAGACTGAAAAATGGTCACTGAGGTAGAACAGAAAAGCACTCTCAGTAAATACTAGGAAAGAGGGTTTCAGAGATGAAATGGGCAACAGAATTAAACACTACAGGAAAGGCAAAGGAGAGATTTGGTTTAAAAAAGGGGGTACTAGGATCATAAAATCAATATTAACCTAGAAACCAATTCAGCCAATTAGGCCCCAAGCTAGGCTGCAAGGAGTAAGGAAGTGAGATGGTAAGAATGGAGTTTACTGAGTACAGACCAGGATTTTCAATACCAACTTTCAGGTTTACATGGACCAGTAAAATTTCTAAAACTTCTGTGGTTATTGGCATAGGGTTGCCTTTTTTTTGAAAAATACATTTTGTAAGGAAAAAAAGACATAATGGAATAAACAATTCTTCCCAAAAAAGGAGTTTATAATTTTATGTTGATATAACAACAATTTAATTTTTCTATATTTGAATTCAGAAAATTTTAATAAATAAAAATTCTTAAATTCTATACTAAAAGGCAACTTAAGGAATAGGAAAAGATAGTTGCAAATGACATATCTGATAAAGGGTTAGTATCCAAAATATATAAAGAACCTATAAAACTCAACACCCAAAAAACCAAATAATCCAATTAAAAAGTGGGCAGAAGACATAAACAGACATTTCTCCGAAGAAGACATACAGATGGCCAACAGACACATGAAAAGATGCTCAACATCACTCATCATCAGGTAAATGCAAACCAAAATTACAATGAGATATCACCTCACAACTATCAAAATGGCTAAAATCAGCAACACAAGAAACAACAGGTATTAGCAAGGATATGGAGAGAAAGGAACCTTCTTGTACTGTTGGTGGGAATACAAAACTGGTGTGGTCACTGTGGAAAACAGTATGGAGGTTCCTTGAAAAGTTAAAAATAGAACTACCCTACGATCCAGCAATCGCATTACTAGGTATTTACCCAAAGAATACAAAAATACTAATTCAAAGGGATACATGCACCCCGATGTTTATAGCAGCATTATCTACAATAGGCAAATAATGGAAACAGCCTAAGTGTCCATCGACTGACTGATCTAGTGTACACACACACACACACACACACACACACACACTGGAATATTACTCAGCCATAAAAGACTGAAATCTTGCCATTTGCAATGATATGGATGGATCTAGAGCATTATGCAAAACACATCAGTCAGAGAAAGACAAATACCATATGATTCCAGTTATATATGGAATTTAAGAAACAAAACAAATGAACAATGGGGAAAAGAGAGAGAGAGAGGCAAACCAAGAAACAGACTCTTAACTACAGAGAACAAACTGATGGTTATCAGAGGGGAGTGGGGTAGGAGGGGGGTGTGAAATAGGTGACTGGGATTAAGGAATGTATTAGTAAGGAACACTGGGTCTTGTATGGAAGTGCTGAATCACTATATTGTACACCTGAAACTAACATAACACTGTTTGTTAACTAACTAGAATATAAATAAAAACTTTAAAAAAATCCTATTTTATCTGTAACTGTTTTCTTGAAATATGTCTGTCAATATAGCAATTTGTACTAGCCAGTGCAAAATGAAGTAATACTCAAAAGTATTTTTTTAGGTACTTTAATTCCAGTTGTCAAAAATTCATTTTCATATCCAGGATCAGTCTACTGTATGTAACTGAATTCTTCCCCATGTACCTTATTGTCCATATTGCCATTCTTAAATCAATTACTTGCAAGGGGAATGGAACTAAAATTGGATCAAACCAATAAAGATTTATCTGCCCACCCCTACACCCAGAAATTGGGAGGAGAAAGAAAACAACCTCCCCTGAAGTATATGACCACCAGGTATTTGAACAAAATCTCAACTAGCAGTTCTGCCATCAAAGAAGTGAGGGAGAGGATGATGATGCTTGAGTAGGCAACCAAAACCATCTACTACATAAGTCTTTATGTCACATATGATCTTACCAAGGTCTTTTAAATTATAATATTCCAGAGACCTGGATTTATAGATTATAAAGCCAGCAGTATATTTTTAAAAATAGAATGGTGATATAAATATAAGAATAAACATGCTAGTGTATAATAGGCCTAGTGCAGGGTCAGCAAACTGCCTGAAAGCTGAATTTGGCCTGCCACCTGTTTCTGTATAACCTGTGAGCTAAGAATAGTTTTTATGTTTTTAAATAGTTGAAAAAAAATCTAAGTTAAAATGTTTCATAATATGTGACAATTATATGAAATTCAAATTTCAGTGTCATAAATGAAGCTTTACTGGAACACAGCCAGCCTTATTTGTTGATATACTGTCAACCTGGTTGTTTTCATGCTACAATGGCTGAGCTTACTTAGTAATTGTAATAGAGAACTTACAGTCAGGCAAAGCCTAACATATTTACTATCTGACCCTTTACAGAAAATGTTTGCCAACCGATCTAGTAGTAAAATAATTCAAGCATCAAATAACCATCTGTCTAAGTCAATGATTTCCTAGATCAACTTAAACAGGGAATTCCTCCTTAGATCACTACCTCTAGAAGAATTTCAGTAAAGAACAGACTTCTACTTTCTTTTTTTTTTTTTTTTAAGATTTTATTTATTTATGTGACAGACAGCCAGAGAGAGAGGGAACACAAGCAGGGGAAGTGGGAGAGGAAGAAGCAGGCTCCCAGCGGAGGAGCCCGATGTGGGACTCGATCCTGGAACGCCGGGATCACGCCCTGAGCCGAAGGCAGAGGCTTAACGACTGAGCTACCCAGGCGCCCCCAGACTTCTACTTTCTATACCTACAAGTGTATTTAAAGTTATTTCAATTTCTAAGAAAGCATTTTTTAAAAAGTATAAGTTACAAATTTGCTTGTGAAGAAAGAAGTAGAGAGAGGAAGATAAGGAAGAAAGAAGAGAAGGAGGAGGAAGGGGATGAAAAGAGAGAGAACAGAAGCAAGTGCTTCTCATACTGGTCCAAATTGGTGTGTGTTTTTGATATATTTTTTATAATAATTTTTTATTATGTTTTGTTCGTCACCACACAGTATATCCCTAGTTTTTGATGTAATGTTCCATGATTCATTATTTGCGTATAACACCCAGTGCACCATGAAATATGTGCCCTCCTTAATACCCATCATCCCAATCCCCCACTCCCCCTCCCCTCTGAAGCCCTCAGTTTGTTTCCCAGAGTCCCACAGTCTCTCATGGGAGGCTAAATAGCTACACAATAGCTAAATTGTGGAAGGAGCCGAGATGCCCTTCAACAGATGACTGGATTAAGAAGATGTGGTCCATATATAGAAGGAAATATTACTCAGCCATCAGAAAGAATGATTACCCAACATTTGCAGCAACATGGACGGGACTGGAGGAGATTATGCTAAGTGAAATAAGTCTAGCAGAGAAAGACAATTATTATATGGTTTCACTCATTTATGGAACATAAGAAATAGGAAGATCAGTAGGAGAAGAAAGGGAAGAATGAAGGGGGGGTAA
Organism: Ursus arctos; assembly: GCF_023065955.2. Classification (NCBI taxonomy): domain Eukaryota; kingdom Metazoa; phylum Chordata; class Mammalia; order Carnivora; family Ursidae; genus Ursus; species Ursus arctos. The sequence continues at coordinate 76,499,819 of NW_026622763.1, forward strand.
ACAGAAGGGGGAATGAACCAAATTGGTTTTTAAACAGAACTATGACTCTTAACCATATTTTAATCAGAGACCACTGTGAAAATCTAATGATAACCTTGGGGCATTCTGCCTGCCATTCACTTACCCACTAGCTGGTTTAATCTTTAATATTTATATTAGCATTCATATTTTTTCTTTTTAAAAAATATATGTATCACACAGAAACAGGAAAAAAAAACTATGGACTACAGATCTTTACTCTATGGACTCTAGAGGCTCACTTTTTAATTCATTTTGGAGGTAGTGTTGTTTAGTGTTAACTCTAAATACAAGAATAAAGGAAACCAAGTTGAATATATAACTAAGTCCATCTTCAGAGTCATGAAGGAAGAATCCAGACCTCCAGGGTAATCCAGGAACGTGCCTAACATGAAGAGTGTGCCCCAGGTCAGGGGTGATCTGCAAATGATATGTTCTTCCCAGTGACTCTTAAGAACTAAGTAAACCCTTTGGATATGCCCTGGTCTAAATCAGCTTCTCAGTAGGATTAGTGTGGAGTACCAATGCTGAGTATAAAACAATGTATGCACCTTGGCATTAGGCAAGCCTGAATTTTCATCCTGTTTACTGGTTTTCGGACTCTGAAGACACTATTTAACAGTTCTTCATTGTAAAGGTGGGAGTGACAATTGACTACTCTTTATAGGGAGGGTCAGATATGAGAACTAGATAAAAAATAGAAATTCCTAGTCTGGTACTTCAGATACAGTAGACACTAACATGATCATTCCCTTCAGCTTCCCCTTTTTGTTTGGGCCTGAAGAAAGATGATGTCTTCTGCCTAATTCTTAAATTTCTGGCTCAACAGCCAACTCTAAGCTCAGAATAGCTACCCTGTTTATGTAATAGATGTAGTCTAAAGATTGAATAGTCTTGATATAGAAAGAGAAAAAGACTATAAAATAAAGTGACAAGTGCCTTATAAAGCAAGACTATTGAGGGAGATTATTACTGATTATAACATATATATCTCTTAACAATTATAATAATTATTCCTTCAAGGATTCTGGGGAAGGGCTGTTATAATAAAAGCTTTAACTATAACTAGTACCTTTATTCATAGCATGGTAGCTATATTAGTTTCCTATTGCTGCTGCAACAAATTACCACAAATTTAGTGGTTTAAACCAACACCAATTCATTATCTTACAGTTCTGGACATCAAAGGATGAAGTGATTTCAATGGACCAAAACTAAGGTATTGGCAGGACTGTACTTCCTCTGAAGGCTCTAGGGAAGAATCCATTTCCTTGTCTCTTCTAGCTTCTAAGGCTGCATTCCTTGGCCCAGGGCCCCTTCCTTCACCTTCAAAGACAGTAGCACAGCATTTTCAAATCTCTCTGCTTCCATTGCTACGTAACCACCTTCTGCCAAATCACTCTCTACCTCCCTCATATAAGGACATCTATGATTACATTTAAGGCCCAACTATCTAATCCAGAATAATCTCCCCATCTCAAAATCCTTAATTTAGTCCCTTCTGCAAAATCCCTTATGCCATATAAAGTAATATTCATAGGTCCCGGGGGATTAGGATCTGGGTGCCTTGGGCAGCCATTAGTCAGCCTACTACAGTGGTTAAGAACACGGATACTGGAGCTAGACTGCCTATATTTGAGTCCCAGTTCCACCACTTGCTGGTTGTAGAACTGGACAAATTACTTAATCTCGTTTTTTTCATCTGTAAAACGGGCCTAATAACGAGGTCTACTTATTTGGTTGCTATGGGGATTAAGTGAGTTATGAGAGGCTAATAGGAACACCTACTACCTCAGAGGGTCTCTGAGGGAATTACATCAGTTAATACATGTAAAGCTCTTAGAACAATGCCTTACATTACAGTAAATGCTATGCAAATATTAGTTATTATTTCTATCAACACCAAATAGTACTGTTTTATTATCGTTACTGTTATTGTGTCTTATACAAAGTTGGGAACAATGTAAACCCGACTCTTTACCACTTAATGGCATCTTCTCTTAACATAAGAAATCCCATTTACTTCCTGCCCTGTAACAAGTGATGTTAGCTTAGTGCCATTAATCATTTTTCTTTCTACCTCTTGATGCATGAATAAAACAGAAAGCTTGCAGAGCCAGAATCCTAAATGTAGAAGAAACTGCTGACAAACTCTGGCAAGCACAAACAACACATTTTCAGTGCCCTTCCTAGTTTGTACAACATATTCTTAGTACTTCCTTGAGCACCAACTATTTTCTATGCTGGAACTTAATTCACTCTTTTCAGGAACAACTTCACTGCTTTTCTTCAGTCAACCAAGCATGCATTATTTAACAAGAAGCCAGCCTTTACAATTCATGCACATGTAGGAGAAAATAGAGTAAACAGCCAAGTGACTTATTTAAAGAAGAATAAGACTTAAAAAGACCAAAACATGTCATTGATAGAAATATTGCTGAAGAAAATGTGGCTAATGACTTAGTTTAGCCTAGCCATGGAAACAAAATGGTCAACAGTGTGTGCCAAAATATAGGCCCTGTGCCTTAAAAAAAAATCTTACTACTTCCTTAAAACAGCATACTATGGCCCAAACAGCCTTACAGAAAAGGCTAAAACAATTCAGAGAAACTTCATCTTAACAGAAGCACGAGCCTAGAATTAAAATAAACAGAGGTGTTTTTTTTTTTTTTTTAAAGATTTTATTTATTTGTCAGAGAGAGAGTGAGTGAGCACAAGCAGGGGGAGCGGCAGGCAGAAGGAAAAGCAGGGTCCCCGATGAGCAAGGAGCTCAATGCAGGACTTGATTCCAGGACCCTGGGATCATGACTCGAGCTGAAGGCAGCCGCTTAACCAACTGAGCCACCCAGGCATTCCTAAATAAAATCTTAACAACAACAAAAAAAAGAGTTGGGAAAAAAAAAAAGCGGGGGGGGGGGGTAGTGTCACCACCAAAACCCAACCTGAGGAGTGAGCAGCAGAGCTCACAAAGGCAGAGACCACACACCAACATCAAGTCTGGCTGCACTCATGTGCCCTACTACATTACACTGGCTATATTCAGCACAGCTGTTCTATCAGCAGCTGTAAAGTTCACCCTTAGGAAATAGGAATTGTGCCCAGCAAATACTTTGTCCCTTTTTTTAAAGTGATCTTTTTAGATTTAAAGATCAGTAGGGTTTGTTGGGGCGCCTGAGTGGCACAGTCAGTTAAGCGTCCAACTTTTGGTTTCCACTCAGGTCATGATCTCAGGGGCATGCATTCCTTGGCATCAGCCCTGCACCGGCCTCCGTGATCAGTGCGGCGTCTGCTTGAGAGTCTCTCTCCCTCTGTCCCTCCTCCCTGCTCGCTCTCTCTCTTAAATACATACATACACCTTAAAAAAAAAGATCAGCAGGGTTTTCAGAATATGAAATATATGGAGGCAACTCTACTTACAAACAGGTTGGATTCCAAAAGGCTGTTAAATCCATTAGTTTAAAAGTTCAAAACCATGAGTGAGATTTAAGCTTATGGGCTCCGCATTGCCTCCTAACTATATATTTTGAGCATTTTTAAAAACTGCCCTGTTTTGTTTACAATGAACATTTGCTGAGGAAGGCAACCCCTCCCTGCCACAATCTCTACCAACAGGAGAAGGGAGTGAACCTCTGGCAGCTAAGGAATCCACACCAGGGCTTCACCTGCAGATTAGGAAAAACGGTGAACCCATGGTGCCATCTGTGGTTTTTGATAAGTTTCCACAACAGCACTTGCATTCGACACGCTTAGTCCTTAAATTCTTGAACTCCTAACTTTAACTGAATCTTTGACTAAACAGGCATCCCACTTTAACAATGATCCTCTGCCAAAAACCATTTCAAACATTCACACTTCTTCACCTTTGGCTGTCAATTGCACAGGTACATCGTTTTTCATAGAATTGTCCTTCATGATCATTCTTATTGTCTAATCATATATTTAACATGTGTAATTTTCTCACTTTCAGTTTTTTATACCATTTCTACTTATGTGTCCATCAGTCTATCACTAGCACTGCTTTTAGGGACAAAATGGGGTTTGTAATATTTATAAAATACCTCAAAACTATATACATATAAAACAAACATGCTACTGATAACAATAATGGCTGAACTGAAAATGACCACCTGATGGTGACCAGCAGAGCTGAATGTGCTCTGGGGCATACTCTGTCCCTAGCCAGAAAGTTCCTAAATTATACATTTTAAGCAGATGAGCTTGCATTTAAAAAGATTTATAAGAAAGTAAACCTACTGTGCAAGAACAGGGCTTTTTGTCCTATACATTTAGAGATATAATTTTAGATGTCTTGAAATGCTTGGCATTTCATTTCAAGCCAGATATTAAAGGTCTAAAGAAAATTTCAGCCCAATGTCTTGTTTGCAAAAGATAATGAATTTATATTCTTTGAAGTAATCTAGCCCAAACTACTGAAGTGCAAAGGGATACTGTTTCTCTGTACCTTCCTCAACAAATAGTGAATAGCTAGAGAATGTGTGACAGCTAATAAGTATTTGTGATTCATCAGGGTCTTCAAATCACTAAGAACTAAAACCACCACAGCAACACTGAAGAAGGTTTTCTAGATAAGGAACCACTTGTGAGTCATGATCAATTTTACAGAAGAGCAGCCACATTATACAACTGTGGTTGCACATTCCATACCTTAACTCTTATAATGTTAGGCAAATAATCCAAAAGCAAAAAAATATTATGGGTTTTTTCAAGAAAGCAAGGTCTAGTCATTATCAGAAGCCATTCTGTTTCATATTTCACATTTATATCCTCACCAAAGTACAATGACAGTTATCAAAATGTGACCCCAATTACAAGGAAAATGTTAAATCATGCTTCCATACCTACTCTTTAAGAAGTTATGAAAACAGGATTTAAAAGAATTTATTAAAAGATAAGGTTTTATGGTGCCTAAATAATTAAATTTTACCCGTCTGGAAAAGTCACACAGCCAACGTGCTGGAGTACCAACTACGGCATCTAGTAAAAGGTTATGATTATCACTGGATTTTATTTTCAAATCTTAGAAGTACAATATTAACAATATTAAACATGTTAGTGGGTGTGTTTCCCTTTCCTATTTGGCCTTAGGACAAATTACATATATTGGCATTCTAACGTTAAATAGCTCCTTTGTATTTGTATTGGACTATGAAGTAACACATACTATATAACCCATTTATTTTTTACAGATTCTTATTTTGTTCTCCATATTCCCTAATTAGTAATATTACAATTGAGAAATCTATACTTGGATAACTTAATCCCTCTTTGCCTCAGTTTTCTCATTTATAAAAGAGGGACAATCATAGTACCTTTCTTCTAAGTTATGTGGATTAAATGTGTTAATATTTATAAAGCATATATAACAGTACTTGAACAGTAAACATTATTTATGTGTTAAATATAATTTAAAAGTTAAATAAATAAAGAAGTAGAATTATAAAATACAACAATACCAGGGCACCTGGGCAGCTCTGTCAGTTACTGTGTCTGACTTGATTTCAGCTCAGGTCATGGTCTCAGGGTCCTAAGATCGAGACCTGATTTGGGCTCCGTGCTTAGTGGGGAGTCTGCTTGAGGTTCTCTCGCTCCACCTCCCTCTGCCCCTGGCCCCTCCCTCTCTCTCAAATAAATAAATAAATTAAAAAAAAAAACCCAAACAATACCATTTCATGATACCTGGTTATCTGGACATAGAAGATTCAGGATTCAGATCAGTTCCTACCCTTCCACATTGTTAACAGCTCTACTCTCAAAAGGGACATGCTCTTATAAAAAGCATGGCTATATTTCACCTGGAACTGCCACCTAGCAGTCATTCAGGAGTTCTAACAATTATTCTTACCTAAGGTAATTCTTTCTTGTCACTAACTACTAGTGTTAGGGAAACTCTTAGAAAAATTTCCCCGAAAAAAAAGCCCATGGTGAGAATGCATGATGGGAGTATAGCCATTCAAAGGAACCAACAGAAACTATAGTCAAATTAAGTATATATGTACCCTAAGATCCAGCAATTTTGCCCCCAGTAATTACCTATCTCAAAGAAATTCTCCTATCAGCCTATAAAGAGACATGTAGGAGACTGTCTCCTGTATTGTTGTTAGTGATAGTAAGGTGAGGGCCTACTTCCTAGGGAGCAGATTGGTAAAATGTGGTGGATACAAACATGGAACAACACAACCCTAGAAATACAGTGCTGAGTGAATTAAGCAAGAAGCAAAATTAGAGAGCTACCATAATGACGTTTACACAGTAAATTAAAATTTTTTTCTGCATTAAACTTATAAACATATTAAAATGCTTGCCCTGTGGGTAGGAAAGTGGGGGAAATTTGGAGCAAGGTATGAGATAAAAGGGAAATTTTTTTAAAAACCTATGGAAGCCCTACTGTTCTTTTGGCAGACTGCTTCTCATATAATTATCATTGTGCCTCTTTAATTCTTAAAGTTTGAACATGTGCCTGAACAGGAAACATTTGCTTTATATATTACTACCTACCTAATCTAAAGCAGTGTAATTAGATTTCAACTAAGGAAATAGTAAAAAAAAAAAAAGAGAGAGAGAGAGAGAGAGATTCGGCCTCAATATTGGCATTTTCAGGTACTTGGTTAACTGGTAAAACTTTGAAGGGAAAAACGTTTAAGTTCAAAGATGACGAGTTTAAAAGTAGTGAATAAGCTACATTCCTTAAACTTCTTTCTTATCTGATGAAAATCAGCCATATGCTACCCTGGAAATTTTCATTCAGTTTCTCTCTCTTTAAAACACAAAAGCACAACACATAAAATATACACATATACACCTTTGTTTCTCATTATAAACTAATATATTAATTCAAAAAAATTCCAGGCAGTAGAGAAATATGAAGAATCAAATGAAAGCTACTTGTCATCTTTTACCAGCTTTCATTTGGAGACAGAATGTTAACATGCTGTTTAGCAACCTACTCATTAATCTTTCCAAGTCAACATATTATCAATCTATACCATTATTTTAATGTGAATTACACAGAACTTAAAACATACAATTATATAAGCACGACAGTTTCCATCAGTGACTTCCTAACAATTAACAGGTTATTCATCCACTTTATTTATTAAGGATTTATTTATTTATTTTAGAGAGAGAGAATGTGCGTGGCTGTGGGAAGAGGGTGGGGGGGGAGAGAATATCCTCCAGCAGACTCCCCATTGAGCATGGAGCCTGACTCAGGGCTTGATCCCAGGACCCTGAGATCATGACTTGAGCTGAAGTCAACTCAAGAATCCACAACATGGGTCAGCAAACTTTTTTGTGAAAAGCCAGGTAGTAAATATTTTAGGCTTTGCAGCCATGTAAGGCTTCTATTACCAATTATCTTTGTTGGTTTTTTTCAACCCTTTAACAATGTAAAAACCATTTTTAGCTCACATAACTGGCTGAATTTGGTCCATAGGCTATAGTTGGTTGACCTCTGGTCTATACCTTAAAATCATGGTATTTTGCACCACAGAATAAAACACTGCAACATCAAACTTTTACAGAAAATGCAATAAATAGCTGAATAAGTATTAACAACATCATCTTTTCAAAACTAATACTAGACAGGAATTCCATTTTTTACTTGACATTTCAGTGTGACAGTAGGTATCAGAGGAAATAGGACATATATAAAATCCTTAAGATAGACTTGCCTACTAATTACACATTCCTAATTTAATGCACTTTTCCAACACCCATTTTTTTCAAAATCATTTCTATAAAAAATTGTGATTGGCTTAGAAATATGAAAAACAAATTATTATCTGGCAGTCAAAAATAATTTAGTGATGTCATATGGTAGTTTAGTCAAAGAAAATGGGATAGAAAATAGCTCAAAGATACTAAATAAAAACAAACCTCAAAAGGGTACACTTCAGTCTCACATTCACAAACAGTGTTGATTTATTTCTCCAAGGAAAAAAACTTGACACTTAAACTCTATCTCAAATCCTATATCCTTTTAAGAGAGCATTTGCTTCTCTGTATGATCCGGCAAAAAAGCTATACAATGTTATATAGTATATTCAATTTTAATACTGCAAAAGCTTTTTCAAGATAGGGTTTTCTCAGAATTTCTAAAGAGTGGAGACTGAGTTTAGTATGAGTTATTTAAATATTTAAAAGCTTGATAAATGGAGAAAATAAGATTTACTCAAAGATTATTATCACATTATACCTAATAAGGTACACATTTCACCATCTGAACATATGACAGCAGAGCTCCTCTTAGGAAACGAATGCTTTTTGTTTGGGAAAATACACAGAGGGGTGCCTGGGTAGCTTAGTCGTTAAGCATCTGCCTTTGGCTCGGGCCCTGATCCCAGCATTCTAGGATCAAGCCCCGCATCAGGCTCCCTGCTTGGCAGGAAGCCTGCTTCTCCCTCTCCCACTCCCCCTGCTTGTGTTCCCTCTTGCTGTGTCTCTCTCTGTCAAATAAATAAGATCTTTAAAAAAAAAAAAAGAAAAAAAGAAGATACACAGAAAAGCCACTGTAGAAGGTGAGGCCTTGCAGCATCAAAAGGAAGGCTAAGGGGCGCCTGCGTGGCTCAGTTGTTAAGCGTCTGCCTTCAGCTCAGGGCCTGATCCCAGGGTCCTGGGATTGAGCCCCACATCGGGCTCCATGCTCTGCTGGGAGCCTGCTTCTTCCTCTCCCACTCCTCCTGCTTGTGTTCCCTTTCTCACTGGCTATCTCTCTCTCTGTTAAATAAATGAATAAAATCTTTAAAAAAAAAAAAAAAAAGGAAGGCAAAGATGCTCTGCATAAGACTAGGGAAATAACTGTATAACTGTTTTTTCTTTCTCTGGAGAGGGAGAGAGAAGGCAAGGGAAAGAAGCCCCATCTAGATGGCAGTAGCTCAGAGGCCACGAGAACACCAGGAATTTGCAGAAATCTTAGGGAGGGTTTTGGTTTCCCCATAACATGAAACTGAAGGTTCAAACCAACCATTTAGCTTTTACAGGGTCTGTCTGGACACTCAGCAGACATTTGGGTTATAGACATATTAAAATATTTGTTCACAAGTGCAGTTGGTGTCAAGAATTTATATTCTGGGATATTAATAAAATGACCATAGCTATTATATTTTTTAATCTTTTTTTAAAAAAAACAGAAATTTATGGCCTTTTCATTAAAAAAAAGGAAAAAACAATTATAGGTCTTCAAATATGAGTAATACAGAGTAAATGGCATTACAGAGTTTAGGATTTCCTGTTCTCTTAACCAAAAATGGGGGGAAACATCTTGAGCAGAGACATTTTATACAACAGATTCCACAAAAGAATATGTACCCCTAGAACCAAATAAATCCTTCCCCAACAAATCAGGACGTATTTTCTTTCAGTGTTGAGTGGCAAAATTTAGGTAGTAGATTAAATCAAAAGACATTATCACCTGAAAACCTACAAAGAGTTCACAGAAGATTAAGAAATAAACTGAACAGATGTAATTGCTGGCCGACTTAAGAGTATTACTGTATAATCTGCTCTTCAGAGCTTACCGTCAAGGAAAATAGCTAAGATCCCTTGAAACACCACTTAACACAGCAGTAGGGTAAATACAAATTTTAAAAACAGAAATAATTAAATAAAAGGAGAAAACCTGTGTCTTCCTTTCTTTTTGCCCCCTTTAACAATCAAATGTAAACTTGCTTTGTGAGGCTTAAGATGATCCTAAATCCTTCAGTTATTTTAAGCTTATAGACTTAAAAGCACAAAGTAGAAGTTTCCAAAAGATGCCAAAAGAAAAACTGTAAGTACTACAGCTCTTCAGATCAACAAAGTAATCAGTGGCACCAGAACGTGCAATCTTACATGACCAGGAACAGGGTGTAACTTAAAATGGGAGTGAGTGCAGGACAGAATATTATAAACATATTTATAAACATATATATTTCTAGAATGATTTTTTTAAAAAAATATTTTATTATTTATTTGAAAGAGAACGCACAGAGAGAGAGAGAGTGAGAGGGTGAAGCAGAGAGCCCAATGTGGGACTTGATCCCAGGACCCTGAGATCAAGACTTGAGCCGAAGGCAGACGCTTAACCGACTGAACCACCCAGGTGCCCTCTAGAACAATGTAATTCTACTAAGCAAAAAAATGCTCAAATTACATTGAGGTATTAGTCATTGTTTTCCAAACCAGTTGTCACAATTAACTCCAGGACTTCAAGGTAAAGGGGAGAACTGACATGTAATAGGTGATTCTGTTTTGCCAATGAAATTCAGGAACCAAGTAAGAACAGATCAATTTTTTGAGCTATGGCTATTATCTGCCACTCAGGAGACAATTAGAGTCTGAGCTTGATGGGCACAGTAAGTAGGCAGCTGAGAACATTTAAGAACCCTCTTTCTCCATCTGCCTTATTAATAGTTAGTAGCCTCAGTTCTTCAGGATTTTATCACAGGTCTTCTCCTTTCTCTCCCTAAGGAATCTCATCTACTTCAAAGGCCTTAATTTCCAATTATATTAAAATTACTTCCCAAATCTCTACCTTTAACCCAAATTGGCATATGATTTTAAACTGGAACTCTCAATATCAGCTTGTAATCAATACCATAAATTCATCACTTTCCAAACTGAAATTATATCCTTCTCCCATGAAATGTTTTTTCCTGCTTTACTAATTAGTTAATATTATCAAGTCACCTAATCAGCAGAGCCAAAAATCTAAGAGACATCCTTCTTCTCCTCAATACTTGCTTTCCAGGTAGTCACCTATTCCTGTCAATGTATTCTCTAAGCCTTTGCTATGGCCTTAGTTCAAGCTCTTCTCTCTGGTTACCTGGTCCACCAGCCTCAGCCCTCTTCTACTCTGAGCTAATGAGCCTCTTGGAATACTTACTGCTACTCAGCCCACCCTTCCCCATTCCCTTAGGGTACTTTTCCTTAAGCTTCAGATGTCCTCCATGTCTAAACGCATGTGCGTGCGGCATACACATGTATATATATACACACACACACAACTTTTTTTTAAATAATTTTTTATTATGTTATATTACTCACCATACAGTATATCCTTAGTTTTTGATGTAGTGTTCCATGATTCATTACTTGCGTATAACACCCACTGCTCCATGCAATATGTGCCCTCCTTAATACCCATCACCGGCCTATCCCAATCCCCCAGCCCCCTCCCCTCTGAAGCCCTCAGTTTGTTTCCCAGAGTCCATAGTCTCTCGACACACACAACTTTTAACTTGGTTTCTCCTGTCGACACACACAACTTTTAACTTGGTTTCTCCTGAAGATTGTTCTATAAGGGGAAAAATATAGTAACTATGGAAACCAAAACATAGTTCACTTGATTGTTCTATTGTATATTAAGAGCAGACATCCTGGCATATTGATTCTTCTTTAGTGAATTTGCTTAGTGTGTCTTTTCCTCCAGACCTATCAACTCAGAATACACTGAGAAAACTTCAGTTTCTAGACACGAACAATTGAATAGGAGACCTCTCTGCCTTGTGAAACTTTTCCTGAGCAGAAACTATTTTCTTCTGACAATGAAAACAACCCAAAACCTCTTTGTTAAATTCATGACTTTACTGTAGAACAAGTGAAACTAGCATTATAGAAGTTTTCTAAGATCAGTTTATAATGTTAAATAATTGATAACAAAGACACAAGAGCCTTCTGTGTTTCAAATGAAAAATGCATGATAAAGAAATATATTCTCAATTCTGTTCCAAATTCAGTCTTTTCTAATAATAGCTAATGGGGACAGAGCACTTACTATGTGTTAGGCATTGCAATAAATGCTTTATGCACATGATCCTTTTTAATTCTCACAACAACCCCAGGATGTGAATAATATTATTCATTTTATAGATAAGAAAACTGAAGCTTAGAGGTTAATTAACTTACCCAAGTTAGGGAGACCCCAGAATCAAACACAAGACTATGTTTTTCCAAAGCTCGGACCTCCAACCTCTGAGCTCTACTAGCAAGAGACTAGGAGTGTGAAGGACAGTGAGTGTGTGTAGTTTGAGAAATTCTCTCTTCACTCCACTTTGTAAAAACACATATTGATTAATGAATAAAGAAAAACAATAAGCTTCCAAATTTTTTTTAGTCTCCATTTTTTTTTCTTAAGTGGGTTATAATTTGCTTTTAGAAATAAGTCATCTGATCCCAAAGTTGGCTGTATTTACAATGAAGCAGAATGATCTGTGTTTTTATGTATATCATATGCCATAAGAACTCCAAATCTGAGTTTGATTTTGTCTTTTTTAAAAAAGATTTTATTTATTTGAAAGAGAGAGAGCGAGCGCACACAAGTGCATACGCAGAAGCATGGGGGAGGGACAGAGGGATAGGGAGCAGCATGAGGGATTTGATCCCCGGGCTCTGGGATCATGACCTGAGCCACCCAGGCTTTAAAAGGGCTGTTCTACAGTATCAAAAAAATGATGCAGATGTATTACCATAAATTGGGAATAATTCTGTTATGTGTTATGAGCTGCTAAAATTAGTGGAATATAGACCAAAATAAATCCTTATTCCAATAAGCTAAGTCCACCTGTATCTTAATATCTTACAAATGCCAGGCATTCAATATTTATTGAATGACTGAATTAACCTCTAGTCAAGTTATATCCTTGTAATCTGCAGTAGGTTAAACTACATTAGAAACCTAAGACTGTCACAGCATTTGAAAATTGACGGTTTTCTTATTAGCCCAATTTATAAAAATCTATATAGGTTTCTTATGAGTTTCAATAAGAGATGTTAGTTACGCGCAGAGCTATATCAATTAAGCCCTCCAGTTACAATGAAGTTGCAAATATCCCCTAGAGATGGGTTTGACACACTGGCAAAACCCACAAAATATTTTTTTTTTTTTTTAAAGATTTTATTTATTTATTCAACAGAGATAGAGACAGCCAGCGAGAGAGGGAACACAGGCAGGGGGAGTGGGAGAGGAAGAAGCAGGCTCATAGCAGAGGAGCCTGACGTGGGGCTCGATCCCACAACGCCGGGATCACGCCCTGAGCCGAAGGCAGACGCTTAACCGCTGTGCCACTCAGGCGCCCCAAAACCCACAAAATATTTAATAGCAACTCCCCCCGCCAAGTTTTCTTATTTTAAAAACATTGGTAGTAAGATATTTTCCCCCTAAAGTTAAGACATAGAATGAGAAAAGTCCAACTGCTATGGGGAGGGGGGAAGTCCTTAGATAGAACAGACTGAAAAGAATCTGATGACTCAGGGTCATTACTATGACTAGCAATCACTGCATTATAACATAGTGACTACAGCTATAACCTCCAGGATCATAAATTCTTAAAGAGCACTTTCTTCCTACAGTAAATGGCGTGAAATGCTAATTTTTGGAGATTTTAAGTCTACTTCTCACTTTGTTCTTCCCCCTTTCTGGGAGGCTATCAACCATTACACTCCACTGTTGCAGTGTGGCTCTCTGCTTTCTAACCTTCTGTTGGCTGAGAAACCAGATAACCAGGTTATCAGAGAACCCAGAAGGCGTCTGCATGAGACTGAACCCAAGGACCTGTTTTTCTGCCCATGGCTGGTTCTTCAAGTACCTCTTTCTTTCATCCTCCAGCAGGGATTTAGTTGGCTTGCTTCTCTTCCTTTAGCAATCTTGTCAAGTGCTTTTCTCACCTGGTGTTCTTTTTTCTTTTCAGTAGGCTGGCTATGAGAATACATTCTGTCCCTTCTTTACTATCTTCCAAGAAAAGTATAGGTTCTTCTCTCTTGTGAGAATTTTAATGTTAACTGATATAGAGAAATACATAGTGGATTACAAACATGGAAAAAATGGTTTAGGAAATCTTAACATTTTTCATTATGATTTTACTTCTTAATCAATATTTACTAACTCCTCATCTTGGGTGTTACCAGAAGACTATGTGCTCACTTTCTTTCTTGCTACAACACTGCAAGCTCTTTGAATGAAGGTATTTTGTTTTTGTATGCCCCAACGCTAAAGGCAATGGATACACAGTAGGCTTGCAATACATGCCTAACTATAAGCTTAAAGATGAAAAATGTCAATACACTGAATTACAGAAGTAATTTAATGAACAAAACTGATTACTAATACATTTCAGCCCCACATCAATTACATGAATTGCCTTGAAAAATTAAGCAAAGATTGAACATTTGAAAGAAAACACTGTCTTTGCTTTATGAAAAACTATTATGAGTTTGCTGTTAAAACGGTGCTTTATCATTTTTATAGCAGTTACACAGTACCCATTTTCTTGTAAAAACTAAAAACTATTTGTCAGTGTCACAGGAAGGCTAACTCAGAATCTTTGTCTTGTTGCTTAGTTTTATCACGTTTTCCACTAGCTACATTTGCAGTTGTTTATGGATGCATTTAAAATAACCCCACATCAGTTTAAGAAACAAAACAGATGAACATAAGGGAAGGGAAGGAAAAATAAAATAAAATAAAAAGAGAGAGAGGCAAACTATAAGAGACTCTTAACTACAGAGAACAAACTGAGGGTTGTGGGAGGGGAGGTGGGTGGGGGGTTGGGCTAAATGGGTGATGGGCATTAAGGAGGGCACTTGATGAGATGAGCACTGGGTATTATATGCAAGTGATGAATCACTAAATTCTACTCCTGAAACCAATACTACACTATATGTTAAATAACCTGAATTTAAATAAAAACTTGGGAAAAAAATAAAGTGAGAAAATAAATAAAAAATAAAATAAGCCCCACATCAAAGGAAAATGATCAAATATCTTCTTAAAAAACTCACAATTGCTAAGTCTCCTTTGTAGTCTTCTGAATTTGCGACTAAAAATAAAACAAAGGAAAAGACAGTGGTTTAGGCTAGTACTAGCTAAAGAGATAAAAATGGTTGAAAAAAAATTTTAAGTTGTTAAATTACGTGCTTTAGGAACAGTAGTACCATCTCGGAGACATTTTAATTGGTTTCTAGTCTCCTTCTCTTCCTTTCTTCCTTCAGACAGAGAATGCTCTTTCTTAACCAACAAGTTTCCCTTTGTTTTGATTTATACGACTGGTCTTAATAACCTCAAAGTACCACACACAACATGCCTATGACTGAAAGCAGTAAGAATAGAAAGCAGAGCTTTGGCACTTGGACCCCTAACATGTATTTATTTAAGTGATGAATTTTTGAGAAGTTCATTTTCTAAGTTGACATGCATTTTAAATATAAAGTAGTAGTTAAGTTCTCCTGAAAAGGTCACAAGACCATGGGAAATGGGCTGCTGTAAAATCAGTCATCACCCATGGGCCTCACACCACAGGCATACCCTCTGTTATCCTCTTAAATGTCCTTTTCTGAGACAATTCCGTATCACATCTTTTATACTAATCTCTGAACCCCCACTGTTCTCCATCTCTCTTACTTTTATTCCACCCACCAATAAATCCGCATAATCTATAGCTAGCTTTCTCTCCAAACTCTCAGAATTAAGTACAAGCATAACCTCCTTCATGTACTTGCACACTCGTTAATGGGTGTGTAAATTAGCAATCCTCTTAGAACTGGGTGGCTGGAAAGCAGAAGGGGGAGAGAAACTTATTTTTCATCATATACCTTTCAATTTGTCTACCATATGTATATGTCCACCCAGTGAAAAAATAATGAAATATATGTTACTTAAAAGTCTCTACTCCTGCCTTCTCTAAACTTTGCTCTACCAGTTATCCCTATCCACTAGCCACACCCTCTTCCTTGGCATATTATAATGCTCAAAATCTGCCATTTTATTAAAAACAGATAAAACTAAAATTTCAAAATCTCCCTTCCTCAAGACTCTGGGTTCCCCTCTAGCTACTGCCCTCTGTCCTCAGTCAAGCTTCTTCAGAGTATTTACTCTCCTTTTTCCTCATCTTTTATTCATATCTCAACCACACTGCAATCTGATTTTTCCTGAAACTGGCTTCCCTTCAGTCACCAACAGGCCCTGCTAACCAATCCAATGGTAATTTGTTAATTGTTATCTTATATATCTCTGGTTCAGTACTGTTGACTACTCCCTACTTCAACTTTCCTATGGCTCTCCTGAAGCCTACATCTTATAATGAATGCACTTTCTCAAATTCCTTTGTTGGATCACCTAGCTCCCTGCCCTTGATCCTTAAACGTTGGTATTTCCTAAAGTTCCGGCTGTGACTGTGTTCTTTATTACTGCTGTTTTTCATTTACCTTTGTGCAAACCAATCACTACCACAGATTAAACTACTTCTTTACTATTAATAACTCCCAATCTGGCTCTTCGGACCAGACTTCTTACAGATATCCACTCAAATTTCTCACAGGCCGATTGTAATCCTTGAATTGATCCACTCCTTTCTTTCACCTTCCACATCCAATCCATTACCAAATCCTGTATAGTCTAATACCTCAAATTTACCCACTTCTCTTCATCCCCTCTTTTATCATCCTAATTCTAACCATCATTATCTCTTAGTCTACGAACCAACCCTTAATAGGCCCCCAGACTCAATTTCTTGGTTTCTCTCTTCTAAGACAAGAAAAATGTTTTAAAAACTAAACTCCTTAAAAAAATATACCTAGAATAAAATCCACACATCTGGTCTAGCCTGGCCTCTGACTACTCTCTTCCTTCATCTTGCACCACTCTCCTTGCTCAGACTCAGCCACAGAGACACAGCCTTGTGTCATGCTTTTTTACTTCTTCATTACACTCTCTTCTATTTCTGGATCTTTGTAACTGTCCACTTTACCTGGAATATTCTTCCCTCTTATTCTTTATATGGTAACTACTATTCACCCTTCCAATCTCAGCTGAAAAATTATCCTCAGAGAGAAGTTACCAGTCCACCTGAACTAAAGTTGCCTCCCCTGCCACCTTTATTTTCTAACTCAGCATGTAAGTTGTTTCTTTCACAACATAAATTACAACTTACTTTCGGGAAGGAAGGGGGAAGTGCTACATCTTCTTCCTTTCTTCTTCCTTGCTGATCAGAATGAGAATATAATGGCAGAAGCTTAAGCAACTCAATACATATTTGTTATTAAATGAACTATGAACTGAGCCGGTGGGTGAATTCTTTCACCATTTATGCACATATCAACTCTACTGTAACACAAAATAGTGTCAACACTCTTAAATTAGACCCTATTTTATTTGAGCTATTCCTACTCTATTGTCAGAAAGCTTTCTAAAGAGAAAAAACTTGAAGTTTGGCAAACACTGACAGATACATATGGATAAGCTTCAAAGACCTCAATGATCTTTACAACATGAATTAGTTACACCTCTATACCATGAGTATGCTCATTTTCTAGCACAAAAAAATCATAATATAGCATGGTTAAACAGGATATCCCCAAGGTTATGTGAGTTAGTATAGCTAGGAACATTACATATTAAGAAGCCTGTTACATAAGAAATTTCAATAAAATGGCCGAGCTAACAACTGGTCAATCAGCTGCTTATTGAACAGTTTTCAATAAATGCCTCTTGAATTAAACTGAAAGACTGAAAAGAGATTTTTTAAAAAGTAGTATACAATGGCATACAACAATATACAATCTGCCCTAAGGGAGATTAAAGATCTAACAAATCTAAGATCTATTAGGGAGAGCTCTAATGAGTTCCATAATCTAGATTAAATCTTAGATCTAATGGTCTAGGATATCTCAGAGAAGAAGATAACACCACCAGATAATAAATATTTAATGAGTATTAAATTATACAGTCAGGTGGAGGGAAAGCTCTTTTCAGCTTAAGTGGTCTGGTTTCACATAGGAGTAAGATTTAAGTGGGTTTCCCACGGAAGGAAATATTTGGATAGTGAGAAGGGGAGTATCCAGTAGGTAAAAGGCAAAGAAAAAAAAAAGAAGCCCCAGAGCAAACAGCAGACAGAGCCAGTTTGGCATTAGTATACAGACCAATTTAAGTGGGAATGATTACTGGGAAATTACTTGGAGCTTTGAACTTGACAAGTTCAGATTAAGAAGTCTAAACTTGATCCCACAGGAAACAAGTTTCTAAATAAAAAGTGACATCTGAGGGTCACCTGACTAACTCAGTCCATACAGCATGGAACTCTTATCTCAGGGTTGTAGTTCGAGCCCCACGTTAGCTGTGGTAGAGATTACTTAAAATCTTTAACAAAAAAAGTGACATTTGAGAAATAAATCTGGAGTCAGAACACAGGATAAATTTCAAGATGGAAAGATTAGAGACAAAAATAATTTAAAACTTTTATCACATGATGCCTGGATTATTGTAATAAAGGCATAATTGAGTTGAATGGAAACAATAAGAGGGATCTGTGAGACAGTGAAGATAGGACTTGTTAACTTACAAGTTGGGACTAGACGAACTTTATCTTCTCCTAAAAGATAATTACATCTGGCATATACCTGAATCATCTGACTTCAAACCTCACAATTTTCATTGCCCCTCAATCCATAAGACCTCTCTTTCCCAGACATTTGTTGTCCCCATGACCCCCAAACTGGATTCTCCAACCACACAATATATCCTAGCCAAAACAAGATTGTATTTACTAGCTCCCTAGACACACCAGGAAATTCCCAATCCTGTAAGTTTGTTCATGTGATTTCTTCTATCTTTAATATCTCTCCCTCCTTCTACATATTCAAAGTGTAGCCATTCTTCACATCCCCGTTCAAATGCCACTTTTTCCCAATGCTAGATTTCCCAGAAGCCCCAACTTGAAGTAAGATTACTTCCCAATACTCTCCACTTCTCTCTAAAACATTTTTAACCATATAATTATTCCTTATCTCCTCTGATAAACTAATACTCCCTACAGCATACATACCCAATTTATTTTTGTATTACGCCCTCCTCCTTTCATAGGTAGTTGAAGATCTTGATAAATAATATATGGCAACATGTAGTATAATGGCTAGGAGCACAGACTCTGAAGACAGACTGCTTGAGTTTGAATCGAACACAGCCATTAGCTATGCAACCATGGGCAAGTTACTTAACTTCTCTGTGCTTTGATATCTTTATGTATAAAATGGAAATAGTAATAGTAGATATTTCATAAGGTTGTCAAAGGGCTTGGCTTAGAATAGTGTAAGCACCATAAAATTGTCTATTAGTTGGAAAATACTGAATATTCTGTGATAGTTGAGTAATGCTTTATTTATTTATGGAAAGCAAAATGTCAAAAGTAAAGCCAGTTTCTAGGTACAAAGAGGTACATAAAAATTCTTCCTAAATCCTCCGTGTTTGCCCTAAGGGTTAGCTGTGCCTTTAAAATCTCCCTTATGTTAACAATAGTTCTGTTTTAGTTGACATTTCAATATTCTGAGAAAGTATTTAGTTCAGCTTCTACCTAATTGATCTTGCTTCCAGTCTTAACCCCTTTAATCCATCCTCCACAAAGGTCAGAGTAGTCTTTCTAAAATAAATATTCAATGTTTTTCCTCTGCTACAAACCCTCTCCATGCCATCCCCTTTAGGATAAAGTTCAGCTCCTTAGTGTTTCATACAAAATTGTCCTAATACGGCCCCAGCCTAATCTCCACCTTCATCTCTCAACACTTCTTACCATGAAACCTAATCACCTGGCATACCTCAAAGGCTTTTTGTATGTCATTCCATTTGCTAGAACATCCCTGAATTAGTTTGCTAGAATTGCTATAACAAAATACCACAGACTGAGTAGCTTAAACGAGAGAAATGTATTTCCTCACAGTTCTGGAGGCTAGAAGTCAAATATCAAAGTGTTGGCAGGCTTGGTTTCTCCTGAGGTTTGCAGATGTCCACCTTCTCAATGTGTTCTCACATAATTTTTTTCCTCTGTGCACACATCCTTGGTGTCTCTTTTTGTTTCTAAAGTTCTTTTTATAAAGACACCAGTCACAATGAATACGACCCACCCTAAATGCCCCATTTAAGTCAATCACCTCCTCAAAGGCCCTATCTCCAAATACAGTCATACTCTGAAGTTATAGGGGTTAGGACTTTAACATATAACTTTTGGTGGGGCACAATTCAGCCCAAAACAACCCCTTCTTTTCTTTGCCCAGGCTAATTCCCATTTGTTTTTCTAAGACTGGACCAAGCCTTCTCACCCTACAGGCAGAGTTCACACTGCCCTTTCTCTCTGTTCCTACAGAACCTCTGTATGCTGCATTCTGTATACTGCTATCCTATTAATACACTATAACAATTGTGTCTTTCTCTCTTCAGACTGTGTGTTTTTTTTTTTAAAGATTTTATTTATTTATTTGACAGAGACAGCCAGCGAGAGAGGGAACACAAGCAGAGGGAGTGGGAGAGGAAAAAGCAGGCTCCCAGCGGAAGAGCCTGATGTGGGGCTCGATCCCAGAACACTGGGATCACGCCCTGAGCCGAAGGCAGATGCTTAACGACTGCACCACCCAGGCGCCCCCAGACTGTGTTTCTTAAGAGCAGAGGCTAAATCCTTAGCACTGTGTCTGGCCCATCAAGTATTTAATAAAGATTTGATTATTAAGGGAAAATAGAAGAAAGAAGAAGAGCTTTGAAGAAAGGCAAGAGTGGGTTCAAATCTTGGTTCAACCATTTACTTATTTTGTAGCTTTGGGCAGTCACTAAATGCTGAACTTACATTCTATTTAAGGTAGTTGTACAGATAAATGATCTAATTATAATGAAAACACCCAATTGTGGGGTTGGTTCACAGTAGGTGCTCAGTAAATGTTTTTGGTTTTTTTTTTTTTTAAAGATTTTATTTTTTTTTTTATTCGAGAGAGAGAGAAAGAGCAAGAGCACAAGCAGGGGGAGAAGCAGGCTCCCTGCTTGGCAGGGAGCCTGATGTGGGGCTTGATCCCAGGACCCTGGGATCATGATCTGAACCGAAGGCAGATGCTTAACCAACTGAGCCACCCAGGAACCCCAGGGCTCAGTAAATGTTAAAGATTCTGACCTTGCCTGGATTTGACACCCAGTTCCACCACTTAGTAGATGAATGACCTTGCGTATGTTAATTTACCCTCTGCTTCAGTTGCCTATCTACAAAAACACTTCATAGTGCTACTGTGAGGATAATATAGGTAAAACATTAAGACAGGTATTTAACACATAGTATTACATAAATGTTTCCTATTACTACATGAACACTGCAGGTCTGAGCAATTAAGACTGGAAACCATGAATAATTTAGTCCCTTCATTTACTAAGTCATTTTAAATGTATTACTTTCATGCCTTAGATTTCTTAGCAACTAAACAAGATGGTAACTAAAGAGCTTCAAAAACTGCTACAGATAAAATATAAAGAGCTCAAAATAATCATGAAATAATATATTACTTTTTGTCTCATTCTTTATATTGGTGTTTAACATATTTTGGGTATTGATATAAAATTTTTAAGAAACTAGTTTTTCTGCTCTTTGTGACTATTGATGTTAATCATGTTTTCCAGTTTCCAGTGGAGAATAATATTCTTTGGCTCATATTTTCAATTGTAGAATCACTAAACCTTTGAACTAGAAAGGACCTTCGAGATGAAAATCCAATCCTATCATGCCTTACACAAGTAAACTGAGGTGGATTCGGAATAGGCTTTTGGGGTTGTAATGAGCAGCTCTATGGGGTACAGGAATGGCAAGCAGAGAGAACACTTTGTTCAAAAGTACTACAGCAGGCGCTCAGAACTTCTTCTAGATATTCAAGGTGTATAAGGAACCAGTATTAGGAAATAATGCTGGAAAATAGTTTTGAATCATCCAGACTTTAAGGTGAATAATTTCTAATGTAGGTACAACTTACCTGACCCGTAACTTTGACACAAGGCAGCTCTAGGTTTGACTCTCCACTTGTAATGTAAGCAAAATCTTTGAGCCTCAGATTAGCACAACAGGGTTATTACAGTGATTAAGTGAGTGAACGTATATGGAGCTCATGTCTGGTGTGCCTGGCTGACTGAAAGTACAGCTGATTTGAACATGGGTTTGAACTGTAAGGGTCCACATATATACAGATTTTTTTTGATACAGTACAGTAAATGTATTTTCTTTTCCTTATAATTTTCTTAACATTTTCTTTTTTCCATTTTACTTTATTGTAAGAATACAGCATGTAATACACATAATGCAAAATATGTTAAACAACTGTTTATGTTATCAATAAGGCTTCTGGTCAGTCTATTAGTAAAGTTTCTAGAGTGTCGAAAATTATACATGGATTTTCAACTGTATAGGGGGTTGGTGCCCCTAACTCCCCTGTTGTTCAAGGGTCAAATGTAATCAAATGTTTGTTCTTTCTTATGACTCCTTCAACATGTGAATAAAAACCTGTAAAATAACAAAACACTGTCTTTCATACATGTGATTGCTCAATGTCTGAGACTTGTTGAACATTAATTTTAAAAATAGAAAGCTGGAAAAACTGCTGAGATGATGAAGTGTCTTCATCTCTGCCCTTTCCCACCACCAAATGTCCTTCACAATTTGTTCTGAAGTGTCACGTCAACACTATTAACATGCTATTTGGAGATCACTGTAACTCAGACTTCCAATTCTACAACAAAGATATGAAGGTCAGGACAGATTTTCCTGAAATATATTTTTTAAAAACCTGGAAGGATACATGTCATTTTATTTACATGGTCTATTTTAGCTTGATGACTTTCCAGTGAAAAGTTACTGCTTTCGGTTTTCTTTTTTTTTTTCTGGCTCAGAAACTGCAGGTTTTAACATAAGGTTCGTGGGCAATGAACTGATTTCACCATTATTATTATGACCCAGAACTCTTAAAGGTTTGGGAGATTATCTTTACGCTGGTACTAAAAAGGACATCTGCCAACATCTATTATTTACGCTTGAAACTAAAGTTAACCGTTTCTTCTAAAGCATATATGGTATCTGGCCCAAAATCAATCGCAAGAAAAGCCTAATTCAGCATAGAAAGAGCTCTTTGCAACATCCTCTCCTTTCGCTCACATCACAGATGGTGACCGAGGCTTAAGGTTTAACTCCAGACACTAAAGCCGCACATCCGTCAGGGATGGGGATCCGGGTGGATGCTCTCCGGCAGAAAATGAGATACTGCCAATCCTTAGAGGTGCAGGGGGATGAACCCGGAGACCAGAGCCCAGAGACCATCACTTCGCACCCACACTTGGGAAACAAATCACTTCCCACCGCGGGGCGGGGACCCGGGGAAGACCCAGGCCTGCGATACCCAGCTTTCGGTTCTGATGTCCGCGCGTGACCCCCGAGGACCGGGAGGAGCTCGGGACGTGGAGGCTCCTCTGCTTTCAGGAGAAGCTGGCAAGGGCAAGTTCGAGTCACGCGCGGGAATGTTACTCACAAGAATGGTCCGATGTCCTCCGTTCTCCGCCCGCGGTCCCTCAGGGAATAGGATCTACAGCAGTGGCAGCCTGAGAGCTGCAGCCGAAGCGGCCGCCGCTGCCAGTAACCGCCCGGGCGTGGCGGGGACGGGGAGCGACTTCACAACATCATCACTCGGCGACTTCAGTTTTGCAGCGAGGTCGGCTCCCTAGCAGCCCCACACATTGGAGAAGAGCGAAGGAGACCCACTCTCCCAGCAGCCTTCACGGCGCCAGCGCGCGACCTGCCGGGAAATGTGGTTTCCTGTCCGTCCGCCCCCTCACCCTTCGGAGTTGTAGCGCGTTTGTCCCGCCCCTGAGCTAGAAGACCCCGCCCCCTAGCAGCCAGGCCCCGGGGCGGGAGGCGGGGCCGCGACCCTGGGGCGAGTCCAGTCTGGGCTGACTGCCTGGGGCTGGGGCAGAGTTCCAGGCCTGCGGCCCCAGTCTGGGTCGCGCCGCCTTGCTGCGTCCCGCGGCCCGCGCTGGGAGCGGGTCTTGTACGCTCGCGGTGCCCCTCGGCGGGCTGGGCTCCCGGGGCCGCCAAGTCCCGCACCGTTGGCCGCCTGAGGAGAGTCGCTGGTCTTGGTCGCCGCCAGGGTAATGAGGGGAGGCCAGGCCGGGGAGGGGGAGGTGTAGGGCCGGGTCGGGGACGTGAGGGAGCGCGGCTTGGTCCGCGCACGCTCGGCAAGCCCGAGGCTAGAACTGGCCGCCGCGCCTCGAACCCAAGCCCGGGCAGCGGGCGGACGGTGGCTGGAGTCCGGCGTGGCGTGGCTTGGCGAGCGGCCCCTGAGCCCCGGGCCGCCCAGTGGCGGAGGCACCTGTGTTCGCAGTAGGCGGTGCTTGCCAGGTGCGCAGGGCGCTAGCTGCCCGAAGTGCTCTCTCCGCACCCCCACCCCTTCTCACCTTTGGCAGCGCTCCCGAGCCTGGAGAAGTTTCCAAACAGAAGACACACTCTGGCCGAGGTTCTGTGTACCACCTTCGGCGAGTTCGCTGTCGCGATTCCCCAAAGCCGGACTAGGAAGGAACTTCTTGCAAAATTAAACGCCCAACTTCGTTGTGTTCTCAATATTTAAATTCAGCGTTGTGTTTTTTCCTCGTGGGTTTGTTGTGTCAAATACATTTTTCCTCAAAACTTGGTCAGGATTTTGTGACACAGCGTCTGCCTAGCACTGAGTCCGTCTGGCGCACAGTAGGCACTCAGTAAATATTTTTTGAAAGCATGAGTCACGATACTAAGTTTGGAAAATCTTACGGAGTTGTGCGTCGCTATAATTTTAAAAATTTTATGGCTTCTCAAGATACCTTTGAAAATTACGGTAATTGTAAGGCTCAGCAGAGTTAAATCGGTGTGGTATTTTTTTTTTCATCGCCTGTAACAATAGCCTCTGTTGGATGCCTAAATTAACTCAAAATCCGAGTTCTGTAAATGAATGCGCCCTATGATTTTCACAGAAATTTTTAACCTTTGATATTAAAGACTTTGGACGAACCATTCTACAATGGCAAATTTAAATTATTTATAAAGCTTTACCCTAATTAGCTTGTTAGATACAAATGCAAGGGACCACACTGATGTAATATATTTTAAAATATAGGTCTCAAGTATGATTTCTTTAAAAAGAATTTATATTTGGGGCACCTGGGTAGCGCAGTCGTTAAGCCTCTGCCTTCGCTCAGGGCGTGATCCTGGCGTTATGGGATCGAGCCCCACATCAGGCTCCTCTGCTGGAAGCCTGCTTCTTCCTCTCCCACTCCCCCAGCTTGTGTTCCCTCTGTCGCTGGCTGTCCCTGTCAAATAAATAAATAAAATCTTAAAAAAAAAAAAGGATTTATATTCATATCTAGTGAAAGGGCATGCAGGAGGAAATTATGACGGTGAATCTAACCGTTCCACCCCACCACCATTCTTCACCAGGTGCAGCTGCTGCCTTGACCTCAAAATGTCTTGTAAAATTATCTCTTAATCTTCTGGCGTATCTAAAGTAGAAATCTGTGGGATTAAATCACCCCAGTGGGACAACTGCTTTAGGACTAGCAATTCTCAAAAATCATGTCAGTTTCTTCTGAGTTTTTCAGAAATACAGGTAATGGATTGGAATTTAAAGTTTTTTGTTATATAAGAACTTACTGATATGAAGTGGAAAAAGAAACAAAATCCTGATAACCAGAAAACTGAGTTAATCACACCATCCCTAATCTTCCTATTTGTGGGAATGTAAACTGCAAGTATTCAGGGCCTTGTCTGCCCTGATCACCAGTGAGTGTCCCCACTGCCTGACCATGGTAGCCATTCATTAAACGTGTGGAATGAATAACTTGGCTGCTTCAGATTAACAGTGTAATGACTTTCTACGTGTGTATGGTTTCTGCATTTATTTGGACATTTCCTTGGAGTTGATTATGGGAAGTGAGAATTTTACTGGATCAAAAGGTATGAGTATTTTCATGGTAATTGAAACATTGCCAACTTGCTTTCCAAATGAGCCTTACCTTTTTGAGCTGCCACCACTGATATTTGTACCTTTCAGAGCTTCCACTCAAGCTCTTGCATTGGTACAGTGTTTGGTAGTTATGAGCCCTTTCAGATGAAGTATCTCACTTGATCTCAGTCACCCTGGAAGGTGGGCAGGGCAGGTATTGCTGTCCCCCTTTTGTAATACAGCAAATGCCACTGTCTTAAATTGATGATAATGAATAGCAGGTGACAAAATAATCACACCTTTTCAGGTTTTTCTTCCTTCTGTTCTCTACTTTTGGTTTGTAGTAAATATCCTGAATAAATTCATGTCTTTCCTTAGCAGTAAAATTGGATGCTGCGCTATAATATCTATTTTTTACAAAATCTTCCTTTTCTTTTTCATTTAGCTTAGATATTTGCAGATACCTTGATTAAACTTGGAGATTTCATTAAAATGAAATAATAAGCCACAATTAAGAAGAAAGAGATGATATTGGTTGGGTATAACGAAACACCCAGCACTAGAAAATTTAGAACATTGCCACCTTTTCCGTTAGGAAAAAATCTGGAAAGTTTTGGTAGTGCCTTTGTAGTTCCTTGAATCTGAGGAAGTTGCTATTTTAAACTTCTGAATCTGTTACAGTGTCTTCATAAACTGTTGAGATTAATACTATGCTAGTGAAAGTGGAAAGGAATTATTTGTATAATCTTCATATCTTTCATATTTGTCAAATTCTATGAAGAGTATAACTGAGACCTAAGAATCATAAGGTAAAAAATATTCAGCCTACAGAAAATATTTTTATGTGAAAACTGAAAAGAAATTTCTTTTTTAAAAACACATGACAATGAGTGGTGCCAGGGTGGCTCAGTGGGTTAAACATCTGCTTTTGGCTCAGGTCATGATCCCTGCGTCCTGAGATGGAGCTGAGTCTGGCTCCCTGCTGGGTGTGGAGTGGGGTGTCCGCCTCTCCCTCGCCCTCTGCCCCTCCCCCTACTTGTGCACGCTCTATCTCAAATAAATAAATAAAATCGTAAAAAAAAAAAAACCATGGCAATAAGAAAATGTTATTTCTAGTGTGTTACTAATCCAGATTTTTTCCCAAATTTGCCGGTCATGGACCCCAAATGATTTAATAGGTAATTAATCCCATCAGGAAGCTTTGGAACCTTCAACATTTACTCATACCTGAAATCATCGAAAATTATTGGGGTATATTTGTAAGTGGGTCCAACATTGATTTTTGTATTGCTTTCACATTTGCTTAAGCTTCTTAAAAAAAAAAAAAAGAACAGAAAAGATAGGGAAGGAGAGATGCAGGTATATTGGTCTTTGGAAATACTCAGAATCTCCCTTCAACTTAACTCTGTCTTTCTGTTGTGATGTCAGATCCCAAATAGTGTTCTGTAAACAGGAATTGCTCAGTAAAGACACTTTTCAAAAATGCCTCTAGACCTTGTGTCAAAGAATAGCTGCCTAAATATCATATGGGTTTATAGCAAGTAAGAACTTTTATGTAAATCTAAATTATTTTGCTTTTGTTTTTTATGATAGGATATTTCTTCATCTTGAAGATAAAGCAAAAATCTTTTTTGGAGTAGATGGATTTTTGATACTTTCTGTGAACTAAAACGATTCAATGTCTCTCTTGGTAAGTTTGTGTTAACATAGATTTAATTTTGGGGCACCTGGGTGGCACAGTTGGTTAAGTCTCTGACTCTTGGTTTTTGGCTCAGGTCATGATCTCAGGCTCCGTGCTCAGCAAGGAGTCAGCTTGGGATTCTCTCTCCCCCTCCCCCTCCGTGCGCGTGCTCTCTCTGTCAGTCTCTCTCAGACAAATAAGGGGTACTTGGGTGGCTCAGGTGGTTAAGTGTCTGCCTTCGGGTCAGGTTATGATCTAAGGGTCCTGGGATCAAGTCCCACATTAGGCACTCTGCTTAGTGGGGAGTCTGCTTCTCCCTCTCATTCTCCCTCTGTGCTCTCTCTCTCTCTCTCTCTCTCAAATAATTAAAATCTGTAAAATGAAATAGCATAAATAAAGAAATCTGAATAAAAAAAAGCATAGATCTAATTTTGTGCCATCAGAGTAGTTAGATATTAGTGCAGAGCCATAACTGAAGGCATATTCTGATGGGATATTGTTATGCTGAGATGTAATTTTGACCTGAATGGCTTCTGGTCTTAAAAAAATGAGTTAAATTCTCATTGAGTTTTTGTTGCTTTAAAAAAGAGCTTCTCCTTTACTTTTCTGATATATTCATTATTATTTTTCTTTGTCCCATACCCACTTGTTTTCATACACATACTGTACTTAGATATATGCCTCTCCCATCTAGTTAGCTATGCCTTATCCTTAAATTTTTCAAAAAATCCCTTTTACAAATTCCCATTAGATCAAAGGCAAGCAAAATAATATTAAAAATAAGCCTTTTAACAACAAGACAAAAAACATTTGATCAATGTATAATATGCTGTATAGATCTAGATTGAGAACCAGGCATCATATGGTAAAAAATATTCAATCTGGGCCGCCTGGGTAGCACAGTTGTTAAGCGTCTGCCTTCGGCTCAGGGCGTGATCCTGGCGTTCCGGGATTGAGTCCCACATCAGGCTCCTCTGCTTGGAGCCTGCTTCTTCCTCTCCCACTCCCCTGCTGTGTTCCCTCTCTCGCTGGCTGGCTCTCTGTCACATTAAAAAAAAAATCTTAAAAAAAAATATTCAATCTATAGAAAATATTATTTAGGTTAAGTAGTTTTAGGTCTTTCATCATGTCTTGAATAGAACATAATACCGTATCTGACTTTATTAAAGTAGTGATGTTTTAAAAAGTGATGGGTGCATTTGTATGATGATTTGCAGTTTATTAATACTTTCATATATTATATCTCTTTCAGTCTTCAAAATTATGAGTGATTGGCAGGGCAGGTGGCTTAATGCTTATTTTGAGTGGCCCAAGATGGCAAAGAATTGCCAGGGCTCAAACTCCTATCTGTCAATCCACTGCATCATTTGCCAAGTCTGAGAGGCAGAACTATGAAGTGAGGAAATACAGAATGCATTTGTTGGATTTATTGTATGATTTGTTTGGTATATGGAAAATACAGAATGCATTTATTTTTAAAGTAAAGCTTTTCTACTTAATAGGGGGCACTTTAGGGACTCCTGACTGTCTCAGTCAGTAGAGTATGTGACTCTTGATCTCAGGGTTGTAAGTTCAAGCCCCATGTTGGGTGTAGACATTACATAAAAATAAAACCTTAAAAAAAAAAAAGGTGGGGAGCCTTATCTATCTGGAAAGTTGTTATGAAATATCCACCTCATTTTCTAATGCAGAGATGAACAAATACTCTCTGTAAAGGGTCAGATAGTATTTGTGTGCTATGTGGTCTCTATAATAAATTACTCTTCGGTTGTTATGTGAAAGCAGTCGTAGACAATATGTAAAGGCATGAAAATGAGTGTGTTAGTGTTCAAGTAAAACCTTATTCACTAAAACAGGTAGTGGGTCAGACTGACCATATAGTTTGTGGACCCCTGTTCTAAAGGATTACTTAAGATTAACAATTTTATGTCAGTTTGTAAATTGGATGAGATGTAAAAGGGCATTTGATAGATGAAGATCCTGAGATTTAGAGGACTGTGTGGATTCCCAGGGCTTCTGGATTTTGGAAAAAAAAATTTATTCTATTCTATAATTATGGGTTTTGTGAAAAATAATAGAACTTAATGGGTGATTTAAATTTATTCAGTTAATAATTTTACTTTTAATTATATACTTCCTGTAATGATGAAATATTTAGTATTCTTTGAATATTTTCCTAAATGAGGTATTTGTACAACTGAGATAAAGTTGAGGTTTATACTTATGAAGGATTTCTCCCCATTCAAGTTTTATGCTCTGTTGGAGAGCTAAGAAATGATGTTTTCAAAGGAGCAGCATAAGTAAGATATTTTCCTTTAGATTCTCTTTTAGGTATAACTTCTTTTCATTTGGCTATTATGGTAGTGGATTAAAAAATTACATTAAAAATATTTTGGGGAGGTTTCTGGATGGTTTTAAATCATTTGTGCTGCCTAAAAGACCTTAATATGTGTATTTTTCATGAGCTATTATTCACCAGCATCTAATTCATTCAGTGTGGATATAAAAAATGTTTTGAAGGGTAAGCTATGAATGTTTTTTTATGAGTTTTATAACTTGGGCAGCTAATGGACATGCTAACATTTTTTTAGGAGAGGTCAACAAAAACATTTTGCTATAATGGCTGATTTTAGCTGTCTTCACATTAGCGATCACTTTTTTGAACTGTGAAAATTCTTATATAAAGATAATGAAATGGAGGTCTGTATTATTTTATGAAATGTTTTCTATATTTCTATAAACCAAAAACATTGTTCACTACTCTTATTTTGACAATAAATTAGGGTCAATATAAGCTTAAAAAATATGCCCAATATGTCTTCTTCTTCTTCTTCTTTTTAAGATTTATTTATTTACTTTAGAGAGAGTGTGTGTGTGTGCACAGCGGGGAAGGGCAGAGGGAGAGAGAGTCTTAAGCAGACTGCGAGCTGAGTGTGGAACCCATCACAGGGCTCAATCCCACAGATGCTGAGACCACAGGGCTCAATCCCACAGATGCTGAGCTGAAACCTGAGTCAGACGCTCAATGACTGCGCCACCCTGGCGTCTCTAAAAATATGCCCAATATGTCTTAAGTTAACTTTTCTTCCATCAAAAAAAAGTGATGGACATTTTTTAGAAAGACTTTTTTATGTGTGACTATATTTTGATAACCGTATTAGAGGTTCCCCCAAGACTACCTCCAGGTTGCTGGGACTTGCAAAACTTAGTCATGTAGTCATAACTAAGATTTATCATAGCCAGAGAACACAAAGCAAAATCAGCAAGGGAAAAGGGTACATGGAGTAAAGTTCAGAGGAAACCTGGCTCAAACTTCCAAGAATCCTCTCCCAGTGGAGTCACATAGGATGTGCTTATCTCCCAGGGTAATGACAACATGTGTAAAATGTTGTCTACCAAGGAAGCTCATTAGAAACTCATTCTCAGGCTTTTTATTGGGGATTGATCATGTAGGTACCTTCTGCTAACAGGTAACAAATTCCAGACTTCCAGGAAAAAACCAGTAATTCGGCAGAAACCATATTGTTTACACAGTTTAAGCACATGATCTGTTCTTACCAGGGAAAGGTGGGAACCCTCCCAAAATCCAAGTTCCCAGATACCAGCCAAAGGTCAACTTTGCAAGCAAGCCTTTTGTAAGGATAGCAGTTTTAGGCCTGCTATGTTAACTCTTTTCTGTACAATGGTATTAACGACTATTGTGAAAGACTCAGAGTAAATGTTACAAAATGTATGTAAATATCAAATACAATATGTAAGTGACCTAACTGGTGGTTATTTTCAACCACTATGAGCAATAGTAATACAACTGGTGGTTATTTTCAACCACTATGAGCAATAGTAATACACATCTTCAAAAACTTTTATTGGTCATTTTATTCACTCTAGACAAACCAATAGAAACTTTGCAAAGGAAATGATTCTATAGCTATCATGGTATTGTAAGCTTCTGTTCTTCTGGGGTGAGTTTTACATAAGACAGTGGAGATTTAGATCAAATTATTGTGGTAAGATTGATAAGATATACAAACTGCAGGAATTCATCTTAAAATAATCAGTAATTTAGGCTAAAAAAATGACTGGTTAGACTAGTGAGAAATTTTGGCATTATTTTAAATGAAAGGAAGTGTGATTACTTTTAAGTGACTACAAAGTGTTAGGTAGACATGGGAGAGCTTATCTTGAAGACTTATTTGATATTAGTACTTTACTGTTCATATACAAATAGATGTTCATGAGATGTTTCAAAAAATTTATTATAAAAGTCTCTTTCATACAATTTGTTTATACTTTTGACACACCTTTTCTTCCTAGAATAAGGTCAGCTTTACCCCACCTGATAAATCACATAGAGGTGTTACATTTCCTTATTGGCAATATGATTGTAGGACCACGGGTTAAAGTGCAGGAAGATGTAAATTGTGATAGTAGAACAAGTCTCCTACTTTTTTTTTTTTTAAGATGCTTATTTATTTATTTATTTATTTGAGAAAGAGCAAGCAGGAGCAGAGGGAGAAGCAGACTCTCCACTGAGCGGGAGACATGGGGCTCGATCCCAGAACCCTGGGATCATTATCTGAGCCAAAGGCAGACACTTAATCAGACTGAGCCACCCAGGTGCCCCAAGTCTCTTACTTTTAATTTGCTTTCAGTTGAAGTGAGATGTTTATCACCTTAAGAAACAAAATTGGTTCCAGATGCACTCATTGTGTAGTTTAATGTGGATAAACATGGTTCCTACATTTAAGAAACAAAGAATCTGAGGATTAAAATAAAATTGATTATAGTGAGTACAGCAGAATAATCTTTAGCTAAATATTCAAAACAAAACTTCAAAGATGATGAAAGGGTTAAAAATTAACACCAGCAGTGAAAATGAATTGATATTATGACTTCCAAAGGATAGGATAAGGATCAGAGATAGTGCCAAGTCAGTTATACCAGATATGAAATTTGTGTTCTTCATACCCAGCTGCTTCTCCCTTCTCTCCCATACTGAGTACCTCCATGGTATGAATCCTGGCAATTCCAGGTTCCTGCGTGCTGTCCTTTCTGTTCCTCACCCCAGTCACCAGACCTTTGTATCCACATATCACCCCTACTTATCTTGTGACTTATTTTTCACTTATTTAATGCATTTCTGAATTTCCAGGATTGTTTCTGCACTTCACGAACACAAGTTGAATCACTCAGACCTGAAAAACAGTCTGAAACCAGTATCCATCAACACTTGGTAAGAAAATGGTTAAGTACAATTAATATTCCTCCTTTGCTTTCTGTAGTATCATGGTACAGAATGTAATTCCTGGTTCTTCCATATCTCTTTTCCTTTATAGTATCTTTTACTGTGTCTTCTTCCTCTACTTCTGTTATTCTCCAGAAGTCTGCAGTTGACCTCTTCTGCCTAAACAGGGTCCCCCTAAGCAGCACCTGTTCCTAGGCTTCAGTTGCTCAGATTTCAGACTGTCCTGTAGCTACCTCAGGTTTTCCTTCAGGTTATGAGGAGACTCTGCCATCAAGCAGGACTGGTGATTCTCAGATTTTTAGCTATAACCCCACAATCTTTCCTGGGCACTTGAAGTGTCTATAGAATGCCTCTAATTAGACTTTTCAAAGGCATCTCTTTGCGTTTGAGTGAAACCTTAATCTATCAAACTTCTCTGACCCCTTGTATTTCTTTCTTTGGCTAATGAAAACCCATTTACTAAGTAACCCTAACTAGAAACTTTGAAGTTATGCTGACACATGCCTGTACCCACCACATCTAGTTATACACAAGTCTTTTGTATCTGTCTCTAAAATGCCATTGAGTGCATACCCTCCTTCACCCCATCACTGCTACTACCCAAATCTCATCATTTCTTTTTTTTTTTTTTCCAAAGATTTTATTTATTTATTTGACAGAGATAGAGAAAGCCAGCGAGAGAGGGAACACAAGCAGGGGGAGTGGGAGAGGAAGAGCAGGCTCCCAGCAGAGGAGCCTGATGTGGGGCTCGATCCCATAACGCCGGGATCACGCCCTGAGCTGAAGGCAGGCGCCCAACCTCTGTGCCACCCAGGCGCCCCCAAATCTCATCATTTCTTACCTGGACGATTGCAGGTAGACACATTGCCTCTAGTGTCCTGGATAAACCTCCTCTCACACTCAGATCAGAATTCACACCTGTGTTTGTGTCACTTTCCAGCTTTAAAACTTTCATCGGTTTCCTACAGCCTATGGGATAAAGCCTAAACTTCTTAGTATAGTATAAGGACTCTTACTGGTGTGGAATAGGTCTAATTTTTGAGTTTCATTTCTTGCTACTGAGTCTTAGCATATACTCTTTTTTTCTAATTGAAATATCCTTCTTTTTCTGCCTCCAAATTTCTCCTCATTCATGAAGAGTTGGCTCAAATATCACAGCTCTGAAGCCTTTCCTCTTGTACTTTTTGTTTCATTATGCTCCTACAAATCTTAGACATTCCCAGAAAATGGTATTTATTATATTATCTCATAATGATTGATGTACTTGTCTCTCTAACATGAGTCCCATAAAATAGGCATCCTGTCTTTTTCATCTGTATTTCCCCTGGGCAATGTCTGATACATTAAGTAATATTTTAAAAAACATGCTTGGGAATCAGTATTTCTCTGGGGTCCTCGCTTCCTTAATCCTTACTTTATTCTGCAATTCTTACTACAAAACAGAACCTGCCTTGCAAATGCCTTGTTTCCTACAAAATAAGGTAATCCCAGTTGTTCCTGTTTATAAGTTAATCTTGATCCTATATTCAGTTGTCTTCATTTTTCTCATTTTACTTTTTACTCACTAATATTCTAAAGTCTTTTAGTCTTCTGCCCTTTTGTGAAATAGAATATATTATCCAATCCTGGTTTTCATTCAAGTATTACCCTTCAGATTGAGGTAAAGTGTCTGCTGTTGTCCCCTTGCTATTGTCAAGAGAGAGGTCTTAAACTTCAGGAAACTTCCACAGGTGCTTCTGCCTGTGTGTGTGTGTGTGTGTGTGTCTGTTTTGTTTTGTTTGGCCTTGTGCTAAAATATACATAACATAAAATTTACCATTTTAGCCATTTTTAAGTGTACAGTTCAGTGGTATCAAGTACATTCATAGTGTTGTGCAGCTGTCACCACCATGCATCTCTGTAACTCTTTTCATCTTGTAAAACTGAAACTGTATCCATTAAACAAAGCTCCCCATTCTCCCTCCCTCCCTAGTTTCTGTCAACCACCATTCTACTTTCTATGATTTTCTGACTACTCTAAGTACCTTATATGAGTGGACTCATACTGTGTTTGTCTTTTTGTGACTGAGTTATATTTCATTTAATGTCCTCAAGGTTCATTTGTGTTGCAGCATATTGCAGAATTTTCTTATTTTTTTAAGGCTAAAAATGTTCCATTGTATGTATATACCACATTTTGCTTATCCATTCATCTGTTGATGGACACTTGGGTTGCTTTCACTTTGTGGCTATTGTGAATAATGCTGCTACGAACATGGGTGTGCAAATATCTCTTCGAGACCTGATTTCAGTTCTTTGGGTATACCCAGAAGTGGAATTACTGCATCATATGGTAGTGCTATTTTAATTTGGGGGGAAACTACCATAATGTTTTCCACATTGGCTATACCATTTTGTATTCCCACCAGTAGTGCACAAGAATTCCAGTTTCTCTACAACCTAGCGAACACTTCTTTATTTTCTGTTTTTTGATAGTAGCCAACCTAATGGGTGTGAGATGATGCCTCATTATAATTTTGACATTTCCCTAATGACTAGTGATGTTGAGAATCTTTTCATGTGCTTTTTGGCCACTCGTATGTCTTCTACGTAGAAATGTCTATTCAAGTCCTTTGTTCTTTTTTTAATTGGGTTGTTTGTTTTTTTATAGTTGAGTTTTAGGTGTTCTGTATATATTCTGAATATTAACACCTTAGCAGATATTTATAAATGTTTTCTCCCATTCTGTGAATTGCCTTTTAACTTGTTGATAGTATTTTTTGATGCACAAAATTTAAAAATTTACATGAAGTCTACTTTTTCTGTTTCTCTTCTGTTCCTTATACCTTTGCTATTATATCCAAGAAATCATCTCCGAATCCGATATTATAAAGCTTTTGTCCTATGTTTTCTTCTAAGAGTTTTATTGTTTTAGGTATTTAATTTAGGTCCTTGATCCATTTTGAGTTAATTTTTGTATGTGGTGTTTGATGAGTCCGTCTTCATTCTTCTGCATGTGGATATACACTTTTCCTAGCACCATTTGCTGAATATACTGTCCTTGCTTTATTGAATTGTCTTGACACCCCCATGAAATGCCATTTGACCATATATGTGACAGTTTATTTCTAGGCTCTCTATTCTCTTCCTTGGTCTATATTTCTGTCTTTATTTCAGTGCCATGCTGTTTTGTTTACCATTGCTTTGTAATAGGTTTCAAAATCAGGAAGAGTGAGTCCTCCAATTTTGTTCTTTTTTTTAAATATTATTTGAATTATTCAGGGTCCCTTGAGCTTTTAACAATACTAAGTCTTCCAATTAATGAACATGAAATATATTTCCATTTATTTAGGTCTTCCTTAATTTCTATTAGCAATGTTTTATAGTTTTCATTGTACAACTCTTTCACTTCCTTAATTAGCTTAATTTATAAGTATTTTATTGATGTTTTAAAAATTACCCTTGCAGATTATTCAGTAAACAGAGTCACTGAATTTTTAGGGTTACTAAAAAGTTTAATAGGAACAAGGACCCTGCCATGAGTTTTTTTAAAATTCCAGTATACTTTAAGTGTTATATTAGTTTCAAGTGTACAAGATAGTGATTCAGCAATTCTATACATTACTCAGTGTTCATCATGATAAGTGTGCTCTTAATCCCCTTTATTATTTCACCTCTCTCCACTCCTTCCCCACTACCACTCTGTTAAACACCAATTTGTTCTCTGTATTAAATTTGGTTTTTTGTTTGTGTCTTCTTCTTTGTTCATTTGTTCTGTTTCTTATATTTCACTTAGTATCATTCCCTCTAGATCCATCAGTGTTGCAAATGGCAGGACTTCATTATTTCTTATGACTGAATAATATTGTATTGGGTATGTATACCAAATCTTTAGCCATTCATCTATCGGTGGACACTTGGGTTGCATCCATATTTTGGCTATTGTAAATGCTGCAGTAAACATAGGGGTGCATATATGTTTTTTGTGTTGTTGTTTTTTGTTTTTTTTCTTAAAGAATTTTTTATTATGTTATGTTATTCACCATACGGTATATCCTTAGTTTTTGATGTAGTGTTCCATGATTCATTACTTGCGTATAACACCCAGTGCACCATACAATATGTGCCCTCCTTAATACCCATCACCGGCCTATCCCAATCCCCCACCCCCTCCCCTCTGAAGCCCTCAGTTTGTTTTCCAGAGTCCATAGTCTGTTACGGTTCATTCCCCCTTTTGTTTACCCCCCCTTCATTCTTCGATTCCTGCTATTTATGTTCCATAAATAAGTGAAACCGTATGATAATTGTCTTTCTCTGCTTGACTTATTTCACTTAGCATAATCAACTCCAGTCCCGTCCATGTTGGTGCAAATGTTGGGTAATCGTTCTATCTGATGGCTGAGTAATATTCCATTGTATATATGGCCCACATCTTCTTAATCCAGAAATCTGTTGAAGGGCATCTCGGCTCCTTCCATAATTTAGCTATTGTGGACAATGCTGCTATGATCATTGGGGTGCATATAGCCCTTCTCTTCACTACGTCTGTATCTTTGGGGTAAATACCTAGTAGTGCAGTTTGCTGGATCATAGGGTAGCTCAATTTTTAACTTTTTAAGGGACCTCCACACGGTTTTCCAGAGTGGCTGTACCAACTTGCATTCCCACCAACAGTGTAAGAGGGATCCCCTTTCTCCACATCCTCTCCAGCAATCGTTGTTTCTTGCCTTGTCAATTTTTGCCATTCTAACTGGCGTAAGGTGGTATCTCAGTGTGGTTTTGATTTGAATTTCCCTGATGGCTAATGATTTTGAACATTTTTTCATGTGTCTGTTAGCCATTCGTATGTCTTCATTGGAAAAGTGTGTGTTCATATCTTCTGCCCATTTTTTGATTTGATTATTTGTTTCACATATATTGAGTTTGAGAAGTTCTTTGTAGACTTGGATACTAGTCTCTTATCTGTAGTGTCATTTGCAAATATCTTCTCCCATTCCGTGTGCTACCTCTTAGTTTTTTTGACTGTTTCCTTGGCTGTGCAGAAGCCTTTTATCTTGATGAAGTCCCACAAGTTCATTTTATCTTTTGTTTCTCTTGCCTTTGGAGATGTGTCATGAAAAAAGTTGCTGTGGCCGATGTCAAAGAGGTTGCAGCCTATGTTCTCCTCTAGGATTTTGATGGATTCCTGTCTCACATCAAGGTCTTTCAACCATTTCGAGTTTATCTTTGTGTGTGGTGTGAGAGAGTGGTCAAGTTTCATTCTTTTGCATATAGCTGTCCAATTTTCCCACCACCATTTATTGAAGAGACTGTCTTTTTTCCACTGGATGTTTTTTCCTGCTTCGTCAAAGATTAGTTGCCCAAAGAGCCGAGGGTCCATTTCTGGGTTCTCTATTCCATTCCATTGGTCTGTGTGTCTGTTTCTGTGCCAGTACCATGCTGTCTTTGTGATCACAGCTTTGTAGTATAGCTTGAAATCCGGCATTGTGATGCCCCCAGCTTTGTTTTTCCTTTTCGACAATTCCTTGGCGATTTGGGGCATTTTCTGGTTCCATACAAATTTAAGGGCTGTTTGTTCCAGTTCTTTGAAAAATGTCATTGGTATTTTGATCGGCATTGAAAGTGTAGATTGCTCTGGGTAGCGTAGACATTTTAACTGTGTTTATTCTTCCGATCCATGAGCATGGAATATTTTTCCTTCTTTTTGTGTCTTCTTCAATGTCTTTCAGGAGTGATTCATAGTTTCTAGAATATAGATCCTTTACGTCTCTGGTTAAGTTAATTCCAAGATAACGTATGATGTTTGGTGCTATTGTAAATGGAATGGATTCCCTAATTTCACTTTCTTCAGTCTCATTGTTCGTGTATAGAAATGCAACTGATTTCTGAGCATTGATTTTGTATCACGCCACATTACTGAATTGCTCTGTAAGTTCTAGTAGTTTGGGGGTGGAGTCTTTTGGGTTTTCTATATAGAGTATCATGTCATCCGTGAAGAGAGACAGTTTGACCTCTTCTTTGCCTATTTGAATACATTTATCCCTTTTGGTTGTCTGATTGCTGTTGCAAGGACTTCTAGTACTGTGTTGAATAATAATGGTGAGAGTGGGCATCCTTGTCGTGTTCCTGATTTAAGGGAAAGGCTTCCAGCTTTTCCCCATTGAGAATGATATTCACTGTAGGCTTTTCATGGATGGTTTTTATGAAATTGAGGAATGTACCCTTTATCCCTACACTCTGAAGGGTTTTAATCAGGAAAGGATGCTGTATTTTGTCAAATGCTTTTTCTGCATCAATTGAGAGGATCATATGGTTCTTGACTTTTTTCTTATTGATATGCTCTATCACACTGATCGATTTGCAAATGTTGAACCACCCTTGCATCCCAGGGATGAATCCCGCTTGGTCATGATGGATAATCCTTTTAATGTACTGTTGGATCCTATTAGCTAGGATCTTGTTGAGAATTTTGGCATCCATATTCATCAGAGAAATTGGTCCGTAATTCTCCTTTTTGATGGGGTCTTTGCCTGGTTTGAGGATCAAGGTAATACTGGCCTCATAGAATGAGTTTGGTAGTTTTCCTTCTGTTTCTATTTTTTGAAACAGCTTCAGGAGAATAGGTATTATTTCTTCTTTGAATGTTTGGTAGAATTCCCTGGGGAATCCCTCAGGCCCTGGACTCTTGTTTTTGGGGAAGTTTCTGATCACTGCTTCAATCTCTTCATAATTAATCGGTCTGTTTAAATAATCGATTTCTTCCTGTCTCAGTCTTGGTAGTTTATAGGTTTCCAGGAAGGCATCCATTTCTTCCAGGTTGTTTAATTTATTGGCATAAAACTGTTGATAAGAGTTTCTATTGATCCTTCCTATTTCATTGGTGTTGCTTGTGACCTCTCCCCTTTCATTCATAATTTTATTAATTTGGGTCCTTTCTCTATTCTTTTGAATAAGTCTGGCCAGTGGCTTATCGATCTTGTTTATTCTTTCAAAGAACCAGCTTGTAGTTCTGTTGATCTGCTCTACTGTGCTCCTGGTTTCTAATTCATTGATCTCTGCTCTAATCTTGATCATCTGCCTTCTCGTGCGTGGGTTAGGCCTGTTCTTCTGTTCCAGCTCCAGCTTCTTGAGGTGAGAATATAAAAACTGCATTTTAGATTTTTCTCTTCTTTTGAGTGAGGCTTGTATGGCTATGTATTTTCCCCTTAGGACCGCCTTTGCAGTGTCCCATAGGTTTTGGACCGATGTGTTTTCATTTCATTGGTCTCCAAAAATTGTTTGATCTCCTTCTTAATTACCTGGCTTACCCAATCATTCTTGAGCAAGATGGTTCTTAGTTTCCAAGTGTTTGAATTTCTTCCAAATTTTTCCTTGTGATTGAGTTCCAATTTCAAAGCATTGTGGTCTGAGAATATGCAGGGAATAATCTCAGTCTTTTGATCTCGGTAGAGACCTGTTTTGTGTCCCAGTGTATGGTCTATTCTGGGGAAAGCTCCATGTGCATTTGAAAAGAATGAGTATTCTGTTGATTTAGGGTGGAGTGTTCTGTATGTATCTATGAGGTCCATCTGGTCCAGTATGTCATTCAGAGCTGTTTCTTTGTTGATTTTCTGCTTAGGTGATCTGTCTGTTGCTGAGAGCAGAGTGTTGAAGTCCCTATACTATTAACATATTATTATCTATATGTCTCTCTATTCCGGTTAAGAATTGTCTTGTGTATCTAGATGCTCCCCTGTTGAGGGCATAGATATTTATAATTGTCATATCCACTTGTTGGATACATCTTTTAAGAATAATATAGTGTCCTTCTGTATCTCTAACTACAATCTTTAGTTTATTTTTTATTTTTTTTTAAAGATTTTATTTATTTAGTTGACAGAGATAGAGACAGCCAGCGAGAGAGGGAACACAAGCAGGGGGAGTGGGAGAGGAAGAAGCAGGCTCTCAGCAGAGGAGCCCGATGTGGGGCTCGATCCCACAACGCCGGGATCACGCCCTGAGCCGAAGGCAGACGCCTAACGACTGCGCCACCCAGGTGCCCCTGCAGTCTTTAGTTTAAAATCTAATCTGTCTGATACGAGAATTGCTACCCCAGCTTTCTTTGAGGTCCCTTGGCATGAAAAATGGTTTTCCATCCCTTCACTTTCAGTCTGGATGTATCCTTAGGTTCAAGATGAGTCTCTTGTAGACAGCAAATGGATGGGTCATGTCTTTTTTCCAATATGCAACCCTGTGGCATTTTATGGGAGCATTTAGCCCATGCATATTGAGAGTGATTATCGAGAGAAATGATTTTAGTGATGTCATGTTGCCTGTGAAGTCTTTGTTTCTATAGATTGTAAATTTCTGTTCTGTATCACTCTTGGGGTCTTTTTGCTTTTATAGAACCCCTCTTAATATCTCCTGT
Organism: Ursus arctos; assembly: GCF_023065955.2. Lineage (NCBI taxonomy): Eukaryota > Metazoa > Chordata > Mammalia > Carnivora > Ursidae > Ursus > Ursus arctos. The sequence goes on from NW_026622763.1 coordinate 76,540,889, forward strand.
TGGGCTGGTTTGGTGGTTACGAATTCCTTCAGTTTCTGCCGATCTTGGAAGGTCCTTATCTCTCCATCAATTCTGAATGACAGCCTTGCTGGATAAAGGATCCTTGGCTACATGTTCTTCTCAGATAGAGCTTTGAAAATACCCTGCCAACCCTTCCTGGCCTGCCAGATCTCTGTAGATAGGTCTGATGTTGTTCTAATATTTTTCCCTCTGTACGTAAGTATTTTCTTCCCCCTGGCCGCTTTCAGTATTGTATCCTTGGATCTAATATTTGTGAAATGCACTAAACGTGACATGGCGTAGGCCTGCTCTCATTGATCTTGGGTGGGGTCCTCTCTGCCTCTTGGACACGAATGCTTGTTTCTTTTGCCAGATTGGGGAAGTTTTCAGCTACAGTTTGTTCAAATATCTCTTCTATACCTTCCTCTTTCTCCCCCCCTTTGGGGATGCTGATGATTCTGACATTGGAACATTTCATGGAGTCAGTAATCTTCCGTAATCTACATTCTTGAGATTGGATTTTTTTGAGCCAAGTTTCCGTTTTAACTTCCTCTTCTACCATCCCATCCTCCAATTCACTAATTCGTTCTTCTGCGTCATTTACCCTGGCTGTCAGAGCGTCTAATTTAGACTGCATTTGTTTCGTAGCATTTTTAATTTCTGCCAGATTCTCTCTCATTTCTGCCCTTAGAGTCTATATTCTCATTAATATTTTTTTGAAGCCTACACATCATCTTGACCATTGTTACTCTTAACTCCATTTCTGACAATTTGGTTATATCCATATCCATCATTTCTGTGGCAGAGGCCACAGTCTCTCTCTCTTTTTTTGCTGAGGGTTTCTCCTCCTCGTCATTCTGATGAGGAGAGGTTGTGGGGATGCCCAGAGCCCAAATTATTGACCAGGACCCAGGCAGTGTGCACTTGTTTTATAGGGACCTTAGGGATGTGGGCTTCTTGATTTTTCAGCCTGCCTTCTGGGGGAGGGGCCTGTTGGGCTGATACTCAGGTAAGCCTGTTTGGGTAGAGTTGCCCCGTCCCCTGCGAAGGGGACAGGGATGGCACAATGTGAACCGGTATTTCCAGGCTTTTGTTCTCTGGCGGCTTTCCCTGGCGGTTTTCTGTGCCTCTTCTGAGAGTCAGAGCAGCGTCTGTCTCAGAACAGAGAGATTACAGTCCGCTCTCCACTGAGCTCTCCTGGCCACTCTAACTCTGTTTCTGTCAGTGCTGCTAAAAACCCCGCAGCATCCCGGGATGTGCGCCCCACGGCCACTCTCCCAGCCCTCGCTTCCAGGGCTGGAATGTCTCTGTCCTTTGTGCTTCTAACACCGCCAGCTGCCCCAGGTGCCTGCGCCCGCTCCTGAGCTCCTAGTTTCAGTCTGGTTCCAGTGAGCGCTCCGGATCTCCGGTTTTCTGTCTTGTCGCGCCTGTGTTCCTGGGCTCACGGTCTCATTCTGCTTTCTCCAGAGTGCCAGTCCATGAGTCCTGCTGGCTCCCCAGTGCAGGTGGCTACTGCTTCCCGGCACCCGAGCGCGGCGGCTCCCTCCCCCTTCTGTTTGTCTTCTGATATCTGTGCACGGATTCACGGCTCCCCGCTTTGTACTTTAGCGCTAGAGATGTTCATTTGTAGAGATCCAGATGTATCTTCCTGCATCTCATGCTGATTTCGTGGGTGTTCAGGATGGTCTGGTAGATATCCAGCTCGATTCAGGGGACCAGCTGAAGAAAGGGTCCCCTACTCCTCTGCCATCTTATTCCTTCCTTCATAAATGTTTTCATATTCTTGGGTAGATACTCAGTAGTGGAATTACTGGATCATATGGTAATTCTTTGGTAATTTTTTGAGAAACCTCCATACCGTTTTCCACAGTGGCTGTACAGTTTGCATTCGTACCAAGAGTGCAAGAAGGTTCCTTTTTCCACAACTTTGCCAACACTTATCATTTCTTGTGTTTTTTGATTTTAGCCATTCTGACAAGTACAAGGTAATACCTCATTGTGGTTTTGACTTGCAGTGCCCTGATGATTAGTAATGTTGAACATCTTTTCATGTGTCTGTTGCCCATCTTATGTCCTCTTTGGAGAAATGTCTGTTCATGTCTTCTGCCCATTTTTTAATTAGATTATTTGTTTTTTGGTTGTTTAGTTATATAAGTTCTTTATATTTTTGGATATTAGCCCCTTAACAGATATATTTTTTATAAATTTATTTTCCCATTCAGTAATTTGCTTTTTTATTTTGTTGATTATTTCCTTTGCCATGCAGAAGCTTTTTATTTGGATGTAGTGTCTATAATTTATTTTTGTTTTTGTTTCCCTTGCCTCAGGAGACATACCTAGAAAAATGTTGCTATGGCTGATGTCAGGGAAATTACTACCTGTGCTCACTTCTAGGATTTTTTTTGGTTTCAAGTCTCACATTTAAGTTCTTAATCCGTTTTGAGTTTGTTTTTGTGTATGGTATAAGAAAGTGGTCCAGTTTCATTTTTTGCATGTAGCTGTCCAATTTCCCAACACTGTTGAGGAGACTTTTTCCCATTGCATATTCTTGCATTCTTTCTCATAGATTCTCATCCTTTTTCATGAGCATATAATTATGACTTTATTTCTGGGCTCTATTCTGTTTCATTGACCTACATATCTGTTTTTATACTAGTACCATACTGTTTTGATTACTACAGCTTTGTAGTGTATCTGAATATCTGAGATCGTGATACGTCCGTTTTGTTTTTCTTTTTCAAGATGACTTTGACTATTTGAGGTCTTTTGTGTTTCCATACAGATGTTAGGATATTTGTTCTACATTTATGAAAAATGTTATTAGAATTTTGATAGGAACTGCATTAAATCTGTAGATTCCTTTGAGTGGTATGGATATTTTCACAATATTGGTTCTCCCAGTCCATGAACATGGAATATGTTTCCATTTGTTTGTGTTATCTTCAATTTCTGTCATCAGTGTTTTATAGTTTTCCGAGTACAGGTCTTTCACCTCTTTATTTCTAGGTATTTGGTTCTTTTTGGTGCAATTTTAAGTGCTGTTTTTAAAAAATGTCTGTTTCTGCTGTTATTATTAATGTATAGAAATGCAACAGATTTCTGTATATTCATTTTATATTCTGTGAGTTTTTTGAATTCCTTTATCAGTTCTAGTGGTTTTTTGGTGGAGTTGATAGGGTTTTCTGTATGTAGTATCATGTCATCAACAAATAGTGAAAGTTTATCTTTTTCCTTACCAATTTGGATACCTTTTATTTCTTTTTGTTGTCTGATTGCTGTGGCTAGGACTTCCAATACTATGTTGAATAAAATGGTGGAAATGGACATCCTTATCTTGCTCCTGATCTTATAGGAAACGTTCCCAATTTGTCACCATTGAGTATGATGTTAGGTGTGGATTTTTAATATACAGCTTTTATTATGTTGAGGTATGTTTCTCTAAACCTACTTTGTTGAGGGTTTTTATCATGAAAGGATGTTGTACTTGTCAAATGCTTTTCTGCATCTATTGAAGTGATCATATGGTTTCTATCCTTGCTCTTATTGATGCAATGTATCACATGATTGATTTGTGAATACTGAACAACCCTTGCATCCCAGGAATAAATCCCACTTGATCATAGTGAATGATTTTTTTAAGGTATTGTTGAATGCCATTTGCTGATATTTTGTTGATTTTTTGCCTCTTGCATCCAAAGATCATCAGAGGTCCTGGCCTATAGTTCTCTTTTTGTGGTGTCTTTGTATGGTTTTGCTATCAGGGTAATGCTGGCCTCCTAGAATTAATTTGGAAGCTTTCCTTGCTCTTTTTTTTTTTTTTTTCTTTTTTGGAATAGTTTGAGAGAATCAGTATTAACTCTTCTTTAAATGTTTGGTAGAATTCACCTGTGAAGCCTTCTGGTCCTAGCCTTTTGTTTGTTGGGAGTTTTTTTTGACTACTGATTCAATTTCATTGCTGGTAATTGGTCTGTTCAAATTTTCTATTTCTTCCTGATTCAGTTTTGGTAATTTATTTGATTTGAGGAATTTATCCATTTCTTATAGGTTGTTCAATTTGTTGGCATATAATTTTTCATAATATCCTCTTATAATTGTATTTCTGTGGTTTTGCTTGGTATTTCTCTTTTTCTTTTGAGTCTGGCTAAAGCTTTATCAATTTTGTTGATCTTTTCAAAGAACCAGTCCCTGGTTTCATTGATCTGTTCTATTGTTTCTTTAGTTTCTATTTATTTCTTCTCTTATTTATTATTTCCTTCCTTCTATTGGCTTTGGGTTTTGTGTGTTCTTCTTTTTCTAGCTCTTTTAGGTGTAAGTTTAGGTTGTGTATTGGAGATTTTTCTTGCTGCTTAAGGTCAGCCTGTATTGCTGTATTCTTCCCTCTTTGAGCAGCTTTTGCTGCATCCCAAAGATTTTGGACCATTGTATTTTCATTTGTCTCCATGTGTATTTTCATTTCCTCTTTGATATCTTTGTTGACTCATCCATTGCTTAGTAGCATGCTAATTAACCTCCATGTATTTGTTTCTTATCAGATTTTTTCTTGTGGTTGATTTCTAGTTTCATAGTGTTGTGGTCAGAAAGATGCATGATATGATTTCAGTCTTTTCGAATTTGTTGAGGCATGTTTTGTGGCCTAGAATGTGATCTGTTCTGGAGAATGTTCCATGTGCACTTGAAAAGAATGTGTATTCTGCTGTGTTAGGATGGAATGTTTTGAATATATCTGTTAGAAACATCTGGTCCAATGTGTCATTCAGCGTCACTCTTGGGGCACCTGGGTAGCTCAGTTGGTTAAGCATCTGACTCTTGATTTCAGCTTAGGTCGTGATCTCAGAGCCCGCATCAGGCTCCATGCTGGGTGTGGAGCCTGCTTAACATTTTCTGTCTCTCTTTCCTTCTGCCTCTCCCACCGCTCCAAAAAAACAAAATAAAAAAATAAAGTAAAATAAATAAAAACAAAGTCAGTTTTTCCATGTTGATTTTCTGCTTGGATATTCTATGTATTGAAGAAAGTGGGGTGTTAAAATTCTCTACTATTATTGTAGTACTATTGATTTTTTTCTTTGTGTTTGTTAATAGTTGCCTTATGTACTTGAGTATTCCCATGTTGGGTGCATAAATATTTACAATTGTATATCTTCATGTTGGATTGTTTCCTGTATTATTATGTAGTGTCCTTTGTGTCTTGTTACACTTTTTGTTTTAATGTCTGTTTTGTTTAATATAAGTATTGCTACACCAGCTTTCTTTTCACTTCTGTTTGCATGATATTTTCCCATCCCTTCACTTCCAATATGCATGTCTTTAGTTCTGAAATAAGTCTCTTATAGGAAGCATTAGGATGGGTCTTGATTTTTTATCCATTCAGTCACCCTATTTCTTTTTTTCTTTTTTTATTTAAACTCAAGTTAGTTAACATATAGTGTAATATTAGCTTCAGGTGTACAATATAGTGATTCAACAACTCATCACAACTAGTACACGCCTTAATCCCCACCACCTATTAAAGTAATCCTCCCACCCACCTCCCTTCTGGTAACCATCAGTCTGTTCTCTGTAGTTAAGAGTCTGTTTCTTGATTTGCCTCTCTCTCTCTGTTTTTCCCTTTACTTGTTTTGTTTCTTAAATTACACATATGAGTGAAATCATACAGTATTTGTCTTTCTTTCACTGACTTATTTCACTTAGCATAATACTCTGTAGCTCCGTCCATATCACTGCAAATGTCAAGATTTCATTCTTTTTTATGGCTGAATAACATTCCATTGTGTGTGTGTGTGTGTGTGTGTGTGTGTGTGTGTGTGTATATACACACACATACATCTTCTTTATCCATTCATCAGTAAACGGACACTTGGGTTGTTTACATAATTTGGCTCTTGTTGATAATGCTGCTGTAAACATTGGGGTGCATGTATCCCTTTGAATTAGTTTTTTTGTGTCCTTTGGGTAAATACCTAGTGATGCAATTGCTGGGTTGTAGGGTAGTTCTATTTTTAACTTTTTGAGAAACCGCCATACTGTTTTCCAGAGTGGTTGTCCCAGTTTGTATTCCCACCAGTGTAAGAGGGTTCCTTTTTCTCCACATCCTCCCCAATACCTGTTGTTTCTTGTGTTGATTTTAGCCATTCTGACAGGTGTGAGGTGATGTCTCATTGTAGTTTTGATTTGCATTTCCCTGATGATGAGTGATGATGGACATCTTTTCAATCGTCTGTTGGTCATATGTATGTTTTCTTTAGAAAAATATCTGTTCATGTCTTCTGCCCATTTTTAAATTAGATTATTTGTTTTTTAGGTGTTGGGTTGTATAAGTTCTTTATATATTTTGGATACTAACCCTTTATCAGATATGTCATTTGCAAATACCTTCTCCCCTTCCTTTAGATTGCCTTTTAATTTTGTTGATTGTTTCCTTCACTGTACAGAAACTTTGATGTAGTCCCAATAGTATATTTTTGCTTTTGTTTCCCTTGCTCAGGAGACATACCTAGAAAGAGGTTGTACGGCCGATGTCAAAGAAGTTACCGTGTGTGTTCTCTTCTAGGATTTTTATGGTTTCAGGTCTCACATTTAGCTCTTTAATCCATTTTGAATTTATTTTTGTGTATGGTGTAAGAAAGTCGTCCCATTTCATTGTTTTGTATGCTGCTGTTTTTTTTTTCCAATGCCATTTGTTGAAGAGACAGTATTTTTCTCATTGGATATTCTTTCCTGCTTTGTCAAAGATTAATTGATTATATATTTGTGGGGTCATGTCTGGGTTTTCTGTTCTGTTCTATTGATCTGTGTGTCTGTTTTTGTGCCAGTACCATGTTGTCTTGATCCCTACAGCTTTGTAAAATAACTTGAAGTCCGGAATTGTGATGCCTCCAGCTTTGCTTTTCTTGATCAAGATTGCTTTGGGTATTTGGGGTCCTTTGTGGTTTCATGCAAATTTGAGGATTGTTCTAGTTTTGTGAAGAATGGTGTTGATATTTTGATAGGGATTACATTAAATATGTAGATTCCTTTGGATAGTACAGACATTTTAACAATATTTGTTCTTCCAATCCATAATCATGGAATGTCTTTTGATTTCTTTGTGTCATCTTCAATATCTTTCATCAGCATTTTATAGTTTTCAGAGTACAGGTCTTTTACCTCTTTGGTTAGGTTTATTCCTAGGTATCTTATTATTTTTGGCGCAATTATAAATGGATTGATGCCTTAATTTCTCTTTCTGCTGCTTCATTATTGGTATATAGAAATGCAACAGATTTCTGTGTGTTGATTTTGTATCCTGAAACTTTAAGGATTTCGTTATCAGTTCTACCAGTTTTTTGGTGGAGTCTTTTGTGTTTCCTATATATAGTATCATGTCATCTTCAAATAGTGAAAGTTTTACTTCTTTCTTACTGATTTGGATGCCTTTTATTTCTTTTGTCTTGTCTGATTGCTGTGGCTAGGACTTCCAATATCGTGATGAATAAAAGTGCTGAGAGTGGACATCCCTGTTTCCTGACCACACAGGAAAATCTCTGTTTTTCCCCATTGAGGGTGATATTAACCATGGGTCTTTACTATGGCCTTTATTATGTTGAGGTATGTTTCCTCTATGCCTACTTTGTTAAGGTTTTTTTTTTTTTTATCATGAATGGATGTTGTACCTTGTCAAATGCTTTTCTGTATCTATTGAAATGATCATATGGTTTTTATCCTTTCTTTTATTAATGTG